>NC_141689.1:2017369418-2017912430 GCF_964263255.1 Lissotriton vulgaris | reverse complement strand
GGGCTTCCGTGTATATCGTCTCTTTTAGGCAATGAGTCAAGCCAGTCACTGGCGCAGTCTGGGCGATCAAAGAAAAAGGTTCGTTCCTCATATTCGATGCATAGTCGGGCTGGAAACAACATCGCATACTTAAAGCCCAAGTCCCGCAATCGTCTCTTCACTCCCTGGAACCCCATCCTTTGTCACTGGACCTGAGGAGTAAAATCCGGGTAGATGTGGACAGCACTGTTATCGATCTTCAAGGGGCCACGACCTCGGGAGGCTTGAAGGATAGCATCTCTGTCCCGAAAATGGAAAAGCCTTGCAATAATAGGCCTCGGGGGCTCCTGGTTTAATCTTCCCACCCGGGAAGCGATACGCACGTTCAACAGCGAAGAATTTGCTGAGTCCAGCGGGGGCAAGATAGTTGAGGATCAAGTCCTCCACAAGAAGGTCGACGGCGGTGCTCTCGGGATTTCCCGGCACTCCCACCAAGCGTATGTTGTTTCGCCGAGCCCTATTTTCATGTTTGTCCAATCGTCTGGCCATCAAGTCGTGCGACGATCATAGGTTGCCGATTTCCGACTATGCCTCCGCCATATCAGTGATAAGACTAGAGGTCTTTAAGTCCAAGGCCTTGACCCTCTCATTAGTCTTGGCCAGATCAGCTCTGATAAGTGTAACATCGACAGCCACAGTATCGATCTTGGAGGCAAGAGCCTCATACTGTTGTCCCATAGCAGCTTTCATCCCAGTAATGGCGCTCATAAGGTCCTGGAGCGAAACCTCCGATGGCGCAGTAGAGTCCGTCCTGGGGTCTGCAAGAGTACGGCCGGTACCGCCGGGGGAACCCTTCGGTTGAGTATAGCGGTCCATAACATTAGTCTGAGTAGGTCCCCCACGGACCGGCGTCTTTGTCTTGCGCCTCTCGAACTCAGGCTTGGAGGCCATATTGGAATCTGTGCCCCGAAGGGGCCCTCTGGACCTGGTGAAAATGGGCGGTGCTGGTGGGATACAGGATCAGAATTTTTAGGGCCAAAACAATAGAATGCAGATCGAGGGATAAGTCAAGGATAGAAAGATGTGGCAGGGCATCACAGCGGGTCGGACCTGCACCGACTTGGGATCCGATCCGCTCGTAGAATAGTCACTCAAGGGGCTGAGGAGAAATCGAAACCGAAAGCGACAATGAGGCCGACTGGGGAGATGTCCCTCCGGCCGTTGTTGTTGACTTATTCCCCGGCCCACAGTAGCGGCAGAGTCCCCGGTCTCGATCGGGGTGGGCCAGAAAGATGAAGTTGACGTAGAATCGGCTCCCGACATCCAAATTCAAATTTTGAAAGGATAGTAGAGTCAGCAAGAGTAGATCTTCAAAAGCCCATAATAATAACCAGGATATTTTGAGAATAGTCACGAAAGGGCGGCGTGGGTCTCGGGAGCCATCTGCTTACGCGACCATCTTGGACGCCCACGTAGCTCCTCCCCTCTGTTTCCTGATTTTAGCTGTCAGCGTCTGGTTATATTAGGACTTTGTTTTCAAATATATATATATATATATATGTGCTGGACGCTGGCAATAAAACAGTGAAATCCTGTTTTGGGACATCGTGTGGACATCTCTTTTATTTGGATTGCCAGGGAGTGCGCAAGAGCAAAACGACCCTCGGGGCACAAAAGTACAGATTACCGCGGCGGGCTCTGCTGCCGTTCGCTGCACCGCCGCAAGAGCGCCTGGGAGCTCTCAAGTGGGCCACAATGGAAGAATATATGTATGTATGTATATATATATATATCGACAAACACTTGCTTCTCTTCAGAAAAAAGTAGACGGCACTCCGAGCTGAAGTGCATAAAGATGATTTATTGGCAGACCCCCCTGCCCCCAAGATGACAAACGCGTTTCGCCGTAAAGGCTTCCTCTGAGAGAAGCAAGTGTTCGTCGATTTAAACGCTGCTCACCACCGTAAGACGCCAGCACCCGGGACGTGGGCGGAGCGAAGGCGGTGACGGTTCTGTAAAACAAAAAAAAACAAAAAATAAATATATATATATATATATATATATATATATATATATATATATATATATATATATATATATATATATATATATACACTTGTCTTCACTTGGGCTGGTGGGAGGAACAGGTCCTCAGCCACCTTTGATAAGCATGTGGTACAGTGGATGCGTTATATAGATGATGTTTTTGTTTTATGGAGGGGAGATTATGAAAGTGCTAAAACTTTTCTTTTGTCTATTAATGCCAACCAGGAGAATTTAAAATTCACTTCCAACATTAGTAACTCTGAAGCCGAATTCCTCGATGTCAAAGTATTTATCCACAATGGTTTTTTAGCAACAAAACTCCACAGAAAGAGCACTGCTGGCAATTACATCTTGCATGCCAGCAGTGCCCATTCACGATACATAATTGATAATATTCCTTTTGGGGAGTTGCTCAGGCTAAAGAGAATTTGTAGTACAGACACTGATCTGGCCATCTGCACTAATGAGGGCTTGGATAGGTTCAGACGTAGGGGCTACAGGGAATCCATCTTGAAATTAGCAGTTCGAAAAACCAACACTAGAACTTGTGAGTCATTGCTATCTTCCACTGAAAGTACTCCTTTGAAAGTTGAAACCAATATGGTTGACCAAGCCCCCCGACTAATTACCAACTACAGCAAACAGGCTAGGCAGATCAGGTCTATCGTTAAACAAAGATGGCCTATCTTGAAGACTGATCTAGTCCTGGCACCCAGACTACCAGATGGCCCCACTATTACCTATCAGAAGGGGCCTTCCTTAAGAACTCAAATTAGCCATGAATTCCCTGAGCTTGGTAAAAAGGAAGAATGGTTGAAATCCCGGCCGGGATTTAAACGTTGCTCTACTTGTAGGGCATGTACATTTGGGAAAAACACCACCCAATATTCCACACCATTCAGCCCAGTTATGATGAACATTAAGGGTTCATTTAACTGCAAGACTGATTTCGCTGTCCATGTCCTGACATGCACCTGTGGCCTCAGATATGTTGGCAGCACCAAACTACAGGTGCATGCCAGGATTCTCCAGCGTTTGCGTGCCATCGTTAACAATGATGGAACATATCAGGTGGCCAGGCACTTTAAAGCCATTCATAACAATAATCTACAGTGCCTAGAATATTATGTCATCGCCTCGGTTCCTAAACCAAGCACAGGCGGTGATATAGATAGAATGCTAAGGAGACTTGAGTCACAGATGATTTTAGAACTAGACAGCAGGTTCCCTAATGGGTTGAATACCACAGAGGATTTACATGTGTTTCTATAACCACTACATTCTACTCTTTTTCTTGATTCAACTCTAGTGGAGTGCTCCGCCTCTCTGCCTTTTCTGCTAGTCAAACTTTTTTGAATTTCGCCTTCATATCACACTTATTGTTTCATATTCTCACGGTTTACTTGTATATAAGTTTCTCTCTTTTTTTTGTACATTAGGATTCACTCTTTTTTGCACTTTTTTAAGGACATAGACATTTTTGGCATGCACATTTGTTTTTGTCTTCCTAGTTCGTAATTCCCCATCATGCTGTGGTTCTTTATTTATTTACTTATTAGTATCCTGAGTTTAAAAAAAAAACTTTTATATCTAAATGTTGCTGCTATTATATTTATGACCTTTAATGCATTTATGCAGAGATACTAGCTGTTACTGGGATAAGTCCTTTTATGACTTTTATGAACTGAGGTTTACATTCTGCGTTTTTTCACATATTTCCTCTGTTTACAAACTAGTGCATTATTTGCACAGTTCATACTTGCACTTTATTTGCGAAATTTGCACTAGAATTTACAATGCTTATTTTGCACATATGACATTTATGTCAACTTGCACAGTACTCTGGTCGGTTATTGCATTTATGCTTTTATAAAATATTTATTTAATAGCACAATATTAATCAAAAAAATATATATTATTGCTCAGGTATATGTAAATAATATGGATTTAGCATGAACTTTAGGTTTTTAATCTAATTTTAACACACTGATGATGGTTTCAAATTGTTTGGAAGACAGACTATGTATGTCCATAGCTTGTAGTATGTCCTTGCTTTCTACTATCACATGGTGTGGTTATTTTGAAAAAAACGCAATGAGAAAAAAACTGTGGGCAAAAAACATATTTAAATGGTGTATGGTTCATTACTTGACGATCTGTGAGCAAGGGCGGACGCCTGAAACGCGTCAGATTTGGTGACTCTCTTTTGAATAAATCTCTGCCGAAGAAAATACGTTGGATTTGCGTGGTCTCTGCTATCGCGGTGGCGGTGTGGAGTGAGACTGCTGCTGTTGTGTGTATATATATATATATATATATATATATATATATATATATATATATATATATATATTCCAACACAAGCAGCCTTTTGTCGGATGAAACAGGAGAGAACACAAGTATCCTTACGAAAATTCTTTATTGTAGACCCCTCCCCCACCCCCCGACAGACTCGTTTCGCCTCGTGGCTTCGTCAGTGTTGGTTTGTGCAGTGTAAAATGCAACCATTTTTACTTTCACGTAGTCATAGACATAGAAAAGGGAATCAGTACAAAAGTTACCAATGTGGCAGCCATCATTAAATGTACATACTACGATATCCACTGAAGAGAAAAGGCTGCTTAATAAAGTGCTTAAGTGCAAATTCCAAAAAACATATATATACACACACCAAACAGTAAAGTGCAAAACTTCAAGATTTCAAAATTTCTCAAGGGAATATTAATAGTTATAGTTGCTATTTCATACACATTTTGCAACATCTGCTTTTTTCTTTCTTAATTTATCAGAAATTTATAAAAGCATATTGTTGTTAAGTAAAGGGGGTCCCATTAATAAGACTTAAACTATAAATTTATGGTCCTATCTTGTAAATATAAAAGATGGTGGCTTTCATGTTGTTTAAACCCTTGTGCAATTTATCAAAGTCCCTACTTGAAGATATTCCCTTTCCTGGTTATCTAGCCCTGTATGGGCAATTGTCCCAGTAAGAGGATAGATATTTACATTTTCGGATGGGGGTGACTAACCGGTTCATCTATGTTAATCATGGCTTCCTCCGGATTATTGTATAAATCCTAAATGTTGTTTTTTTAAGATTTTTCAATATCTGTCATTTTTCCAGACGGAGTTAAGAGTGTTGTTACATTTGATGGTTTTCCTTTTCAATTTTATAATTTTATAATATATGATCCCATATATTATAAATGTACCCACATTTCTTCGTCATTGTTCAGACCCCAAGAGGCTCTGGTCTGGAGATCGATTATATATTTGGATTCCAAAATCCGTAGGGCCTTTACTCTGTCCCCTCCCCTCTCGTTGCGATCCACCTGGTCTATGCAATAAAAGCTTAATAAATCCCTATTGCTTTGATGGAATCTAGCAAAGTGGCAACAAATAAATAAATAAATATATATATATATATATATATATATATATATATATATATATATATATATATATATATTCAAAAACACAGGTTGCCCACGAGATTTCCACACACATTGGGGAAGAAGCACACCATCACGCAAGCGGCAGCGGATTCACAGACTGCTCGCATTCCTTGTAGCCATACGCGTTTCGAGCTTTCCTAAGCTATTGATCACTGGCTGCATGAAGCAGGCAAAAACGGCCAAGTAAGAACAACTGATTTTATTTCAATATGCAGTCCCCGCCCCAGTGGGCGTAATCAATGGCATGCTGGTTATCGTAGTCCCATATCTTGCCATCTGTGACTTAAAGTTCATTCACCAAGTGGATGCCATTTTCCTACCTCAAAACAAATATTTAATCCCATTCGGTGGAAATGCGGTTCTCGCACTGATCCCTCGCTGCCAAATCTCCAGGCGTGTGAGGCTCCCCTTTGCCCTCAAAGCACTCGTAGTTCCGGGTGCTCAGGATCCTCTTTCTCGAGTCGGGGCAATCTCGCGGCCTAGGCTAGCTGCTTAAAATTCAAAAACACAGGTTGCCCACTTGAGATTGCCACACACATTGGGGAAGAAGCACACCATCACGCAAGGGGCAGCGCATTCACAGACTGCTCGCATTCCTTGTAGCAATACGCGTTTCGAGCTTTCCTAAGCTCTTGATCACTGGCGGCATGAAGCAGGCAAAAACGGCCAAGTAAGAACTGATTTTATTTCAATATGCAGTCCCCGCCCCAGTGGGCGTATACAATGGCATGATCGTAATCCCATATCTTGCCATCTGTGACGTAAAGTTCATTCACCAAGTGGATGCCGTTTTCCTACCTCAAAACAAATATTTAATCCCATTCGGTGGAAATGCGGTGCTCGCACTGATCCCTCGCTGCCAAATCTCCAGGCGTGTGAGGCTCCCCTTTGCCCTCAAAGCACTCGTGGTTCCGGGTGCTCAGGATCCTCTTTTTAAGTATGCATGAATTCCTCATGAGGCATCAAGTTCCCATCTAGAAATAAGTCAGCGACAGTTTTCGCACCGGCCTCCACCCAGCCCTGTACAGTAGCAGCAGACAATATACCCCGTAACATAGGTAAAAGCCACACAGGGCTATTTGTGGGGCATATGGTACAGCTACGCTAGTATATTTCATCACCAATTACAAACAGTGGAGAGCAATGTGTATAAGAAATAGCGGGTGCTTCACCCGATTTGCTCCAGGGCACAATAATGATTGTAATGTCCCAGCTCGTAGACGTTCAGGCAAGTAACCTACCTCAAATAAATTATGGCCCGCCAACCAATAAGCCAACCATTGTAGTTGGGCCTCTATTGAGTAGGCTTTAAAATCTGGTGCTCCCATACCACCCTCCGTACTTGTTACCTGCATTTTGGCAAGAGCCAATCTGTGACAGCCTTGCCCCCAAAGTAATGACATCAATAACGTCTCTAGTGCTCTGTAAATCCAGGTAGGAAGCATCACGGGAGATTCGCATATTGATACAGCAATTTAGGGAGCAGAACCATTTTAGAGACGGCTATACTGCCTGCAGTAGTTAAAGGTAAGGTATTCCAAAGAGCAACTTGGGTTCTGAGAGTATTAAGTGTATGGATAACAGCACCATCTATGGTGTCCAAAATGGTTTGGCAGATATGTATTCCTAAGTATTTAAAGGTAGTGGGTTCCACCCTGAACTGCCTTAAGCCAAGTTGAAGCGTGGGGAGAGTGAATGTCATAAAAAGAAAAGCCCACTGATTTGGAGGCATTCAGGCACAAACCAGATAGCTCCCCAAACTGCTCAAACACCAAGGCAACAGGTGTCACCCCTTTACACTGCCCCTGCTGTCCAGTCTGATAGTGCCTGTGAAAGACGAGAAAGGAAAGCATCTTGGTAGGTATTAGGCGCATAGATCGACCCCAAGACCACCCTTGTCCATCTAGTGTCCCCTGTAAGAGTACATATCTCCTCTGATCATCAATTCTGCTGTCAGTCTTTGAAAAAGGGACTCCCGCTCGCAGCCAAGTCGCCTCTCCTCAGGAGAAGGCAGAGTACACAGTACCGTACAACTGACCCCTCTATCGTCTCTGCACCTTAGTAAGCTTGGAAGAGAACAAGTGTGTAAAAATGGGGATACACTGTCTGTGCCCGGTGATGGTGTAATTGGACAACTAGCCTGTGCCGCTTCTGTATCAAACCCATCCCTATATATTACAGCAATTTCAGGAGATGACTGTGTATGACTTCGTTACAGACATGCCATCAACACATATATCCCATCCTCCCCACCCCCCCACCTATCATCCCACAAGCCCCCACTCCCCCACCCCAGGTACATCGGGAAATAGATCAGTAGCTTAAAGGAACAAAAACCCAATACAGGGTTAAACGACTAAACTTCAGTCAACCAAACTGTGTGCGAGCAACACACATAACACGCTGTATAACAAGAAGGCTTCCACCTGTGAGCTAGGCTACCTTCTTTAGATACGTAAGTATCAGCTATGAGTAGTGGAGTAATCCAGGACAGGCGGGGTCACAGGGCTATAATATTCAAGCATACCCTGTAACCTCTTTTGGAGCCACCGATGTTTGGAGGAGGATTCAACAGATGAGACATGGCATGCAATGAAGAAATAACCGTTCTCACTCGGGGAGGGACAATTACCGGAGAGCCTGAAAACAATATTCCAGGACACAATACATTCACATTACTTATTCAATTAATGGATCGTTGCTAAGTTGTGTGGACACAGAGGAAAATAACACCATACTGCCCCCAGAGTCTGAGTCCGATGAGACCTCCGGACAAGCAGTCCGCAACACTGACGCTGAGTGTAGGCCCGCGCGTCTACCCTCCAGTACTGATTGCTGCAAAGGAGGATTAGTCACAGTGCTCTGTGTAGTGAGTCCCTCCTTCTTCGGCGTAGAGGTCACAGTGGCTTCGGTTGCAGTTGTGTAAAGCATATGTCATGTGCTGTGCCAGGAAAGTTCCTGTCCCACCATTCCCTTGCGCTTTCAGGCATGTCAAAGTATCAGACCCATTGATTGTAAATGATCTTGAGTTTGGCAGGGAATAAAAGAGCAAATGTCAATACTGCAGCGCAGGCTCGGGCCTTGACCTTCATGAACGAAGAACTTAGGCATTGGATTGTCAGTGTATAATCCGGGAAGATGGAGATTTTGGTGGTGTCAAAAAGAATAGTGCCAGTTTCTCGTGCTGTTTGCAAAATGTTGTCACGGTCCTTGTAGTTTAGGATTCTGGACAACAACGGGCTACGATTAGCGCCAGGCACAGGTTTTCGCATAGGAACTCGGTGAGCCCGTTCTACTGTGAAATGCGCTGATAGACCAGTGGGGGCCACCTTGACCCTGAGCCATTTCTCAATGAAGGTCGTGGGATGCTGCCCCTCTGCACCTCTGGAAGCCCAACAATACGAAGGTTGTTGCACAGGGCCCTACCTTCAGCATCATCAGCCCGGGCCTGCAAGGCTTCAACCTATTGCTGTAGTAGGTGAATGTTCACATCATGCTCCTTCACCTGTGGTTGTAGTGTTGAAATCGAATGGTCACGGTCCTTTACTTTATCCGTTATCTTTTTATGGTCATCTTTAAGCAAGTTCAGTTCAGTAGTTATAGTGCCTGTTTGTTGCGCTATAGCAGAGCGTGATTCACGGATTTCCTGGAGTATCATATCCAGCTTATCAATGGGAGGAAGAGGTGTAGTTGCCTCATCGGTCCGATGAGATTGTATCGAGGAGGTTTCAGAAGGAGGGGAGCCAGCCGGGCCCGAGTCCGCGGTCCTGATCGTCCTGTTTCTATGCATTGCTATCAGAAGTGTGGTCATGTCACAGATTATGGTGCGGGCAGTAGTGTCTTGCGAGAACCAGTGATCCTCAGCGCGGGCCCAGTAATAAACACAACTGCGTCTAGTATTCCTTGCAGATCGCCTCCCCCCTCTGGGGATCAAGAGAGGCGCACCTCAACGAGTGCAGGTATCAAGGTTGGTTGGGTATTTCCGGGCCCACGGTTGGATAATTGAGTGTGGCTGGTGGAAGGGGGTTCCAGTAGACCACTGCGGGTGCCAGTCCCATCGTTCAGGAGCTGGGCCCCCGATACACCCAAACCCCCTCCAGCACCACAGACTCACAGGTAATGAACCCCAGCTGCATGGACGATGGGAACCATCACTACACCATTCGGTACAGTTCACCGCACCTCTGCAAGTGGAGCGCCTCGGGTAAAGGAGGAACAGGTATAGAAGAGGGGGGAGGAGCCACAACTGATCCTAGCAAGACATCCATAGCCCCCACAGTACACACTTCAGGCAATGTCCATAAACCAGGCCGCAAGCCAGGGGGCCTCACGTGATGGAGCGCTCCGCTATGCTCAATGCCAGCACTGATTGAAGCATCAGGAAAGACTGGTGTTGTTAGGCCTATCCCCACTGAGTGTCAGTTCACCCCCACCGGGTCCAAGCCAGGATGTAGGGTGGGTGGGGCTCCCAGAATCAGGCAGTGCTCACACGCTGTGTAGGTGGATTTGCCGCACCAGGTAACCGGAGAAGTGGAAAAAAAGGGATGGGCCAGGCTGCCGTTTCTCCCAGTTCATCCGGTAGAGTAGATCTCGAGCAGGTGCCCCTTAGAAAGACCCACTCAGGGCAATACAGGATCTGGAGGCAATCGCCTCTCTTCTAAACACCGCAGGTCTCGGCCAAAAGATAGCTCCGCCACCAAAATCGATAGACGTCCTCAGTGCATTTTGCACCTGGAGATTACTGCACCACGGTGGAGGAGCGCCCACGAGCATTGGAGGTACAGGCTGGGGGGGAGCCCCATTCACCTCCAATCACCACCACCAGGGCTCCAGCAGTTCCCCTCCCGACGCCCCAACTCAGCATCCGCAAAGCTCCAAACAGGCCATTAGCCGGGGTCTCGTGCTGCGGAGAACCCTGCCGTGCTAAGACAGCAGCGCAGCCTAGAACACTAGGGCAGAGCGGTGCTCAAAGACCCAGTCCATGCAGCGCTGGCCGGTTGCACCAGGTCTGCTCCGGTACGCCGGGTGAGCCATAGCCGCACTCCACAAGCTCCAAAAAGGGGTTTCCACAATCACCATGAGATTCGGTGTAAATTTGCTGCCCCACGAGGACACCCGGAGCATACAGGAAATGCCGGATAAAGGTCCCGGGCCCGGAGCTTGTCACTTAAGCGACCTCCATCTTGGGCTACTAGCCACATCCCCTCAAGGCTTGACTACTTCTATCCCTGATTTACGGTGGCTGCTAGGTGAAGCTGAAGTTGGCTCCTAGAACACTAACCTTGCCAGTGCAAACTCATTGGATCTGTGGGCTATTGAACTAAGTTACGAGTTAACATTTAGGGTAGTTGAACATGATCGGCCCATGTGCCTAATCTGCATCGATACCCGTTTCTTGTCTAAGTTATCATTGGTAGGGAACTTCCCAGTAAGAAGGTAGTGGAAGCACACACTATAGAGAGTATCAAAATTGCTCTAAACATCACAGGGAGATTACAACCCTGTACCCTAAACACATTTGGAGTATTTCTGATGGATACATCTGCCAGTGGATTCCTCACCTTGTGAATATCCCCTTGCGTCAGCAACATTCGGAAATTCTTTTTGCAGTTGCGCGCCGACGTGGACGACGTCACAGAGGCTCAGCATCGCGCGCGACTCCGCTGACGTCACCTACTCCATATTAGGCCCATGTCGGCGTGATGACATCAGTTCCCTTTTTTCCGCGTCGTCGACGCAAACGGTTTTCGAGGGATCCTCTGTAGCTGTTGGTAACTTTGTTACTGTTTTTTCTTTTCGGTGTCTTCTTGCTTCTTGTCTCCTGTCGAGATGTCTACGAAGAAGACTGGATTCAAGCCGTGCGGAAAATGCGGCAAGATGTCGATTACGGATCCGCATGAGTGCTGTGTTTGGTGTTTGAGTTCGGACCATGACATCGAAGAATGTTCTTCTTGTAGGAAGATGAATCCCAAGGCACTTCGTGAGAGGGAGGCAAAGCTCCTTGTTGCCAAGTTGAAGAACAAGAAGGACAAGAAGAGATCGAGGTCACAGACTCGTCGGTCAAGGTCTCGATCGAGGTCGCACTCAAGGTCGTCTTCGGCTCATGCTTCAAGGTCAAAAAGGAAGCACAAGAAGAGAAGTCCTGAGTCTCGTCATCACCCTGGAAAGGACTCCGGCTCGAGACCGAAGTCGCAGGTGAAGTTGCTTCGCAAGGATGTGGTGACTCCGACTCCAGAGGTCCAAGTCTCCGAGGGTGAGGCTTCGCCTGCGGATTCGCCCGTTGATTCACCGAAGCCGTTATCGAATCCATCTCATTCACCTGTCCAGGAGGGTGAAAAAGAAGATGGAGGAGAAGAGGAGGCTCCGTTGCCTGTGGGTTCATCGACCCCGGTGCACCAGCCTGAGGTAGAGGTCGAAGTCGAGAAGACTCCGCTCCCTCGAGAGCAGCCTGTGGGCTCTTATCCAGCTTTTCCGGCTCCAGGTCTGGACCCTACTCGGTTCCTGAATGCTATGTATGGAGTGTATTCCAGGGCTATGTACCCCTCTGGTGCTCCGGTTGGTCCCACGGGTCCATTGGCATACAATCTGGGTATTCCTCAGACTTATGCCCCTGCTCCTTTCATGCCATTCATGCCAGCTCCGATGCCGCCTTGGCATTTCTTGGCGCCGCCGAAGCCTTCGACGCCAAGACCATCAACGCCGACGCCCTCTACGCCGATGCCGAATCTGATCCGACCTCGTGTTCAGCGGTCAGGTCCTCCGGCTTGGAGTTCGGCGTCGGCTCCAACGGAGTCGATTCCGGATCCGTCGCCGTCTTTCCTGAAGGAGAGGTCGAGGCGTGAGGCCCAGAGGCTTCTGGAAGAGCGGAGGTACCGTGATGCAGACATAGAAGAGGGTGGGCTGCAGGATTCGGAGGATGCTTTCGATGATCTAGGAGAGGCTAGTGATCTTGAGCTGTCTCCTGATTGGGAATTGGCCTCTGTTTCTGACACCCCATCTAAGGATGTGACACCTTATCATGTAGTTATAAGGAAGGCTGCAGATTTGTTGAATATAAAACTGCCTACTGCAGAGTACAAGTCCAACTTACTAACAGAGGTCCTTCATTCACCTTCCTCTGTTGTCGAGCCTATGCTCCCTTTTAATGATGCTTTGGCGGAGCCTATATCTTAGGTTTGGAAGAGACCACTTACAGCTCCTGCTGTTTCAAGGGTTGTTGCGAGAAGGTGCAGGGTGGCGCCTGATGACCCGGACTTTTTATCTACGCAACCCTTTCCAAAAAGCTTGGTGGTGCAAGCTGCCTGCTCGAAAAAATCTGCGGGCGCTTTTCCACAGGTTTCTGGTGATAAGGAATCGAAGAAGCAGGACCAGGCTGCAAAAAAAGTATTTTCCTTGGCAAGTATGGCGCTCAAATCAACAAATGCTACTTGTCTTATGGGGCGCTATATCCACGCATTGATGGATTCAGTCAAACAGTTGGTTCCAAAGCTTCCTGAGGAGGATAGGAAGGACTTTCAAGAGGTGATTGCTGACACTGAGGCTGCTGCTAGGCAGGCCATTCAGAGTGGGCTGGACACTGCTGATTTGGTGGCTAGAGTGATGGGATCTTCAGTGGCCACCAGGAGAGCTGCATGGCTGAAGTCCTCTGAATTCTCTGCGGATTTTTAGGCTGCCTTGATGGATTTGCCCTTTGATGGGTCAGGTTTATTTGGAAAAAAGGCTGACACTGCTTTTGAAAGGTTTAAGGACAGCAGAGCGACGGCAAGATCTTCGGGCCTACAGTCCAGGGGCACTGTGGGAAAAAGATTCAGAGGTTTTGGCAGGTCTTCCTTTCGGACCTACAAACAATTGCAACAGCAGCCGCAGCAAAATTTGCTGTACAAGTCATACAGGGGCAGGCAAAGAGCTCGTCCTAGAGGTCGTCAAGATTCCTCCTCCTCCTCCTCTTCCTCTACCCACCCCCCTCCCACAGCAGCTAAGCAGCCTTAGATCCGCCATTCCGGATCATGCGGGTCCTGTAGGGGTCGGCTTACCTACTTTCTACGGGATTTGGAATCGGTTACGTCAGATCTTTGGGTTCTCAATCTCGCGGAGAATGGGTATGCTCTTCCCTTTCGGGAATTTCTCCCAAATTACCCTTGTTGCCGAGGTTTTTGCTTGGAAGACCACCTATTGCTTCTGCAGGAGGAAGTCCTGGCACTGTTGAGAAAAGGTGCGATAGAGGTGGTTCCAGAGCAGGAAAGGGGTCAGGGATGCTACTCCCGGTATTTCCTGATCCCCAAGAAGGATGGCAGACTTCGTCCAATCCTGATACTCAGGATCTTGAATCTTTACCTGAAGCAGGAGAAGTTCAAGATGCTCACCCTTGCGCAGGTTCTTCAAGCGCTGCAGGAAGAAGACTGGATGGTGTTGATCGTCTTGCAGGATGCATATTTTCACATCCCTATCCTGAAGTCGCACAGGAAGTATCTCCGTTTTACGGAGGGATCACAGCATTACCAGTTTGTGGTCCTTCTGTTTGGTCTTACTACTGCGCCTCGAGTCTTCACCAAGGTGAGGGCTGTGGTGGCAGCAGATCTCAGAAGATCAGGGATTCCAGTATTCCCTTATCTGGACAATTGGCTGATCAAGGCGGAATCTCCAGAGAAAGTGCTCCATCATCTGCAAAACACAACTCAGTTGTTGTACAGGTTGGGTTTTTCGATAAATGTCCCCAAATCTCACCTGGTGCCATCCCAGTGCAACCTGTTCATTGGTGCAGTACTGTATACGACTGTATCTCGGGCATTCCCTCCTCCTCAATAGATTCACGACATACTGGAAATGATTCCTTTATTTCACAATGGAGCAGTCGTTCCAGTCTTGAAGGTCCTTCGTCTGCTCGGTCTGATGGCTTCCTGCGTTCTGCTGGTCAACCATGCACGCTGGCATATGAGGGCACTCCAGTGGTGCCTCCGGAGGCAGTGGTATCAACACAACAGAGATCTCAGGGAGTCGATCAGGATCTCCAGAGAAACTGCAGCGGATCTGTCTTGGTGGAGCGTGGAGGGCAATCTGTCACAAGGAAAGCCTTTCAATCTACCTCTATCGGTCACCACAGTGATAACGGATGCATCCACTCTAGGGTGGAGTGCTCATCTAGGGGATTTGAAGATCAAGGGTCTTTGGTCTCCAGAGGAAAGGTTGCTTCACATCAACCTTTTAGAGTTGCGGGCGATACGTCTAGCGCTCAAGGCCTTACTCCCCTTCACAGTCGGTCGGTTCATTTCCTGACGGACAACACCACCGCGATGTGGTATGACAACAAGCAGGGAGGAGTAGGGTCGCAGTGTCTCTGCAGAGAGGCTCTGTGTCTCTGGTCCTGTGTTCAGGTTCATCAGATTTGTTTGATGGCAAATCATCTGGCCGGAGTTCTAAACGTGCGTGCAGACAGTCTCAGTCAACCACGAGTGGAGGCTTCATCCAGAGGTAGTTTGTCACGCCTTTTTGACGTGGGGAACTACTCGGGTGGACCTGTTCGCCACTCACGAGAATGCTCACTGCCCGTCATTCTGCAGTCTCCAGTTTCCGATGCAGGGAGCCTTCGGGGACGCTTTTCAGTTAAGTTGGGATTCACAACTCCTTTACGCGTTTCCTCCCATACCCTTGATTCCTCTGGTTCTGAGGAAGATTCGCCAAGACCGGGCCCAAGTCATTTTGATCGCCCCGGATTGGCCAAGAAGGGTGTGGTACACAGATCTTCTCCACCTCTCCTCGTGCCCGCCGCTCCGTCTCCCTCTCAGGGCAGATCTCCTCTCTCAGATGGAGGGGAAGTTTCTACACCCCCACCTCCAGACCTTACACCTTCATGCCTGGAGAATGAACGGGGCAACCTGAATTCCTTTTCTCTCCCACATGATGTGGTGGATGTCATTTTATCGGCCAGGCGTGACTCCACTAAGTCAATCTATTCATACAGATGGTCTAAATTTGTGTCTTGGTGTGGGAGAAGTCCATTGACCCTTTGAGGGCTTGTTTATCTGACATACTTCAATTTGCTCTTTTCCTGGCTCGGCAAGGGTTTGCTGTAGCAACAGTTAAGGGTTATTGTGAGAAGTTGGCCTGATATATAGTGCTCACTATTCTAGTGATCACTGTGTATCATACCAAACGACCCTTATTGATGATTGGTTGTAAGTCAACCTTATAGACCAGCTATCCTAGTAGCATGGACAAGAGCAGTCTTTAGGCTAAACTCTAGAGGGCGTGTTAAGCCAGCTGTTATACCATCACATATACCCCTTGAACGTCAAGTGAAAGGACACCACACAAGTTGTTATGAAAAATGAAGGATATTTATTTATAACAAGTCTACCCTGAACTCTTTATGAGTCAGGGAGCTAAGCACACAGCAAAACTCTTAAGAAAATACTTTAAGTTGCACAATTTACACAAATGCCCGAGGGGCACGAAAAACCATATACACTAAAAGTGGAATGCGAAATACTAGCAGGTAAGTAACAAGATCCAGAGGCTTCAGAATCGCTAGGACTACACTACTGAACCCTAAGGTTAGGAGCAGGAGGCCTAGGGAGATCGGGTGCAGAGTGTGCACTCTCACGCGGGATGCGGGACAAAGTCTATGGATGCTAGTATTTGTAAAGTTACTGTTTCCGGACGAATCCGACTAGGTAGACTGAGAACGAAAAAGGATCTGGACACTTAGATAGTGAACCTACGTTGGAGCACCGAAATGCTCAGGTTACCTAGCCCAGGGCCGCCGCTGCATAGGGTTCAAAAGACGTCGGGAATCCTCTTTGCAGTCTATGGAGCCTGAAAGAAGAAGTTGCTGGCAGGCGACCAGTGATGATGTTCGGAGTGATCCAAGCCTGGATCAATGATGGAGATGACCTGAAAGCAGAGGGGACTCAGTTCTTAATCACTAGCCAGTGATTGTGTGGGCACCAGGATGGCACCGGATTAAGTCACCTCGACCAGGTGAGGACGCTGGACTCTGCTGTCCCTCGGACCAGGAGGCGTTGTCGGCGACCAGGCTGGAGGTGCGAGCTGTCCCATGAAGGTGTCTGCTGTCGGCGATGCTGGTCCCAGGATTGGGGCAACAAACCTTGGCAAAGTCAAGCCCACGCGGTGGAGTCAAGATGGCGTCTGGAGTGGACCAGGAGGGTCCGGGGTGCTCCTCTGTTGGAGGGGTGCAAGGGCCAGTCTGGAGCAACCAGACCAGCGATGCAATTGTCGTGGTACGTCGTCAGGAGAGCCACTAGCCAGCAGGCAAGTGACCGGACAACGCGGTGAACAGCAAAGAGCAGAAGGGCCCCACGCAGATCTTGTGGATGCTGGGGGGCTGGACTTCGGTGCTGGAGCTGCTCAGGGTTAGGGTTTCTCAAACCCCAAAGCACTCATTCGAGGATCCCTCGGCGGTCGTGCTGGTTAAGCGTCGTGCAGTTTTGAAGATGGCCGGTCCCTCAGGTCTCTTCACACCCACGAATCTCAGCTGGGCTGATGATGCAGGTAGAGGTCAGAGATGCCAGGGAATCCGGGTCTCGTCGAGCTGGGCAGTCTTGATCCGGAGGATGGACTTACAGCAAACCGCGATGCTTAGATGGTGCCTGCGTGTGCAGGGTGGCTACTCCTTAGCCACAATGGAGAGTCTTCAGAAGGTATCAAGAGTTCCTTTCGCGGAAAGTAGTCAAGATTCAGAATGATCTAATTTGGGAAGGGGGCCCGCTCCTACCTTTATTCTAAGAAAAGGGGCTGGCACGCGACTAGGTCCTGCCCATGGGTGGGACCAGGAGGGGGGTGGTTACACCCCTCTCCCTTGTCCGGACTTTCCGCAGCTCAGGGGCTGGTGTGCCCATGGAACTGGTTCAAGCCAGCATATGCACAGTGAGCACCAGGGTGCCACTTGCAGTCACCTTCCTCTCAGCCCTGCCTACCTGGGATACACAAAACCCTAGCACCGCCCCTGACAGGAAACCCTTTGTCCAAGCTCTCCTCGCTGGAAGGACTCCCAGCAGCAGGAGGTCAGACTTGTGTCTGTGGTGGCAGCATCCATTTTGTGATGCTGAGGCTCGAGTTAGCTTTAACCGGAGTTCACAGTTACATACATGTCGTGTCCCTCTAGAAGGGTGGAATGCTAACCCCATCGCCAGAATTGGCGAGGGGTTAGTATTCCAATTCGTATGACACCTTACTCGACATGTTTTGATAAAGCGATACCAAAGTTGGCAAATAACCGCGAGGATTATAAGGCACTTAAGAGTATATGGTACGCGTTATCATGGAACAAGCTGCAAACGGGCTCAGCTCATGCTAGAGCACCATCTCACATAATTCCAAGCACTCTGCCTTCAGGATTGATAAGGCCTGCCATAGGAGTGACTGATAGGAATACATGTGTCCATTTTAGGGTTAGATATAGGAATACTATATCTAAAGCAAAGGGTGATTACACCACCTTGCCCCAGCTGTCGTGCAGCCAGTTGTGTCAGATTTGGATGGCCAGCCAGGGGTGGCATAATACATGCTGCAGCCCCTGGTAGGCCCTGGGTACACCTATGCCCTGGATACCTAAGGTACACTGTACAGGGACTGATAAGGTGACTCAGTATCCAATTAGATAAGTACCTAAGGTACATGGAATCCATGTTACAGAGAGAGCAGTAGGCCTGGGGCCCTGAATAGCAGGGTCCCAGGTCAACTAAGTCGAAAAACCAGCAAAACACCAGGCAAAAGGTTGGGGGCAACCATAGTCAGATATCCACCTTCCTACAGTTATCTTTCGGCTTTGTCTGCTTTTAGCCGTTGTGAAGAAACGGCCAGCAAACCCCTACCTGGGGGCCGCCCTCCCCCTCGCGTGCCTTGTCCGGCACCCCCGGGACTGAGTTTTTCTCACCGAAACGCCACAACAGAGACAGGACGCCGAGCAACCTCCATCACCAACGAAACCCCGCCCTTCTCTCTCCCACAGGAGCCAACCCGAGCGACAGGATGGGAGGAACCATACCAAACTGACCCCGGAAGTCCCGCCCCACTGGCAGAGTCAGCACAGGATAAAAACAGGGATTCAGCACAACAAGTGGTCGGAGTTTCGTGGCAGGACCCTCTGGCTGGAGACGGAGAAGGTGACCAGACGTGCGAGGAAGAAGTGTGGACAGAGGAGTGGTGGAGTCCCTTGGAGGTGGCTGGAGAGCGGCCGTAACTCACTGGAGAGTTACGGCGGACCGCGTGAGTGCCTTTTGCCTCCTTTATCCCTACTCACTAGGAGTTCGTGTTAAAGTCCCTGTATATATACCCTCTCTACATAGTCGCACTACCCTTGCACTGTATTATACGTATATAGCACCTCACTTTAAAACCCCTTTCGTTACTCGCACGCCCCACCCTAGCACCCTCTCTTTTACCCCGACCTGTATTCCGTACTCCCGGTACCTTCCTTCCCGCACTGTCATTTTTCGACCCCTCTTGCACTACCCTGGTGAAGGTGTACAGTTGAGTCTCGCTACTGACTCGATAAGACTAACGGTCCCTTGTTTTTTCCTCTCTTCCGGTCCTCCTGGGAGCCTCCCCGTCATCGGAATCTACCCGGACCATCGGCGGACGACGAGAAGGGAAGAAGCAGCGACTCTGTATCCATCGCCTGGTGCCACACCTTCGGCCTGTTGGAACTATCTGTACTGTACATCCGTAATAAAATCCAAATATTGCCCACTACATACGGCCTCCTCGCCTGCTTTTCCGGCCCGCTACACTCACTCCACGACATCTGGTGTCAGAAGTGGGATCTGCTGGAGGTATGGAGGCCGTAGTAAAGAAGATGGTAGAGTCCCAAGAACAATTCGGGAAACTTATGGAGCAGTTCCTGAAGACTGCCGAAGACGACAGAGGTCAGCTCCACGATGTTCTGAAAGGCCAGGGGGCGACCCATGACGAAACCATGACAAAGCTAGCAGACGCCCTGGGCCAACAAAGACCGATGACCTCTCTCCCCTCTGTCGTCCTTCAAAAATATGTCCCTGGAGAAGACCCGGACTACTTTTTCACAAACTTTGAGAGGATAGCTCAAGCCGCTAATTGACCTGTTGATCGGTGGGGACAGTATCTGGGTCCGCTCCTCACCGGTGACCTCCAAGCTGCATACCAACAGGCCAACATCCAGGGCAACACTCCCTATGCTGACATTAAAAGGTGCATCTTAGAACGCCTTGGCATCGATGACGATACCTACAGGGTGAAACTACGCCAGGCCAGGGAAAAGCCCCAAGAGAACCCGAGAGCTCTCTCCTTTCGGATCCGGGATCTCGCAAACCGGTGGTTGCGCCCCGAAACCTCTACCAAGGACAATATTCTGGAGAAAATCTATCTGGAACAATTCCTTAACTCCTTGCACCCGGCCACCCAACGCTGGGTGAGGCAACACTCCAGACTCACACTTGAGACTGCTATAGAGATAGCGTCTGCCTATAGCAGGGCACAGGAACTTCAGCGGGGTAAGGACGACCACCCCCACAGGCCCTTGCCTGCTACATCCACTCGCCCAACCCGACCTCCCCAGGGCCGTCGACCTGAACCACCACCGCTATTTCCCTCCCCAGTAGTGTTCCGAACCCCGACTCCCGGACCCCAGTGTTATTCCTGTGGTGGGTTCGGACACATTGCACGGATGTGTCCGCAGAAGGAGGAACCGATGGAGGTCGGCTTTGTCAGGAACTACCTGTGTACCCCTCCCGGATATACACCGCCACCGTTCTACTGTCCAGTATCCATAAACGGTCAGCCACTGAGGGCACTCGCCGATACTGGATGTCGGCAGAGTGTTCTACGTCCACAAGACCTTGCACAGCCCCTCAGCAATCCTACGGGGGTCGTAGCCATACAATGTGTACATGGAGACACTAAACAATATCCCACGACTCAGGTACGAGTCCAACATTCCCAAGACCCCGGCACCTCTCTCACCGTGGGCCTTGTGCCCGCCTTGGCAGAACAAGCCATTCTAGGGAGTGATTATCCGGGACTTCCAATGCTCTTACAAAAGACTTCCGACTCCCTGACTCAGTGGTGGAAGGAGGCTCCCTATCCTGAATGTCCCGACCAAGTACCCGAGCCCAAACCCCACAAACCTAGGAGTCAGAAAAGAAGAGAAAAGAAAGAACACGTCAGCGCTTATCCTGCCATTATTGAAGAGCACCCCTGGCAGACCGACCGAGAGTTCAGGGCCGCCCAGCGCGAAGATCCTCTGCTACAGGAGGCCTGGGGAAAAGCACTTGATCACGAAGACCCCTTACAAGTAGGTCCTTACTTCGTTAAGAAAAACGGGTTGTTATATCGAAAAGGGGGGCCCCCAACAGAATGCCCAGTTGCTTGTCCCCGGCCCCTTTCAAGACAAAGTCCTTTTCCTGGCACATAGTCACCTTTTGGGAGGTCATTTCGGGGACGAGAAAACCAGCCAAGCCATCTTGGAGAAGTTCTATTGGCCTGGGGTGTATCAAAGGATCAAGACTTATTGTCGCGAATGCATAGTATGCCAAAAGAACAGTCGACACAGACCACCCCGCGTCCCTTTGCAACCCCTCCCTATCATAGATGTTCCCTTCAGCCGCATCGGGATGGACATAATCGGTCCCCTCTTGCCCTCCCGTAGCGGGTGTCGCTATGCCTTGGTCATAGTCGACTATGCCACCCGCTTCCCGGAGGCCATACCCCTCCGCCAACCTACTACCCAGGCTATAGCGAAAGCTCTGATCGCCTTGTTTTCGCGGGTTGGCTTCCCGCGGGAAATCCTCACCGACCAGGGCACCCCATTTGTTTCAGCCCTTATGAAACGCGTATGTGCGGAGTTGGGAATCAAACAAATCCGGACCTCTGCTTATCACCCGCAAACGGATGGGCTCGTAGAACGATACAACGCCACGTTGAAGCAGACGTTGAAAAAGCTCTTAGGCCTCGAAGCAAAGAGATGGGAAGATATGCTTCCTTTGGCCTTGTTTGCGATCCGTTGCAAAACCCAGAGCAGCACGGGGTACTCCCCATATGAATTACTGTACGGACGAGCCCCCCGTACCCTGCTGGACATGGCCCAGGAAGCGTGGGAAGCTGAACCGGACCGGACACGTCCACTCCCCGAATATATGCAAAACCTAAAGACACATCTGTCTATGATTCGCGATATTGTACGGCAAAACCTAGAGGCCGCTCAGGACAACCAAAAGAGACAATATGATAAGGGCACTCGCAATCGGGTCTTTGCGGTCAACGACCTAGTTCTCCTTATGATGCCCTCGTCCGATCAGAAACTACTGGGACAATGGCAAGGACCCTACACCATCCTTCGGCAAGTAACACCAGTCACGTACGAGGTAGAATTGGACCCTACCCGAGGCACCTCCCAAATCTTTCATGTTAACCTGTTAAAAAAGTGGGAAGGACCCCGTCCGGTGTTGTCAGGAACCAAGAAAAATCTCCTCTTCTCTTTCGCCCCTTGTCTGGACCCCGAACTAAATCCCGTACAAGTCCAGGAACTACGACACACCTTGGAACCTCTGAAAGGCGTCTTCTCGTCCTCCCCCGGTCGAACCACGGTCACTGAACACAGGATTGAAACCGAACCCGGGAAAGTGGTTCGCCTGAGGCCGTATAGAGTGCCCGAGGCCCGTAGGGACGTTATCCGTCAGGAAGTGGAAGTCATGCAACAAATGGGAATAATTGAACCCTCCGTCAGCGAGTGGAACTCCCCTATCGTTTTGGTACCGAAACCTGACGGCTCGGTCCGTTTTTGCATCGACTTCCGGGAGGTCAACAAGGTCTCCAAGTTCGACACCTACCCCTTACCCAGGGTAGACGAAATGATTGAAAGAATAGGACAGGCAAAATTCATTTCCACGCTCGATCTCTGCAAGGGGTACTGGCAGATACCCCTCCGGGAGCAAGATAGAAAGAAGACGGCCTTTTCTACCCCGGATGGGTTATACCAATTCTTAGTCATGCCCTTTGGTCTGCATGGCGCCCCCGCCACCTTCCAACGTGCCATGAACCATGTCCTGAGACCCCATACCCCTTACGCAGGCGCATATCTAGATGACATTGTCATCTTTAGCGACAGCTGGCCCCAACACCTGCAGCACCTTTCCAGTGTCATCAGCTCCTTAGGTTCATACGGATTCGCCATCAATCCGGCCAAAACCACTTTGGCGGCGAAAACAGTAAAATACTTGGGGTTTCTTCTGGGGGACGGCCTGATAAGACCCCAAGACAGCAAAACAGCGGCCATCCGATCCCTTCCGTTTCCACAAACAAAGAAGGACCTCCGAGCCTTCCTAGGTCTCCTTGGGTATTATCGGCGCTTTGTGCCCAATTTTTCTCAAAGAGCGGCAGCCCTTACAGACCTGCTGAAGAAAACAAACCGGTCAGATGAACAACTCCGGAATCCCTCCTCGGAAGCCTGGCATGCATTTACAGACCTTAAAGATGCCTTGACCTCTGGTCCTGTATTGGTCCCCCCCAATTATTCAGTCCCTTTCATCCTACAAACAGATGCGTCCGACTACGGCTTAGGAGCCGTGTTATCCCAGAAGGATGCCCTGGGGAACGAACGTCCTATTCTATATGTGAGCCGCAAACTCTTTCCCCGGGAAAAACAATATGCAGTTGTAGAAAAAGAAGCTTTAGCCATCAAGTGGGCGGTATTAAGCCTACGGTACTACCTAGAGGGCAGAGATTTTATACTTTACACAGACCACGCCCCTTTGGAGTGGATGGCAAGGAACAAAGGGCAGAATGACCGGGTCCTACGTTGGTTTTTGTCTCTCCAACCCTTTCATTTCCAAACCAAACATAGAAAGGGTTCCGATCAAGGTAATGCGGATTTTCTGTCCCGGTACCCGCATTCTCCTTCCACTACAAGAAGGACAGCTAGGGGAAGGGGATGTGAAGAAACGGCCCGCAAACCCCTACCTGGGGGCCGCCCTCCCCCTCGCGTGCCTTGTCCGGCACCCCCGGGACTGAGTTTTTCTCACCGAAACGCCACAACAGAGACAGGACGCCGAGCAACCTCCATCACCAACGAAACCCCGCCCTTCTCTCTCCCACAGGAGCCAACCCGAGCGACAGGATGGGAGGAACCATACCAAACTGACCCCGGAAGTCCCGCCCCACTGGCAGAGTCAGCACAGGATAAAAACAGGGATTCAGCACAACAAGTGGTCGGAGTTTCGTGGCAGGACCCTCTGGCTGGAGACGGAGAAGGTGACCAGACGTGCGAGGAAGAAGTGTGGACAGAGGAGTGGTGGAGTCCCTTGGAGGTGGCTGGAGAGCGGCCGTAACTCACTGGAGAGTTACGGCGGACCGCGTGAGTGCCATTTGCCTCCTTTATCCCTACTCACTAGGAGTTCGTGTTAAAGTCCCTGTATATATACCCTCTCTACATAGTTGCACTACCCTTGCACTGTATTATACGTATATAGCACCTCACTTTAAAACCCCTTTCGTTACTCGCACGCCCCACCCTAGCACCCTCTCTTTTACCCCGACCTGTATTCCGTACTCCCGGTACCTTCCTTCCCGCACTGTCATTTTTCGACCCCTCTTGCACTACCCTGGTGAAGGTGTACAGTTGAGTATCGCTACTGACTCGATAAGACTAACGGTCCCTTGTTTTTTCCTCTCTTCCGGTCCTCCTGGGAGCCTCCCCGTCATCGGAATCTACCCGGACCATCGGCGGACGCCGAGAAGGGAAGAAGCAGCGACTCTGTATCCATCGCCTGGTGCCACACCTTCGGCCTGTTGGAACTATCTGTACTGTACATCCGTAATAAAATCCAAATATTGCCCACTACATACGGCCTCCTCGCCTGCTTTTCCGGCCCGCTACACTCACTCCACGACATCCGTCTTTGTTTAAATCTCCTGTGGTTCTAAGATTTTTAAAGGGCCTTGCAAATAAATTTCCTTCTACTCCCCCTTCTACTCCCTTTGTTGTGCCTCAATGGGACTTGAATCTTGTGCTTACATTTCTGATGGGTTCTCCTTTCGAACCTTTGCGCAAGTGTCCCATGAGACTTTTATCTTTTAAGATGGTCTTCCTGGTTGCAATTACCTCGGCAAGGAGGGTAAGTGAGCTTCAAGCTCTTAGTTCAAAGCCCCCATTCTTGACCATTAATGCTGAACGAATGGTTCTCAGGAACAGGGCTGCTTTTCTGCCTAAGGTGGTAACTCCTTTCCCTTTAGGACAGTCCATTACCCTACCTACCTTTTATCCTCCCCCTCACCCTTACAAGGAGGAGGAGCGACTTCACCGTCTGGACCCCAAGAGGGCGGTGAGCTTTTATCTTGATAGATCAAAGGACTATCGAGTGTATGACCAGTTCTTCGTTGGATTTGCTGGCTGCAGAAAAGGAAGAACTGTGCACAAGCGCACTCACTCAAGATGGATTATACTATGCATCAAGATCTGCTGCGCCCTGGCTGGTAAGGAACCTCCAGAGGGTATAAGAGCTCACTCTACTAGAGCAAAGTCTTATACATCTGCTTTGTCTAGGGGTGTACCTCCAGAGGATATTTGTAGAGCGGCAACTTGGGCTTCCCTCCACACTTTCGCGAAGCATTACTGCTTGGATACCGAAGTGAGGAGGGATGGTCACTTTGCGCGTTCTGTCCTCCATGATTTTCTGGTATGAAAGAGTGGACACCTTCCTCCGGGAGTGGGGACTGCTGTGGGACTCTATTCACAAGGTGAGGAATCCACTGGCAGATGTATCCATCAGAAGAACAAGTTACTTATCTGCCTGTGGATTGCTCACTGACCCACCCGCCTACCCGTTGTCCACTCTTCTATTCCTGAGTTACTGTAATGTTTATATTTTTATTGTCAAAGGAAAGGTTTTATTTCAATTGCTTTTCTGCATTGGTTTCACACTATGTGTGTTATCTTGACATTTGTGTACTGTGTATACTGTGTATAATTCTACTGTTGTTGGTCCGTCCGTGTGCCTCGAAGGCACGGAAAAAGGGGCGGAACTGATGTCATCATGCCAGCGTGGGCCTATTATGGAGTCGGTGACGTCAGCGGAGTTGCGCGCAATTCCGTGCCTCTGTGACGTCGTCCACGTTGGTGCGAACCTACAAAAAGAATTTCCAAATGTTGCTGACGCAAGGGGATATTCACAAGGTGAGGAATCCACAGGCAGATACTGTATCCACCAGAAAAATCGTTACCGTAGGTAAGTAACTTGTTCATTACAACCTTGTACCTTAAACGCATTTGGAGTATATGGTATTTAAATTTACTGTATGATTAAAGTACTTTAATTTAACTAAATGACAAGCACTTGACTGGACTTTATATTATGTCTGTTTACAGAGTTCTTAGTTCTTGCCACCATGCTACCACTCTGAGATGCTTTTGACCCTTGCTAACCTGAGAATCAAGTGCTCAAAAGGTGTACTTTGCCCAGTTTGCAAAGCCACAGTAAAATGGACCCTAAGACACCAGTGGCTCCACAGCTGAAGCACCCTAGCCACTGCCTGCCCTGTTGCATACAAATGGGGTCTGACACAGGTGGACTCTTGGGGGTCAGGTGATCCTTAAGTGGCTAAATATCATGATATGGCTGTGGTGAGAACAGAATTCTATCTTTGCATAGGACTGACGATTGCTTAAGCCAAAAGTGTCCAGGATAAATCTCTTGTGATACAGTCTCGGCTAGAAGAACTCTTTTCCCCTCCATCTGCGAATAGAGCCCAACCTCCTTTCCTTCCGCAAACAGCTAAAAACCGTGCTCTTTAATAAATCAGACTAACAGCCAGCTGTTCATTTGCACGCCTGTTCGGAGCGCTAGGACGCCTAAGGGTAGCTACCGCACTTTACAAATCCTCTTTTCATTTCATTTCATTCCATTCGCAGTCCTTTTCAGACTTTCCTTCCTCAGTGAGACCTTATTGTATGGTCATGAAGTGAGACTGCCTGTGCGCATGATTAAAGTGCTTGATTAAAATGGATGCACTTGTCAGAGAAAGCTTTGAACCAAGTTGCCGTCACAGATTAAAGAAGGACATTATTGCAGAGAATGTGTGAAGTATTAGTACTGGCATCTTAGGGCGAAGAGGCAAACAGGTTATAGGTACTTTGGGGAAAAATATTTATTTGTAAAATTGAACTTGGCTGTGAACAAAAACTTTAAGTAGCAATGAAATGATGTAGTGAGTAATTGCCAACGGTGGTGACAAATGGAAAAATGTATTGTGGGTTGCAGCTTTATTGCATCCTGCAGTGACTTACCTATAGATTGTAGTAAATCAAAACTGTCATACTTTCCTGTGCTACGTTTATGTCAAGTACCAAAAAATATGATCATCACACATCATTTCTTCAAAACCTTTATTGGACGTAGATCAAAGCTGAAATAAAGATCAAGCTAGCATACTTAACATATTAAGCGTTACACTTAAAAAAACTTAGTCCTTATCAAATGCTCTAACAGCAATACAATTTTGAGGTACAAACAACATTTCTCTTTGGGAACTAAAAGTTGTAACACAGCGTTTGGCCCCCCACCTTGCCACTCTGGTACACCCGGACCAATCTGGCTTTATGCCAAATCGTAATACCTCGCATAATCTGCGCCGTCTACAGGCGGTGCTGGCTCGCCGGGAGTACATACAGGAACCGGCGGTACTTCTCTCTCTTGGCGCCACTATGGCGTTTGACACCGTGGAATGGCCTTATCTATTTGCGGTGCTTCGTCACATGGGCTTCGGCCCAAAGTTTTGCGCATCGGTCCGCCTGCTTTACACCAGACCCCTGGCCCAGATAGCAGCTAATGGTCACATCTCCAGAGATTTCCTGCTCGGTCGTGGGACGAGGCAGGGCTGCCCGTTATCCCCTTTACTGTTCACGCTAGTCCTTGAGCCGTTGGCGATTTGGGTTCAGTGGGAACCATCCATCAAAGGTATCAGGTGGTCGCCGTCATGGGAGGATCGGATATCTCTCTAAGGGACGATATCCTTCTTTATCTCACCTCCCCTAAAAAATCAATCCTATAACTACTTAATGTCTGCGAAAAGTTCGGGAGAGTCTCGAGATATAGAATTAATTGGACTAAATCAGTCTTGTACGTTCTTGCCGGCTGTCCGCCCTCACTCCCGGTTGACTGTCCGTTACGTTACACTGACACCCCTTTTAAGTATCTGGGAATCCATGTTTCATCCAAACCGGACGAATTTCACGCCCTAAATCTGAAACCCCCACTGGAACGGTTCAATCGGGACGTAAAGGTGTGGCGTTCCTCTCACCCTCCTGGGCAAAGCCGCGTTGTTCAAAATGATGACATTGCCCCGTTTTCTTTACCTCCTTGAGAACACGCCATTCCCGGTCCCCTCCTCCTACTTCAAGGCCATCGCAGCAGCGGTTTCTACTTAGCTATGGGACGGGAAACCGGCACGGATCGCGCAATGCTAACTGGTAAAGGACTGGTATGATGGGGGTATAGCGCTCCCTAATATTGAACTGTATTACTGGGCTGCCCATCTTAAGCAAATTACAAAAAACAATTTGATGGACAGAATGTAGATCAATGTCTTACATTCACCCCAGTACAAGGATCTGGGCCTAAATCCATCGTTTTTTGCACTCCACACCACCCTGGGTTAGATAATGGCTTTATGCAAATCAGCTCTGACCCTGTGCCCCATGGGAACAGTCCAGTCCGAACTACACAGCCATATCTTTCCCAGACCGGAATCAAGCATCCGAGGACCGGACCGGTTTCGAGGTAACACCTCTCATCAGCCCGGCTAGCTTGACTCCAGTGGTGTGGAGGCTCTGGGACCCACGTCTGAGCTACCCCAGTACACTCAGGGAGAAAATTACAAAAAACAATTTGATGGACAGAATGTAGATCAATGTCTTACATTCACCCCAGTACAAGGATCTGGGCCTAAATCCATCGTTTTTTGCACTCCACACCACCGGGCTGATGAGAGGTGTTACCTCGAAACCGGTCCGGTCCTCGGATGCTTGATTCCGTTCTGGGAAGGACATGGCTTTTGTAGTTCGGACTGGACTGTTCCCATGGGGCACAGGGTCAGAGCTGATTTGCATATCGCCATTGTCTAACCCAGGGTGGTGTGGAGTGCAAAAAAACGATGGATTAGGACCCAGATCTTTTGACTGGGTTGAATGTGTGACATTGATCCTCATTCGGTCCATCACCTGTTGTTTTTGCAAACTCGCTATAAGTGTACTGGGGATGCCCAGACGTGGGTCCCAGGCACTCCACACCACTGGAGTCAAGCTAGCCGGGCTGATGAGAGGTGTTACCTCGAAACCGGTCCGGTCCTCGGATGCTTGATTCCGTTCTGGGAAGGACATGGCTTTTGTAGTTCGGACTGGACTGTTCCCATGGGGCACAGGGTCAGAGCTGATTTGCATATCGCCATTGTCTAACCCAGGGTGGTGTGGAGTGCAAAAAAACGATGGATTAGGACCCAGATCTTTTGACTGGGTTGAATGTGTGACATTGATCCTCATTCGGTCCATCACCTGTTGTTTTTGCAAACTCGCTATAAGTGTACTGGGGATGCCCAGACGTGGGTCCCAGGCACTCCACACCACTGGAGTCAAGCTAGCCGGGCTGATGAGAGGTGTTACCTCGAAACCGGTCCGGTCCTCCGATGCTTGATTCCGTTCTGGGAAGGACATGGCTTTTGTAGTTCGGACTGGACTGTTCCCATGGGGCACAGGGTCAGAGCTGATTTGCATATCGCCATTGTCTAACCCAGGGTGGTGTGGAGTGCAAAAAAACGATGGATTAGGACCCAGATCTTTTGACTGGGTTGAATGTGTGACATTGATCCTCATTCGGTCCATCACCTGTTGTTTTTGCAAACTCGCTATAAGTGTACTGGGGATGCCCAGACGTGGGTCCCAGGCACTCCACACCACTGGAGTCAAGCTAGCCGGGCTGATGAGAGGTGTTACCTCGAAACCGGTCCGGTCCTCGGATGCTTGATTCCGTTCTGGGAAGGACATGGCTTTTGTAGTTCGGACTGGACTGTTCCCATGGGGCACAGGGTCAGAGCTGATTTGCATATCGCCATTGTCTAACCCAGGGTGGTGTGGAGTGCAAAAAAACGATGGATTAGGACCCAGATCTTTTGACTGGGTTGAATGTGTGACATTGATCCTCATTCGGTCCATCACCTGTTGTTTTTGCAAACTCGCTATAAGTGTACTGGGGATGCCCAGACGTGGGTCCCAGGCACTCCACACCACTGGAGTCAAGCTAGCCGGGCTGATGAGAGGTGTTACCTCGAAACCGGTCCGGTCCTCGGATGCTTGATTCCGTTCTGGGAAGGACATGGCTTTTGTAGTTCGGACTGGACTGTTCCCATGGGGCACAGGGTCAGAGCTGATTTGCATATCGCCATTGTCTAACCCAGGGTGGTGTGGAGTGCAAAAAAACGATGGATTAGGACCCAGATCTTTTGACTGGGTTGAATGTGTGACATTGATCCTCATTCGGTCCATCACCTGTTGTTTTTGCAAACTCGCTATAAGTGTACTGGGGATGCCCAGACGTGGGTCCCAGGCACTCCACACCACTGGAGTCAAGCTAGCCGGGCTGATGAGAGGTGTTACCTCGAAACCGGTCCGGTCCTCGGATGCTTGATTCCGTTCTGGGAAGGACATGGCTTTTGTAGTTCGGACTGGACTGTTCCCATGGGGCACAGGGTCAGAGCTGATTTGCATATCGCCATTGTCTAACCCAGGGTGGTGTGGAGTGCAAAAAAACGATGGATTAGGACCCAGATCTTTTGACTGGGTTGAATGTGTGACATTGATCCTCATTCGGTCCATCACCTGTTGTTTTTGCAAACTCGCTATAAGTGTACTGGGGATGCCCAGACGTGGGTCCCAGGCACTCCACACCACTGGAGTCAAGCTAGCCGGGCTGATGAGGTGTTACCTCGAAACCGGTCCGGTCCTCGGATGCTTGATTCCGTTCTGGGAAGGACATGGCTTTTGTAGTTCGGACTGGACTGTTCCCATGGGGCACAGGGTCAGAGCTGATTTGCATATCGCCATTGTCTAACCCAGGGTGGTGTGGAGTGCAAAAAAACGATGGATTAGGACCCAGATCTTTTGACTGGGTTGAATGTGTGACATTGATCCTCATTCGGTCCATCACCTGTTGTTTTTGCAAACTCGCTATAAGTGTACTGGGGATGCCCAGACGTGGGTCCCAGGCACTCCACACCACTGGAGTCAAGCTAGCCGGGCTGATGAGAGGTGTTACCTCGAAACCGGTCCGGTCCTCGGATGCTTGATTCCGTTCTGGGAAGGACATGGCTTTTGTAGTTCGGACTGGACTGTTCCCATGGGGCACAGGGTCAGAGCTGATTTGCATATCGCCATTGTCTAACCCAGGGTGGTGTGGAGTGCAAAAAAACGATGGATTAGGACCCAGATCTTTTGACTGGGTTGAATGTGTGACATTGATCCTCATTCGGTCCATCACCTGTTGTTTTTGCCCATCTTAAGCAAATCAACTACTGGCTACACGCCCCACAGACGGAACCCGCCTTTTTGGCAGATAGGCAGGGTATTGAGTCCAGAGGACTGTAAAGAAACCTCTATAGTCGTGGCGTCCCATCCGATCTCGTAGGTCCGACCCGTCACACGGTTCAACTCTGGTATAAGGCACATAGACACCCTCAGTGCGCGAACGTTATTACACAAATGACACCCCTGTTGGAATCGCACAGATTGGGTTTCATGGGTAATAGCAAAGGGTTCCAGGCGTGGGACACCACAGGTATTTCAGTGGTGGGGGACCTCTGGAGAAAGAACAACATAGTAGACTTCACCTTTCTACAAACCAAACATGATATGGCCCAGTCAGAATATTATAGGTATATGCAGATACGACATGCGCTTCTGTCAGCCATCCCGGCGGGAACGAAACTACAGGAGTCCACCCCTCTAGAAGATAGGCTGCTGACAGAGCATATGCCCCACAAAGCGACGTCCTTCACATATCGGAAACTGGTCAACAACCTCCCTGACATGCTATCCAAATTACGCTTGACTTGGGTGGGCGATGTTGGTGACCTTGATGATACGGAATGGCGGAGGCTCTCATCGCCCCGAAAATCCGCGATCCCTTCCAGACTTAAACTGGTTCAGTTAAAAGTTCTGCACCGCACATACTACACCAGAACGGTCCTTCACAAAATAGGGAGAGCCTCACACGAATATTGCCTCCGCGGATGCGGAGAAAGGGGAACATTCTACCACACCATTTGGGACTGTAGCCGTGTGGCCATGTACTGGGCAGCGGTAATGCGAACCATTTCCCAAACCACAACTGTTTCCCTGATACCCAACCCACTTCGCTGCCTGTTAAACATATGGGATGCAGAGGACTTAACCCATCCTCAACAGGACTGGGCCGCGCTGGGAATGTTGGTGGCAAAACGCAATATTGCTAAACTGTGGGGTTCTAACGTACTGCCCACACTGAGAGACTGGTGCAGAGACATGGATGAAGCAATGGTGGCCGAGAAGGCGGTATTTGTCCATCGGGATGCCCTGAAAGTGGGGGCAAATCTGGGGGGCCTGGAACAAATTTAGGGGGGACATATGCGAGCCACCGCGAGTTGACTCGGATGAGTGCCTTTCGAATGAAGGGTTGGGCCTGAAATCTATATATGTCGGTGATTGAGTCTCCTGCTGTGATGAACTCCGTCCTACTGCTTGACGGACACCATAATGTGGGGGGCGGGTCGGTGGTTGCACTGCCAATGTTAACAATGCTGCAAATATGAACATTTGTTTTGTCGCCTTTGAAGAATTGAACGTACTTAACGAGATTTTGATTTAATGACAAGTTTTGTTACTCGGTTAAAACAAAAATCATAGACCTAAGCCATATCGTATACTTGAAATGTTTGCATTATGGTACAACATGTTTTCACTCGCTGCCGGGCCCCTCGGTTATCGGCTATAAGGCTGTGTTCTCCTGACAACGATATTTAGACTGTGTTGCTATTGCGGCCGGCCCAAGAGGTTATAGGCCTTACGCTGTGTTATACTGAAAATTAAGGTCTTCAAAAAAAAAAAAAAAGTTGTAACACACGGAGATTAATGATACTTTTTTTTTTCTTCCAGTGATGCATGAACGTTTGACATAATCATTGGATGACTCTTTGAATTATAGAAAGTAAATACAGAGTGCAAATTGGAGACACTAACCTCCGCAAGAGGAAAACACTTATGTTCAGTTTAAGAATTAAATCTCGCACTCAGGCGATTATACCAATCTGCACCTAAGATATATTCACCTTTTTGACAGACGTGCGAGTGTGCAGATCTTTCAGTTGTTTTGGAACCCCCTTATCTCAAAGTGAATTGTCCTACTTAACCAGGATAGCACTCGATCTGGCTGCCTTTGTCAGGAAAGTGTCCCAAGCATATTGCTTGCTGTATTTTTTTTAAAGACTCTCTTCACCCAGTAGCTACAATTGTTGCCAGGCTGCGTTTCATCAGTGCTAAAACAATAACTGAATATTGTAGTTGAGCCAACGTAAAGGTTGTAGGGTGCAACTACTGTTTGCACTTCTTGATGAAGTGAATAGTTGTGGCATTAGGTATAACAGGTGTAATGGAAATGTATAATTGACTTGATAAGAACCAGGAACATCAGCAGGCTTGCAGGCACTGCGTGCTGGAGTGTACCAGATATGATCTATTATCAGGTTTGAGGGAATGTTAACTTTGTGGCCCCTTCACCAGAAACTCTGGAAATGTTAGTATGTCATCTGCTGACAATCTTCGATGGAGAATCTTTTAGCTTAGCATAAGAGGGCAAATATGACATCAATGAGGACTCATCTACCAATTGGACCAAATCTGGGGTGTACTCCTTCAGTGCGGACAAACGGGAGTGTGAGGTCACTATCAATGGTGCTTGTCCTTTATCAGCTGCCTGGTATCCTACTACGTTCCGCTATCTCGGAATACATATATATAGGACCCCGATAGATGTGCTGGAGGGCAATTTGGTGCGGGCTTTCTCCTCCTTGCAAGCGCAAATGACCTTTTGGAAGACCCTCCCCCTAAACGTACCAAGCCGTGTCACGCTAACGAAGATGATAGTTTTGCCCAGACTATTGTACTATTACGCCAACTTCCCGGTGTACGTTCCAACGCGCATGTTCCGTGAACTAGAAGCCTCAATTAGAAGTCTCATATGGAACACGGGAAGGCCCGAGTAGCGTTGAAAAAACTCTACGTGTCTCCGGACGCTGGAGGCCTGGCGGTTCCTAACCAGGAACTCTACTACTTAGCAGCGCAGCTGCAGTGGGTGGCCGGCTGGCTGAGCGGGAAGAATCTGGGGGGATACTGCGTCGGACTCCCCGGTCTGGACACGAACGCAGGTTCACGCGCTGTTTCATCCACTAACCAGGACTCCCTATCTGCCACAGATACATCTAGCAGTAGCTCGCAAATGTTGTGAGGAGCCTGAAACTTACTGACGCTGTGATACCATATGCCCCAGTACTCCCACTGTTGGGAATGCCCAGGGATGGCAATGTCGTTACAGAGGCGGTGCTGGAGCGCTGGGTGCAGTGTGACACTGTGGGAGACCTGTACACGGAGGGGGTACAGGTTCCTTTTGCAACTCTGGCTGTGAATACGGGACACCCGAAAGGGCAGTTCCTCCTGCATGCAACCATAGTGCGCACGTTGACGCGGGCCTAGGGCGACCTTTCCGGAGAGTTGTCAAATAACTTGCTGGTACAATACTTGCATGTAATGGGGAATGGCTCCCATGTGGTCCACTGGCTAGCTCAGGCACTACTTACCCATTCGCAGTGCTCTACCCAGAGCCTGCGGGACAAGTGGGCGGTGGACAGGGGACGAGCATGGACAAATAAGGAGTGGGCGGTGGTGCTTGCGGGCGCCACAAATATCCCACGTAACTCCAGCTTCGAGCTTATACAGCTTTATATTATTCACTGTGCATATCTGTCGCCTAACAAGCTCAATCAAGCTTCCAAACCACGACATCCGCATGCCCGAGATGTGCACTAGTGGACGCAGATCTCTTACACATGCTATGGTTGTGCCCCGCATTACAGACATATTGGCACTTTGGACAGCTTCCCTTGCGGAGGGGGTTGGCAGGGAAATGCAGCATACATGGGAGACATGCATATTGGGTCTATATAAACGGACGAAACACACTAAAGTCCCCACTAGATTCTGGGATCTAGGACTTATCACAGCGAAGAGGTTAATCACTAAGCGCTGGAAATGCAGCGAACCCCCACAGGTGACACACTGGCGCAACTCTTTTGACAACTGGGCAAAGGCGGAGAGTACAACTCTTCATAGGAAGGAAACGGCGGGGCTACGAAAATTCCCTATAGCACAGTCCTGGGATGACACAAGGCTTTTCACCAGGCATGCCTTCGAAGAGGGGACCCTTAGTTATGCCTTTGCTGGCCCTGTTTGGGGGAGTAACGGCACCGGGAACTGGGACCCGTGAAATCTCCTTGTGCCTTATGCCTCCCCACAGAACACTCTTGACACGCAGTATTGATGTATAGTTGATCTGGATATCAACAGTTGCACTCTTGCAACGTCAAGAGCCTGGCGTTGGTGATGCGCGAGCTAATGACCCGTCCCTCTTCGATAGATCCTGAACACGATAGTGACACATTTCCTAGCCCCCACACAAGCTATATCCCATGAGCACAGTTACGAACTAGCAGAAGCACACCTATGATTTCGCTATTAGTTTCTATTTCTTCTTTCTTTAGTCCCTTTTCTTTTTTCTTGTTCTTTTTATTTTGTGTCTCTTCATGATTTTAGTTTTAGAAGTTGTTATAATGTTTTAAATATCGGATTATGTACGAATTGTTCCATACCTACTTGCATATGCCAATGGTAATGTTTCGGATGATCCGTTCTATAACTGTTTAAAGTTGCGGGTCAATGGAGACGCAGGTAGTAGATCGAATCCTTTGTATTGCATTACTAGAGATTATAGTGCATGGTTATTTTGGACTATATGCTAGGTACTCTCTGAAGTTAATCTAGGATTACAAACTCCTTTAACCCTCCTGCGCTTTGGGCTTTGTGGTGGTTCACTGACCACCACCACATCCTCCTTTCCTACATGGACCAACCACTAAACAGATGCAGGATTTCTCCAATGGCACGCCCTCGAGCGCATCTTTGATTTGTATTATATGAAACATGTGTGGTACTGTGGCAAACTATCCGTTATATTGTACATTATTGTTTGGCTACCAGATGTAGTGTTGTGTTTTCGTGATTATTTCTACGATATGCATTGTGCCTGCGAAGAAATGTAAAAGCAATAAAAGATATTCAAACAAAAAATGAGGACTCTTCTATCCCTTCTTGAATTTCGAAGACTTTTAGAATTGTTAGTCTTTATTGATGTCTAGAGTGCGGTTGAGGTGGTGCTGCAGGCCTCTTCTAGGTGTTTCCTGTGAAAGAAAGAGCTTTTGCTTAGATGTATGTTGTAGTTGTCCTGTGGACCGTTTAAAACGTGCTTGTCCTTTATCAGCTGCCTTCCAAGAAGGGTCTTATGGACGTTTCTGTTTATAGAGCTTTGAGAGTGAGATGACTAGCTGTTATGTTTACATCTTAATGGTGAACCTAGTCTTGCCATTAAAGGCTTCAACATTGTCTACTTGATCAGGACCCTCCCAATACTGTATAATACTGTACTGTATACCTCAAGTTCGAGTGTCTTTGCATCAAACAAGGTGACAGAAGGGCATGTTCCTTCTGTCCAAAGCAATCTAAACATCATTCTGTACTGACGGTGACTCTTAAGAATTTTTCTTCTGCATCTCAGACTTCAACATTATACCTCTTAATGCCAAAGGGGAATGGTGGTATTATTGTTTAATCTGATTATTGCTTTGACTCTTCCTGAGGTGTCAGAAGAACTGAGTTGGAGGTGGCACCTCCTCTACTCTTTCTGAGTAAGATCTGATGCAGATTCTAAGAAGACCTTGGAGTGTTGTTTACTTCTGGGGCAAATGTATTTACTGACCTTCAGTACAACTCCTGGATCGGATAGTATTTGTGCTGTTATCAAAATCCAAATGTGCTACACGCATGCCTGTCCTTCTGGTAATTAAAATGTTTATAGCAACCATCTTTACAGTGTTCTGCAATGTATATTCAGTAACTGTTCAAATATAGTGAGCCTTTGACCAAACAAGAAGTACGTTTGCTGCCATCCTCTTAGCCAATGCCAATCTCCTCCCCAACCCTCAGTTTAACACGTCCCTTTGCATTTCTCACTTTAAATATCGGATCCCTTTGTTTTATAGACGCTTTTCTCTTGGTCACCTTCAGTTGGAAATTTGTATAAATCGTAATCCTATGAAAAGTATTTGACGGCATCTATTGTGCAAGATATTTAATTGTTTAAAAGGGACCACTTTGAAGCTAATTTCTGTGGATGTGCTGTTTGGTAAGCAGTTCGGCATTTCACTCTATTTATAGGTCTTGTTCTTTCCTCAGGTTTTTGCTTAGCTAGGTATTTCCATTTGACATTGAATAGACTGGTGTCCGGCGAACTCGACACTCCATCCCGGAGCCTTGAAGTGCTCGTGCTTTCCATGTAGGTTTCACAGTGTACTTTCCAAAGTACTGCTTGCAGGAAGCTTAATGTTAGTCAGTTGTGTTCAACAGTGGTAATCGTTCGGGTTGTTGTTGCTTATTAGCGTTTATTTCTTACATTAAAAAATAAAAATAAAACTGACGAAGCCCAGGACTTCTTACCATCTTTGCTGCATTTAACCTCGGTCATAGCAGTTTACGCATACCCGTCAGAGAAACCTGCTCCTATAGACTTGATTAGGAGTGGAAAGTTAATGCTTTTGGTGAGCACGTGCTCTGCGATCTTTGTTCTTCTGCATGTTGCCCACGAGTACTTAGGAACTCTGTTAACATTGTAGTCAAACTGCTAAATTTGTATCCTTTCACCATAGGGCAGAGAGCTGGAAATATCGTTTTCATCATAAGTGACGTGCATCCCTAAAATTGAATCAGTTAGAAGGGCAAGCCAATATGCTTATCACAAATGTTTTTAGTTTCTGCACCAAGCCTTCTTTTGGTTAGAAACAATAAATTACCTTGATATTTGTTGGCTCATTTTTTTCACTGCTGCTTCTTTTGTTAATTGAAATTATTTTAACTTGTTTTTTTACTCCATTACCGGAGGTGGAAGTTGCAACATGAAAATGAAATAACGCACCAGAAATTGTTAAAAAATAAATAATAGAAGGCATGGCCTAAATTGTGCAAAATTGCAGAGTTTAAGGTGGTTCATCTTTTGTTTTTTATGTAGTGCTTCGTTTAACATTTTTACTATTTCTTTTTGCTGTAAATAACGTGCGGGCCTATATTATTACAAGACTGCACTTTAAATGGACAAAAACGACCATTATCAGTTGTAATATCAATTTCCAGGTTATGTGGGTGACCTTCCACTTGGCTGGTCGTAAGCAGTTATTCTTATCTTCGGGTCTTTTCCAATCTGGAATCCCATCATACTTCTGTGGATGCCCGAACCCAGCACTTTTTTACCAAAATATGTTCTCTGAACCAGACGCATGCACTATATTTAGGAGGGTGTGGTATCTTTAGCTCAGAATTTCCTCCAACACCTGTTTGTTGTCCCTGGGAACGCCTTGTGTAGTTCATTTGGCGTCAATATCCCTGGGAACGCCTTGTATAGTTTGTTAGGTATCAGTTCCCCCATCAAAAGAGTTGATTACCTTTCCTCAGAGTGTCAAACTCCACCATGGGTATTGCCCTTCTTAAATCTTGCCACATCTGTTCTAATTAATTATTTTCTCACTGAGGTGCAAACCCTTTGTGTAAAGATGAAACCCATTCCTGAATACCCATACATATTGTCATGAAAGTTTCTTAAACAATACGTTTCCTTCTCACTGTCCTGACCCACTGAGCTATTTGTTGATACCAGAACCGCCTAGTTTCCAACAGGCCACCATATTTTACAGTCCTCGAAATACCTCTCCCTGTGGTATCATTCTCCATCTCTCTGCTTCTTAATGGAAGACACTCATTTTGCCGTGATAAACTCTGGATTACAGCGTGCGGGGCTCAGGAGGGGATAAGAATGTTGTGAATTGACGTGCCACCATGTCCCACAATTCCAGCAGCATCAAATGACAACAGTACATTTGCAGCCCGTGCTTGCTAGGCAGCTACTGGACATCCCACAGTGACCCGCCGGCTACAATTTGGCCACTGTGTCTGATTGTCTCCTGAACTATTTTTGTGTGGGTCAGCAATGTTTCTATTTCGCCTTTGTTCTGTGAATTTCCGTTTGCTCATGAAGGAGATGTAAGTGTGCAGTACGCATGTTTTGGAAGAGTTCATGATAGCCGAACTGCGCATACTCCGATAATAGGACTACAGCTTACATGTCTACTGAACATCCACAAGGGTTTTCTTATCAACATTCGCAAATGTTGAGAGGAAAACAAAAGCATAAAAAGAAAGCAGCATGATGGGGGAGCCAGTACCGCTTTATTAACAAGTGGGCAATTAAGCCTGCTCACTAAGGAGCATCTCTCTCCGACCTGTTTTGTTGATTTTTTTAGATGTATCAAACATGTTTGGATGCTTTCAGTGAACAAAATGTAATGCTATAAAAGCCTAGATTTCACATGGAACCATGAAAATAGAAAATAATTCAAGGTTGCCCGTCAAATGTGTATTACATGATCACAATGAAAGCCCCAAACAATTCTTTTATGCTTTTACATTTTTTTTTAGAGCTGCTATAATTATGCTGTAGAGGGGACTACATTATGTGGAAAGATTATCTCAGCTATTTAACAAATATTGCAAATTATGCTACACATTGTTGCAGTATTTTCGTTAATTTAAGCAAGAAACCTATTATTGGAATAATGCTGCAGCCACAGAGTTGCATTAATCTTCTGGTCCTCACCACTGTCCGTTGTTTTGTCAACAATTTATTAATGAAAGATAAGCAAAACTAAAACATTCCCATTCCAATACGTGCCCATTGTTCGCATCACTTGGAAGAAAACATATTTGGCATGCTAAATTACCCAAAATAAGCAGTGCTTAATTTGAGCCAGTGGGTACAGATGGGGCCCATCAGTACTCAATTTTGCGGACATGCGTTTATTTTGCCTAGACAGGCTTTGATCCAGAGAAAGAGATAAAAACGCACACGGTTGAAGATGTAAAAATAGTTACATGGGGAAAAAGCAAAGACGAAAAACCTGCAAGAGTGACACATTGGCAGAAGGTTCTGGGAATGGATTAAAGATGCATAAGGTGGAATCAGTACTACACTGCCTTGGTATACGACACCCCGACCTTCATTGGCGCGAACAGCTGGCTTATTATCAAAACTTTGGGTCCTGGCACTTATTCTTTACAAATTAAGCACTGTAAATAAATGTGTAATATAAAAAATAGATAATAGGTAAAATTGAATATACCCCATAATTGCTGTGTTGGAGTTCTGGTGACATTTGGGTGCAGGCGAGATTGTAAGACTAGCCTATGCTTGCTTATGCTCCTGTATTGCAGGATTCCAGTGATAGTGCTATCTCTTCAGTAGAAACATTACTTGTATTGATTTATAAAGCACAATGTCTTGTATTTCAGATGAATATATTATTGTAAATATAATTTGATATTAATGTTTGGCACATGGTGGGCAGGACTCTGCCCTCGATGTTGTGGAGCAAATATATTTTATACGGGGACATGAAAGAAATGTTTAGAACTATTAAGTACAATGGAATCCTATATAAATAATTTTTAGTGTAAGATAATTTGGGATTGGTACTAAACATGTTTCAACTCTTCTATCCTATCCATTTAATTCTCCAATCTTTAATGTTACGTTTTTTGCTTTCCTACCTTTAATTTAACACATTATTTATATATCTAGTTGATTTCTTGATGTTAAATTTGATATCTCCTAGAAACTATTTTTTGAAGATCAACATTTTTGGAGTGATGCTCTCCTCAAACAATGCTTCTCTCCAATTTCTAGATCTCCCCTTCAAACAGCTGTAGCTGTCTGTTGGAGACCTCATGTTACGAATACAGTACTACATACATGCACATATATACAGCACAGAGAGTGTGGATTTTATGTCAGCCTCCTTCAGCCAGTGGCTCAAGGCATTTTTAGGTCTCGCACAGACTCTCTTCAAAACATTTTGTTTACTATTAGTAGGCTTACAGTCCGCCCATTGCTTACCATTGGTTGGCTTCATTGTCACTCTTATTTGGCTGCTTCTATTTGGTCAGCTCGTGCCAGCCTGACTTCCCTTTCGCCTGGTTAACACTCCCAAAAGCATAGAATGGCCCAAGTACTTGTGTCCTTCTACTGCTTCTCTTTTGGAAGCTACTTTCTTCTTCTTCAGACAGTTTTATTCTTGTGCATATTTTTCTTTTACATCCAGCCACGTACTTACATTTCTTTTCAACATTGTTCTTATACTTCTACACTTTGGGTTTCTGTCTTTATTTTTCAATATATGCTTTCTTGAACTGCATGTGTGCAAATATTTGACTTATTTTGGCTTTTAACTATTTTTGATGTTTTTCCTAATTTTTGTCACTCCTGTGTTACAATTTAAACACATGTTCTAAATCAGCGTTACAGCACAAATGACTTTACTGAGCTAATAACAGACCTTCCAACTTTTGGTGTCACTTGAGAAAGGCTAAGCATTTATTGTTGTCTCAATCACATATGCGCTTCCATTTCTGCACACAATGGCAACATTACTTTTCATGTTCTAACTATTGGTTCCCTGTACGTTTTTTTAAAAATTTGTATTTTGCAATAGGCATCAACAAAAAAAAAAACATCTCCGGCCACATTGCAATATGAGCACATACCACAGGTTTCATGTAGTTTTCCACAAAAACAATCTGTCAAATCTGAAAACAATCTCAATATATGTAATAAATTCCAGCAGCGTTGTAACAAACTATTAAAAGACCAGGCAAATGCGGATCGAAACAAAGAAAATATAATAGAAACTCCTGTGCGGACGACAAATTAAAAAAAAAAAAAAAAATGAAAAAACAATTAAAAAAATCAAAGAGAGAAATAAAGAGAAAAAAACCATTCTCAATCACAATACAATGACATTAATAAAGCTCAAGCACTGTGCGATTCAACTATCCAAGTGCTTTTATAGCAATCGCCTCGCTCCCATTGTTGGACCCCTCAGTCACAAGCGCCCCACAATACATCTCCCTCCTTACTCAGGTTCAACCAATGCCCTACTCAGAATGTGCGAGCAAATACAATCGCAGTGGCTCCCAGATATCTCTCGGCCTAGACGATAGGGCGAGCTCCTCCGCTTATACGCTGAGGCTATACCGACAATACACCAAATCGGCCAGCCAGGCCTTTAGGATAGGTCGCTTGCCCCTCACCACGTGATCGCCATCCTCCTAGCGGCCATAAGCAACGCCAGTCGCACAAACTTTCCATTCGCCCCCCTAATATGTGGCACACAACAAAGAAGACACACCAGCGGTGTACTAGGAATGTCCGCGGTGACCATCTCACGCAAACTGCACGTCACAGCATCCTAAAATGCAGCTACCGGCCGGCAGTTCCACGCTAAATGCAGAAAGTCTGCATCATCCTGTCTGCACATGTCACAACTCGCCAACAAAACTAAATACATGGCTATCAACCCACATAAAAACTTCCAGAAAAAATTAACATTGAACAGGGAGCTTTTGGAATATGTCACAAATTTTGTATATCTAGACTCGAAACTTACATGGAAGTCTCAAATAGATAAGTCAAATACAATCCTAATGCAGAACTCTATTCCTGTAGTGAAGAAGCAGCACTCTATCTCATCAAAGGTCATTACTCTTGCATTAGAAGTTTACAAAGCCAGAGCTCAATCAGCTACACTCTATGGATCTGTGTTATGAGGGGGAGAAAACCATCAGCACCTCATCATAGGGGAAAATAAAATCATTAAATTGCTGACACGCATGCCCAAAAATACCCCGATCACTCTTACATATGATATTGGGATAAAAAGAATATGATCTCTTGCTGTATGGAGGCTATTGGCCTACTGGATCAGAATTTGGACAACGGAGGAACTAGAGATCTACATGCAGACCCTGAGGGATCTACTGCATCTTGATGTATTTGTCACTCTTCTGTGGTTGGCCCACATCCGTAAATGGCTCTCCGATCTAGGCTTGAGTCGATATTGGGCAACCCCGAGCCTGCTAACCCCTGATTCAAAGAGAGAGATCAAATCTATATACTGGGAATTCATAACGCACAAAGTCACTTTAAATCCTGAGATGGGGAAACTGACAACTCAATTGTTAATTTTTAAACTGACGCCCAGCTTTGAGCCTTTTTTAGATGAGATTGAACCACAACTGGCAAAGTCCCTCTATATGAAATTCAGGTATGAGACATTTCAAGTTAATGCTTTTACAGCTAAATGGGCAAAAGTTCAACTGAGGGACGGTGATCCTAAATGCTCACTGTGTACATTAGGTGCTAATGAGGATACTGCGCATGTTTTTTTATTTCGCGCGGCATATGCTAGCCCCAGACGTAAGTGGATCAAGCCTCTGTGCAGAAGTTTAAACATCAGGATCTACTTACAGTAGGATCTACTTAGAGTAGAGTAGAATTTTAAAAGCGGACAGTGACCAACATATTGTATTTGGCGTTGGTAAATTCTTGTTAGCTGTCAGTCACATTCGATATAGGAATGGGCTTCAATTTTAAAAAAGTTTAAAAAACTGATTTTTACAATTTTGTGTACACTTTTAATATTTTAATGGTTGTAGTTGGAATCATCTGAAAATCCTAGCAGTAGTGGAGTCCAAATTGGTCCACTTGTGCCAATTGAATTATCATCTTTGTACTGTATTGGGAAGGTTTTTAATCAAATTAAGTGCAGTAGGGTTCAAGACTAAAAGAAGCAATTTCAAACAGTATATAGGTCTTGTATTTTAGAACCTTGTAAATCTAATATGTTTTCATGTTTATTTTTAGATGAATGTAAATTACAATAAGTACAAAGATCTGTCTTATAAGCTTTGATGATTCTTTGAATCGAATAAAGATTTGTGATGATGATGATAAAAAGTGTATATGAGGAGGCAAAAGAGACAGGAGTACTCCTCAGACCATGAGAGAGGTGATGATTGCCGTGTTATTGAAACCTGGCAAGCCGGTCTAAAAATGCGACTGTCCCTAATCAATACAGATGCAAAGATCCTTGCCAAAGTACTGTCCAATAGATGGAGCCTATTGATGGAGAAACTGGTGCTACCTGACCAGGCAGGTTTTATCCCCGGAAGGGAGACTTCCCATGCTCTTTTCTATAATGCAGGACATAGACCCTGAGTTGACGGCCGTGGCTGTCTTCCTCGATCCCACGAAGGCCTTTGACTCTGTTGAGTGGGACTGCCTCATAGGAGACTTGCAACGAATGGGAATGCCAATCGGCCACTGTTCATGAATAAAACTACTGTACCATCTGCCCAAAGTTAGAGAACTAATTAATGGAGTAAGTTCACCACCAATGTCAATCACTAGGGGCATTGTCTATTGAACCCATGGCGGCTAAATTACTGAAACATCATCAGGAGCAAGCCCTATGCGACCCCACACGACATATCCTAATTTCCCTATATGCAGATGACGCCACGTTGCACGTCAGAAACCTGCATGTAAATCTAAATCTCTTACTGAGGGAATTTATCTTATTTGGCGAAATGTCAGGGATGGGGAACATCCATTACGATGCGGTGTTTAGACCGCACTACCATTACAACACTGGTTTTACAAGGCAAGTCGTTACTACGACTTGCGCTGGAGGGCGCTCTAGGCTAAGGAATAGTATATTTACTATTTCAACACCTTCCCTACTGTACGTAGGCTGGTGTTGGAATAGTAAATCTTACTATTCCTAAGTCCAGCACCCTACAGCGCAAGTCATTTTAACGACTTGCGTTGTAAAACCAGCGCTGTAATGGGAGTGCGGTGTAAACACCGCGTTGTATTGACATACAACCCTCAGTTACTGATGGTAACGCCATACCATAATTGAGCCGCATTAAGTCAGCGTGATCCCAAGTAATTTTAAATCTCAGGTATTTTAATTCTGACATGCACCGCTCTATGGGATATTTAAGTAAGAAGGGCGTACTGGCATCTGTTAGTGGGATCATTTGTGGTTTCTCCCAATTGATATGTATCCCTGACAGTTGTATGTCAATACAACGCGGGGTTTACACCGCACTACCACTAACAGATGCCAGTACGTCCTCCTTACTTGAATATCCCATAGAGTGGTGCATGTCAGAATTAAAATACCTGAGATTTAAAATTACTTGGGATCACGCTGACTTAATACGGCTCAATTAAGGTATGGTGTTAACATCAGTAACTGAGTCCATTTCACAATGGATATCTCTACCCTTGTCAATGGCGGGTACCCACCCCCCACATGCCACATATAGCGGTAGAACAGGGATACATGGATCCAATCCCACTAACAGGAGTCATTACTGTTGCTCCCAAACACCGCGATGCTGGCCCTACAACAACGGTGTGTACTATTGCAGCTTGACGACGCATGGCAGAAATGCTAAATGCTCCAATGAAATACTCACCACTGATGCCTCTTACATATCACCCAGAGTTGTTGGTGCTTCAGGAGCCAGGCTGTATTGTAGACAAATGCTCAACAAGATTAAAAAACAAAATTGGGGAGACTTATATACAGATGGAAAATTTCGGACACTAGAACAATTTGTTAGCAATATAGACCCCACACCTATGGATATCTTTCTATATGTTAGGATAAGGCAAAGTGTTGGGCAGCTACACCCACTTTTCCACAGAAACCCCATGCCTTTCCCCCACTGCACGCTCTATTACAATCGGAGAAACCTGCACATGTTGTCTCACTACTATATTGCACTATACAAGTGTTGCATACAACTGGGCAGGTTGCAGCACGAGTGCAATGGGGAATAGAACAAGGGATTGACCTGACTAGCAAGCAGTGGGAGTACTGCTGTATGCAAACAGGGCAGATAACTGCTCGCAGTCGTCTGCACATAATTCATTTAAAGTTCCTTCATCACACTTATGGCACACCAGTCAAGATGCATACATTTTGAATAAGAGACAATGATAGATGTGGGAGGGAGGGCGCAGATTTCTTACACCTGTCGTGGACCTGTGGCAGCATCAATCAGTATTGGCAGCAGGTTCTTGATGCAATGGTGCAAATGATAATGATGCCAGCGCTGGGCTACACACAGCAGATAGATACAGCCATAGGAAGTATGCTGCACTGGGATTTCTCTTAGCGAAGCGAAGAGTAGCTTGCAGTTGGGAATGGGGAAGGGCCCTTAAGTTTAAGGGATGGCTCCGAGCTATGCTATTCTGGCAGAAACAAACACTAACATACGCGGAACTGCTCCCACCTACATCCCGACCACAAGACATATTGGACCCACTGAAAACATATCTACTGGTCAATTTCATGGGGGGGGGGGAGAGGGCGGCTTTCAGCAACTCAAATCCCAGACAGTTGCCGGGGACCCTCCCTCCTAAGACACTGCACTTGGAACGATGGTGACCCTTACTCATTATTGATTCGGATTGGTTTCTACAGACGAAGTACCATAAATGTTCAGACATGACTGCAGCTAACATGTGGGTATGGAGAGATGTAAGGGTGAAAGGAGGGATATACTCGTGGCAATAATGGTGTATGCATGTCATAGAAGGATCGGATTACACTGAATGATTCTGTTTGTCCGGATGGAATAATGTATGTACAATATTTAATTACTGCACTGTACATGTACAACTACTTGGATGTTATGGTTACATTCTAAATAATAAAAAATGTTTAAAAAAAGATAAGTGTAGAAAGACAAAACAAGGCAGCAGACCTTTTCCACCTATCCACCAAGAATCTGAAAATACATCCTGGCATCCATCAGGACTGCTCCAACACGGCACCTATTTAGGAAAGAGTTTAAGGGTGTCTGAAGATCTCTGAAGGTATACAGCCTCTATATTGTAACCATCAGCTGAGGCTCCAGTAACCCCAGAACCACTGTCTTCTCTGAAAGCCCAAAATCCCTTGTGAAAGATGCCAGCAGGTGGTAAACTGGAGGTCAGCAGTAGGAATGCATGGAGGATGCTGCCATTTTGGGCCTCGCTGGCACTGCCTCACATACAACCATTTGTACATCTTATGACACTTAGAATGGTCTAGTTGCTTTGCCTAAAGGCCCATTGAGCATAGTTGTCTTTATTTATTCTGTTGAAGCAGATGTACCTGCTGGGGATAGGGACATAGTTTGTGTCTGCTAGCTGCGCCTCTCACCTGGCCGGGTCACCCCCTTGCTCCTCCTGCCGCCTCCTGCTCCTGCCTAGCCAGCCTTTGCCGCCTTTTTCTGCCGCCGACGCCCCCCTGCCCCCGAGCGGCACAGCCACAGCTGAGCCGCCCGCTCGCCAGTTTTCCCGCCGCTGCTGTCCACAGGCCCCGCCCACCACCGGCCCATTGGCCGAACCGCTCCCTCCGCCCAGCTGACCCGCCCTCCCGTCCCCCTTCTTAAGGGGACAGCAAGGAGTGCTCGGGAGTGACCGCTGCGCCTCTCACCAGGCCGGGTCACCCCCTTGCTCCTCCTGCTCCTGCCTAGCCAGCCTTTGCCGCCTTTTTCCGCCGCCGACGCCCCCCTGCCCCCCCGAGCGGCCCAGCCACAGCTGAGCCGCCCGCTCGCCAGTTTTCCCGCCGCTGCTGTCCACAGGCCCCGCCCACCACCGGCCCATTGGCCGAACCGCTCCCGCCGCCCAGCTGACCCGCCCTCCCGTCCCCCTTCTTATGACGCCCCCAGAGCGACCGCGCAGCGGACGCGCGCAGCGGGAGCGCCGACTGAGCGCCGAAGGTGCGCCAAAGGTAAGCCCGTCTGCGCCCGCCGCGCCTGGACCGCGCCCAGTGCCAGGACCCCTGGCTCCCGCAGACCCCAGCCCACCCTCCGGACCTACGACGCCACTGAACTCAACGCACTCAACGCCGGCCAAATCCCGGGCTGCTACCGAGCCACCCCGAGACGCACCCACGGACCCTTCTGCTGCCACTCCTGCAAGTTCACCTGCATCCGGACCTGCACTACTCCAGCACCGACCAAGACCAAGACGAGCAACAGCAGCAGCCACCTGAAATGCATCCTGCTCAACACCCACTCCATCCACAGACACGCCGTCGAGCTCTGGAACCTGCTCGATACAACTTCACCAGACGTCGCCTTCCTCACAGAAACCTGGATGAACGCCTCTTCAGCGCCCGACATCGCCATCGCCATCCCAGACGGCTACAAGATCATCCGAAGGGACCGCATCAACCAGACCGGAGGAGGCATCGCCATCATCCACAAGAACACCATCCGCATCACGACCAACACCGACGACACCCTCGCACCCGCCGAGCACCTGCACTTCCAGGTCCACATCAACCCCAAGACCACCCTCAGAGGCACCCTCATCTACGGACCCCCGGGACCACGCACACAATTCAGCGAAGACATCGCCGACTTCATCAGCCCGCACGCCCTCCCCTCCGCCGACTGCATCCTCCTCGGGGACCTCAACTTCCACCTGGAGAACAACAACGACCGCAACACCACCACCCTGCGACCACAAACTTGCAAACCTGGGACTCAAGCAGCTGGTGACCACCCCCACCCACTACGCCGGACACACACTCGACCCAGTCTTCTCATCCAACAAGGACATTACCTTCAGCCACGCCACCGGACTCCACTGGACGGACCACAGCTGCGTCCACTTCAGCTTCAGAAGGACCACGACCCACCACCACCAGCAACAGGTTGCACGCAGAAGCTGGAACAAGATCACAGCCGACCAGCTCGCGACTTCCCTGAGCAAGAACCCACCCACCAGCGCAACGAACCCCAGCCAAGCGGCCACCAACCTCACGAAGTGGATCAGCGACTGCGCAGACGACCTCGCCCCCCCTGAGGACCCCGCCTAGCAGACCCGGTAGCAAGAAAGCCCCATGGTTCACCGACAAACTCAAGAGCTCCAAGAAGAACTGCCGAGCCCTCGAGAGAACCTGGCGCAGAGACCCAACACCGGACAACATGACTGCCCTCAAGCTCGCCACCAGAAAACACCACCAACTCATCCACGCCACCAAGAAAACTGCATTCAAGGAACGACTGGACAACAACGCACACAACAGCAAGGAACTCTTCAACATCGTTAAGGAGCTCTCCAACCCCAACGCCGGAAACAACATCACCCCTTCGCAAGACCTCTGCAACTCCCTCGCCTCCTACTTCCACAACAAGATCGCGGACATACACAACAGCTTCAGCACTCAACCGACGCACGCCACGACCAAACCACCGCCCCCCACCACCACCCTCCACGCCTGGACCCCGATCAGCACCGAAGACACCGTCCGCACGATGAACTCCATCCACTCCGGATCTCCTACCGACCCGTGCCCTCACCACGACTTCAACAAGGCCGACGCTGTCATCGCACCCCACCTGCGGGACATCATCAACACCTCCTTCGACACCGCTACCTTCCCGGAGAGCTGGAAGCACGCCAAACTCAGCGCTCTACTAAAGAAGCCATCAGCCGATCCCACCGACCTCAAGAACTACCGCCCCATCTCGCTGCTCCCGTTCCCTGCAAAAGTCATTGAGAAGACCGTCAACAAGCAGCTGGCCGCCTTCCTCGAGACGAACGGATCCCTCGACCTCTCGCAGTCTGGCTTCCGGGCCAACCACAGCACCGAGACCGCCCTGATCGCAGCCACAGATGACATCCGAGCACTGCTTGACAACGGAGAAACAGCAGCCCTCATCCTCCTAGACCTCTCCGCGGCCTTCGACACTGTCTGCCACCGTACACTAGTGCAGCGACTCAGCAACGTCGGAATCCAGGAGAAGGCACTGGAGTGGATCATCTCCTTCCTCGCCGGAAGGACACAGAGAGTCCGCCTCCCCCCGTTCAGATCTGAAGCCACCGAAGTCATCTGTGGCGTTCCTCAAGGCTCCTCGCTCAGTCCAACCCTCTTCAACGTCTACATGAACCCCCTCGCAGACATCGCACGCCAGCACAACCTCAACATCACCTTCTACGCCGACGACACCCAGCTGATCCTCTCCCTCACCAACGACACCACCAGAGCCAACCTCCACGAAGGGATGAAAGAGGTAGCCGAATGGATGAAGAACAGCCGCCTGAAACTGAACTCGGAGAAGACGGAAGTCCTCATCCTGGGATCCTCACCCTCTGCCTGGGACGACTCCTGGTGGCCCCCGCCCTAGGCAGCGCACCCAAACCAACAGACCACGCACGCAACCTGGGCTTCATCCTGGACTCCTCCCTCTCCATGACCAGACAAGTCAATGCCGTCTCCTCGTCGTGCTTCAACATCCTGCGCATGCTACGTAAGATCTTCCGGTGGATCCCCACCGAGACCAGGAAGACGGTCACCCAGGCCCTCGTCACCAGCCGTCTGGACTACGGCAACTCCCTCTACGCCGGAACCACCGCCAAACTCCAGAAGAGACTCCAGCGGATCCAGAATGCCTCAGCACGACTCATCCTGGACATCCCCCGTCGCAGCCACATCTCCGGACACCTGAGAGACCTGCACTGGCTCCCGGTCAACAAGAGAATCACCTTCCGACTCCTCACCCACGCACACAAAGCCCTACACAACCAAGACCCAGGATACCTCAACAGCTGCCTCAACTTCTACGCTCCCAAACGCCAGCTTCAATCGACCGGCCACGCCCTCGCCGCCGTCCCCCGCATCCGAAGAGCCACCACAGGGGGACGGTCCTTCTCCTACCTCGCCACCAAGACATGGAACTCCCTCCCGACCCACCTCCGCCTGACCCTGGACCACCTCGCCTTCAGGAAGCAACTCAAGACCTGGCTGTTCGAGCAGTAGCGGACCCCCCTCCCCTAGCGCCTTGAGACCCTCTGGGTGAGTAGTGCGGTATATAAATACTGTGAATGATCGATTGATTGTTTTAATATTTCACGATTTTTGCTTGGTGACTATGGGACTGCTCGTTTATGCCTTTTCCTCACAGGAAACCAGCTTGTGTGGTAGATAAGGTTTTTCTAGTCTAGACAGGTCTGGATTATTTTTAGCGAAAGATTTTTAATTATTTTATGATTATTTTGGAAGGTGCTTCAAAAAGAGAAATTTAGGTGATTTATTTTCATGCTCACACCATCCATTTGAGTAGGCCTCTATTATATCAATTGGCAATTTTATCCAGTGCTGCGACATTTCCCTGTGTTTAGTATTTTAGGGTGATTTAAATTCCATTAAGGTAAAGTTGGCCACCATGCTGCTCTAGTTGAGCTCTGATACTGCAGTTGTGGTGCATTTCAATAGTAAGAAGCCATTCCATGGAAAAAACCATGGAACACCTTCCCAAAACAATCGTTGAGTCCACCCCATAGAAACCTTAATGGCAGCTCACTTATCAAAATTGACATAGAATATTAGGAATTTGGAAAGACACTGAAACAACCAATTAAAATTTACTCATAAATTTGGAATAAATGCTGTCTAAACAGGAGTTATCCCATAGGTGGGAAGGTTTAACACCCCTATATGACACAAGATTGGGTCACGAGCATGGACTTATGCATGGCCATGGAGAAAGCCGTTTTCAAAGACATAGGATGCCCCAAAACATTTGAGAAGATAGAGGGGTGGGATGGGAGGAGCGGCAGAGTGTTTATAGGAGAATGGGCTAGTCTCAGAGCCACCAGAGGAATGGAGCTGAATACTTCTCTCAGAATGTGATGAACTGCCCTTAGCCCTCCCTCCTAATGTATCTAGTCAATCTTGCTGAATGTGGAACTACACATTAATCAATGTACTGTACCAAACGATAGGCATGTAGAAATTAGAGTATGTATTTACACTCTGCAGGTGGGGGTATTGTGGTCATGAGAATGGCATATGGGATTGTTATTGTCGATACAAAAAACGTAGTAAAACATAGTTTTATTAAAAAAAAGAAAAGAAAATTGACACAGAAAACTAGAGATCCCAACAAGTGGCTATGCGACAGGATCCCGAAGATCTCACAGAAGTCACTTTAGGAAGATCACCGCAAGTTTCTAGACTGCTTCTCTGTGACTAGAAGTTTCACCAGCAACACAGGTACTCTAGTTTATGACTGCACCCTCAGGTAACGACTTGCACAAAACTGTATATCTGCCTGACTTTAAGCCAGAGGTCATTCCTCTGGGATACCACTTCCCGGAGATAGGCCTGGGGGGTACTGAGAGACACACCTGGCAGTACACAAGTAGTGTGGGTAGGGACTATGCTGCTCACCACCACTCCAGGTGGAGGGATGTGGAATTCCTATCACCTGGGACATATTGTTTGGGGATCAAGGGCAACACGTTTTCATGTGTATTTTGTCCTTGGGACAAGTAGGCACTACCCCCTCCAGCACAAACCATTTGGCTGCCAGTTTACAGTACCACATTATGGACCAGGAAAAAGCTTTGGCTGCAGTTAAGGTAATATTTGTGTCCATCTGTTAAGTGTTCAAACTTGTATTTATGGTTCATTAATGCAAAGGCTTTATTATTATGGTGAGCACTCTGAGTAAATGTTGTAATCTCAGACTGCACTATTGACAGTGGTTAAAGTATAAAAATTTGATGCAATTAGATGCAAATATTTGCAGAAGCCTGAAAGCAAGATTGACGATACTTTGCTTTCAAAATAAAATGTTGACAAAAAAAATGAAAAAACATTTTGCTAAACTACTGAAAATTTTCTTCATCATGTAGTAAAATGTGTTGATGTACACTAGTATTTCCCAAAAATATTCATAATAGAAAATCAGTCTAACTAGTTTTAATAAGATTATGGGAAACATATAAATAAACAAGCATTGGTAAACCAGTTGGTCTGAAATTGTTAGTCAGCCTTTTTGATTTTGTGAATGCATGACTTGTTTTGGCACGGTTTTTGTAAAATTTTATTGGTGTGGGAGCAGCCAAGCCTTCACTATTATAACAAATATTGGCAAAAGCAAAAAAAAATTGTCTCAAAGTACACTTTGCACAGTAGTTTCTGGCATTGAATAATATTGCAGTGTGTCGATATGTTCTTTGTGAAAGAACAGAATGCTGTCACTCACAGTGAAGCTAGCTGATGGACCCAGAAAGACTACATTTTAATAAACACAAAAGGTCATGGATAACGCCAGACCTAATTAAGGGCCCAATTATTAAATAAATTGCACCCATGTCCTTCCATTAAGTGCAGATATGACTTTCATGAATTCGCAAGACTTTATAGAAGTAGACCAAGAAATGGTCATTCTAGAAAATATTTATGAAATGCATTTTTGCATGAGCAAATATGCAGGTGTAGATTTACTTGTGCGAAAATCTGAGTGTTTGCAATTTTACTATCCCTCCAACTACTTTTTTCCCAACCGTGTAAAAAGTTTTATGTCTGCCATTGTCTGGAGTAAATATCCAATCTTTCTCAGTGTGGCAAAATATTAGAGAAGAGTTGGTGAAAACCCTTAAAACATGCAAGTTAGTAGGTTTGCACAAACTCAAAATTGCATTCCAGCCCTTGCTTACCATTACTGTCAGCCCCATTATGTAGAACTGCGAAAACGTGGCAACTTAAGGGAATTGCTAGTATTCAAACCCTACTATGGAAGAAGCCCTTGCATAATTGGAGAGGCTATCTTAGAGCTCTTATATAAATAATGAGATTGCTGCCATAATTTGTCGCCGCATTACATGGCACATAAGGGACAAGTGGATTTTGTTACAGGGCAAGTAGATTTATGAAGTAATCTGCCCCATGGACAAGTAGATTGTTGAAACTTGAAAGGCATAAGTTGAAGAAGCCAACCAGGTAAGTACAAGTCTTTATTCTGGTCATACACTCTCATCAATGAACAGTTTTCTCAATATTCAAACGTAAGCTCTCAGAACGTTCCATTTGGCAGGAAGGGAGGGGAGAGGGGAGGAACGTACCAATAAGTAAAAGTAAAGTAAGCGAGGAAGGGTAAATAGGTTACAACACATCTCCGTTCACAGGAAAGGATGAACATAACAGCATTTGAGCCTGTGAACAGAAAAAATGTACCAACGAATCAGCATTTACTAGTCTGTCCCCGTTCCATGTCTGCCCATTTTCAAGGTGTACCGCATTTCTGCCAATATTTTCTAATCGCTGGGAGGGATGACATTTGCTCTGCCCTGCCTGGACATGGGTAGATTTCTTTACCATAACAGAGTTGTTGATTCTGAGGTTATGTTCTTTTACCCCTTGTCTTTGGTCATACCAATTTTTGTAATTGGTTTGGTGTTGCTGGATTTTCCTTTGACTTTCTCTATGGTTGTTTTCTACTTTCTTTCCACATTCCAACCAGAGAAGGTTCATTTTGGTACCCGGCTCTCTTCCTCTTAGTGCCACAAAAGGGGAAATTCCGGTGGGCAGTAGAGTGCAGTTTTCTCATGCTTGATATGTAATTCCTCCAGAAATGTATTCATCTCTTCGGATGTAAACTGCACCCCGTTGTCAGTTACAAGAACAGCTGGTATACCTTCATTTGAAAAGACAGATTTTAAAAACATGATGAGACTGTTAGTTGTTGTAGTGGATGTGAATGTACCAGGACGAACATAAATCTCTTTTGGGACCCCAATAGTTCTATTGGGCCAATTATGTCCATAACAAGTTTCGTCCATGGCACCATGGGTACCTTCACCAGAGACAAGGGAACTTTTCGTAGGATCTTCGTTTTGTCGCTTCTTGCACAGCTGATGCATTCTTTGACGTTCACTTCCACCATTGAGTCCATCTTAGGGAACCAGAAATTGTACCTCGCTTTGTTTTTTGTGATGCTTCTTCCTAGGTGTCTCTCATGGGCCAGGTCTATTATTTTGTTCCTGAGAACAGAAGGTGGCAATATTTTTTTATTGCGATATACTTTATCGTCAATAATGATTAATTTGTGTCTTACTTCCCAGAATTCTCTCATATCTTCATCAACTTCACTGCATCTTTCCGGCCAACCATTAACTATTAATCCTTTCAGAGAGTTCATTTTAGCGTCCTTTCTCATCCCTTCTTCCCATTCCTCCTGGGTAAGGCACAGTAGTTGGATGGCTAGGATGGGAGCATCCAATAGACCTTCTTGGGTGTTGGTGTTTAGGGAGACCTCGATAAGTAATCTGATACCACATTTTCTTGTCCTGGCAAATACTCTATTCTAAAGCATAAGTTCTCTAGACCCAGAACCGATTTGGATATTCTATGAGAATCACAGTGTACATATTTTGGTGAAAACATGAATGTTAATGGTTTGTGGCTTGAGTTAGAATTTCAATAGGTACTGCAGTGGTAGGAGGACAGAATTTAGATTTCCTTCTCAGAGTAGTGTCAACCTCTGTAGGTTGGTTAGTGGAATCATTGAAAAATGCTTTGAGTTTGAGAGTCCTGCAAAATTCTGAAACTTCACATTTTAGTTTGAAACGATCTAATGGTGGAGTGGGTACAAACCCGAGTCCTTTATTGAGGACAGTCAGCTGGTCATCGGACAGGATTGTATTCGTTAGGTTCACTACTAGTGCGTCTTTTTGCTCGTGCTCGGTTGAGCAGAAGCCATGCTCCGTGTCTGCACGCTGAGTTGTTGATCCTGCCATCTGAGGTTTTTCTTTCTGCCCCGGGATTGATTTTGGCCTCTTCCTAAAAAAAGCTGGGCTTGGTGCTGATTATTGGAATTCGTCATCTGGTGGTTACCCATTGGTTGTTGTTGGTTCATACTGGGAGTATAGGGGTTCATCCATCCCGCATATGGAGGCATGAAAGGTTGATAAAACGGCATTGAATTTCCATGGAAAAAGGATGGACGTTGCCACCTATTGCCTCGTCATGGGCGTTGAAATCTGAAGTTGTTTCGGCCCCTTCTCGGTGTCGACTCGTCGGAGCTGCCGTCAGACCCATCAGATGAATTCCAGCCTGTGGACTCACCATCTGAACAGTTAGGGGTTACTGTGAAATCATCCTTCGAGTATGGGTGCATATTATCTTGGCTGAATTTTTTCAGGTCCTTAGTTAGTTTCTGAAGTTTATTTTGCATTAAGAACTCCTGCATTTCATCCATTTCTTTTGTTATTTCATCTAGCCGCTTCTTGTATACCAAGGGGTTGATGTTTTTCTTAAGTTCATTTTCACATTCTTCTATTCCACCAATAGTGCATCCGATAATCTCTTAGCTGTTTTGACTATGAGAACTAGATAATCTAGGGTGCAGTGAGTACACAGTTTGGTGGTGTTTTTCTTGAGTCTTACATTGCTCCTGTGGTACTTGTGGAGTTTGCAAGTTCACTAACACCACGAAGACCCTACAATTGACAGACACCTTGTTGTGGACCCAGAAACAACATACAAACTGTAACTCTACACATGTAATCTACCTAGTGACCTGCCCCTGCAAACGACAATATGTGGGCATGACCTGTCGCAAAATCAAACTTCGCATAGGAGAGCACAGGAGCAATGTAAGACTCAAGAAAAACACCACCAAACTGTGTACTCACTTCGTGGAAGCAGGACATTCATGTGACGACTTGAGATGGACGGTTCTTGAAATGCTACTAGACAAAAACAACAACGCTGAGCAGGTCCTATTTGAAAAAGAACAAAGGTGGGTGGATCGCCTCAGAACAGATATAGTGGGGATGAACGACAACATCCCGTGGCACCAATTCTACTGAGTCAAGTGTGCACTAACTATGAGTCCCAGTCTTTGTGATAACCAATTTTAACCACACTTATTCATTGACGGAATTGCCCTTTGTACATACACTTCGAACTTTGTGAACATTTTTTCACCTACCTATAACACCACGCTATTAATCTTGCATTTACTCTTCAATGATTAGATGACACCCGCTCTTGTATCGGGAGGCAACCATCTTACATGGAGCTTCTTTAACCAGAAATGAGTCCTTTTTTTGTGTCGAAGCCCAGTTTAGGGGCAGAGTCAGCACAGGGGACACAGCGCCGAACCTCGTGGGTAAGAATGGCAGCAGGACCTGATCTCTGCTACCTGGTAAGAGACATAACTGTTTTACTAATACAGCGGGTTCGTTTGTACCACAGCAAAGACCACAAGCGACTCTCCGACCCCTGTTGAAGCTACTATTGAGCTCAATACAGGTAATTATATTGCACCTTGTTGTAGTTTTATGTATTCAGGCCATAGACTAAGGGTTTAAAATTCCGTTCACAATGAGTTCTGCAAACACGGACCTCCCTCATTAGCGGGTCCTTGTATGAAATTACCATCGCACACGTTGCAATCCTTAATGTACTTCCTGTATTAGATATTGTTTTTAATCCTTTCCTCTCTCGACACGGTATTAATGCCATTAGCATGGCGTACACTCCTAATGAGGAGTTTTGTGCTCCACATGTAATTTTGACATGTTTGCTTACTCACCTCACGTCTGTTGCCACATATATAATGGATATTGTTGGCTTTTGTTTCCACAGCACAGGAATTCTAAATATAAGTTGACCATACTTATCACCAAAACCACACAAGTGGTGTGAGTTATTTTCTTCCTTTTTTCGTTTGTGTTTTTGTCCTGACGAAAGCTCCGTAGACCCAGCTGGGCCAAGAGAGCTGACACATGTTGACACATTTTTTAAGACATGCGGTAATCCAGTAACACGATTGCCACCATATCGCACTTACTTTTATCAATAGTGCCTACCCCTCTTTTTTCAAATAAATAAATGCTTAGGTGAGACACTATTTTTATCCCATTTTATCCTTTTCCACTATCTCTGGACACTTCTACCTGTACCGGAGTTAGCCTCGGGTGAGGCAGGCATCCAGCACGTTAATCGACTACCCTATGAATACGCCATGACTCCTGAGGGGGCGGATAAAAGATACACTGCAACGATAAAACCAGGATGTCTATGAGGGTTTTCGAATGCAAACCAATGGTTTTGTAGATACCAGTGTCCATTCTATTTTTGATTATCGCGTATCTGTCCAGGGGAACTGAATGGACCTCTAATCCTCTTCCCTCCATTTTGATATAAAGTGAATTTGGTACCCCATAGAAAGAATTTAAAATGGTTAATGGCCCAGTAGCACGCCAAGGCTTCCCTCTCAATTACTGAGTAATTTTGTTCAGTCTGACTCAAGATCTGAGATGCAAAGGCTATGATAGTCTCACCACCCTCCCCCTTTTAGGATCGAGGACCGTAGGCTGCGCTTGCGCAGTCTCGCTCAGAGATTTAATGACTCTTAGTTAGAGGGCTTGAACCCGTCCCTCTTCTCCATTGGATGGATTCCTAAACGGAGGCCAGCCATTGGAGGAGAGGGGCGTCACTCTGTTCAAGCCCCGTCTTTTTCGGATTCGGGGGCGTTTTTTTTAGCTTCTTTCTTGTTTTCTGTCTCTCCTCTGCCCATTGGCTGGAATTTTACCTTCCAGCCAATGGGAAGAGGAGAGAAAGAAAACACGCCCGAATGCGAAAATGAGGCTGCTTTTCATGTGGAGCGCTCCTCTCTTGCTCTGCTGTGCCGCGATTAAGTGACATGCATAAGGCACTGTAATTTCACACATCAGCACCTTGAAAATGTATCTCACTAAAAACGTGTCAACAATGAGTAAAGTTTAAAGGAAACGCAAAATGTAGCTTGTGTCATAAATTGTCACCGAAAGAGAGCTCACTCAATTCAACGTCCCTCACATATAAAGGGCAGAAGCGAGAGCGTCGTGACATCGAGTGTCTCAGGATGCTAAATTATCAAGATGGTTCTTTTACAGAGAACTGTATTTTTGTCCGGTTCTAGAAGGTGACTGGGTTAGGCAAGGCCATAAACGTCACAGCAATAGGAGGGGAGTTTCCCTACTTGTACACTGGGATGCGCGCTCTAGTGTTCTCTGCTTGTGTTTACTAGCAACTGACTTTCTAAATACAGTTGCATTCTGGGAGAAGAAATGTGCTGCTGCCGAACTGCAATCGTACTATGCGACCGCCCCTATTAACTGAATCTCTGTCAAATAATTAGTTTACTGTTTGATCCGTTCAGTAGCTATCTGAAAGCAAATGCTGTTTTTGTGGAACATCTTCAGGGGCCTGTGTTTTGTAGTATTCTAAAATATACATGTAGTTGCATTAAAATAAATACCACATATATTATGAGTATGAAACCAGTTTGATACGGGTTAACATCCCTTAAGGCTCTGAAAAATCATGTAGTCGCAGTACAACTTCAAAATGGCCACGTTATTTTGCACGATTAATTAGTCCTCTGTCAGCCTTGACGACGCTTGTGCCACAATTTTATTGTGTTTCATGCATAGAGGCTTCAGATACACGAACAACTTGAGCTGGAGTACCCGGGCTGAATTATGTTGTCAGCCGCTCAGCTTCTCGACGAGTTGATGGGCAGGGACCGTAACCTGGCTCCTGACGAGAAGAGGTGTAACGTTCGCTGGGATCATGAGGCTGTGAATGCTGCCACTGTTTCGAAGCAGGATTGCCTTTTCTCAGCTGACTCTGGCTCAGCGGTCGTGCGCAAAGCTATGCCAGGCCTTCATCCCTGGACCCCAGGCTTTGCTGGGTCGATAGATGGTTACAAGGAAACGCATACTGGGAGAAGTAGATGCATATGTAGAAAAATCAGCCTCCAGTGAGCTTTTTTGTTCATTGACATGCTAGTCCACTACTTAGCTTTCTTTTGCTATTTGCTGGCATCGAAAGCCGGTTCAAATTCACGATCTCGGCTTACCCTTGTTTTTTAGTTCTCTCCTAGATAGCTGTCTCTTTTAAAACCTTTCATTTTTTTCTAACAGTGAGCTTGGAGTCCACCAGTAGTAAACTTAATTGTCCCTCTCATGTGATTGCTCCTTAGTAGTATATTGCTGTCTAGCAGTGACGTTTCCGCCGCGATCGCCCCCCCCCCCCCTGTAGTATATTGCTGGCGTATGTCTCGGTCTGGGCATAGATCCTCGGAGGCTTATTCGGGAAGAGGGGTAACTGCTGCCACAGTGCAGTATTACTGCATTGTGCCTGGTGCCACGGTCCAACATCACTGCCTCGTGCCTGCTGCGCCTCAGTGAAACATCACTCCTTCATGCCTCCTGCCACTAAGCAACATCACTCCCTCACGCCTGCAGCCTCTGAACAACCTCGCTCCCTCATGCCTGCTGTTGTAGTGCAACATCACACCCTCATGCCTGCTGCCATAGTGCTACATCGCTCCCTCGTGCCTACGGCCACCGTGCAATCCCACTCCCTCATGCCTGCTTCCACAGTGCAACCCCACTCCCTCATGCCTGCTTTCACAGTGCAACCCCACTCCCTCATGCATGCTTCCACAGTCCAACCCCACTCTCTCATGCCTGCTTCCACAGTGCAACCCCACTCTTCCACAGTGCAACCCCACTCTCTCATGCCTGCTGCCATAGTGCTACACCGCTCCCTCATGCCTGCTGCCACAGTGCAAAGCCGCTCCCTCGAGCCTGCTGCACAGTGTGTCTCCAGAGAGCAGCCCCCCTGCATGCGCGATGCTCACGCCTCAAACAGAAAGGTGAGTGGGTTAAGGCACAATCTTATCGTGAAGGTTAGTAGGGCTGATAATAAAGTCATGGCATGAAATATACTATGGAAGGTGAAGTTAGTACTATGAAAGCAGAGGGTAAGTGGCAGCGTTCCACTTCCTGTCCAAGTGAAAGCAAATGTCTCTTCCCCCTGCTCTGTTAGTGAAAGGTTTGCGCGCTGGAGGATCTCCGTCGCGGTCACCACGTGTGGGAAACAGACTAACATCAACTTAAGAAACGATGGTCTTGTAATAATATATGAGCGGAGCCAGGTGCACGTGATGTCCCGACGGTCCAAGCCCAGTAATGACAGGATAGTTGTCCCATGAAAGGACTCCCTATGACGTCACACAAAGAGCGGTGCCACGTCCATGAAGGTCGAGGTGCAAAGGTCAAAAGACGGCGTGAACCGGTTGGAATGGGGGGGGGGCTAGGATAAAGATGGGAAGTAAAGAACAAGGCGCAGCGGGGGGATGGAGGCAGTTGAATCACTAGAGACTCCAGCATGAACAATATGAAGGGGAAACGAGCACTGTCTTTCACAAAAAATAAATATATATATATAATACATCTAACATCACCACCTACTGACTGCGATTCTAGATGCTGAGACTCAAACGTGCAAGGAATAAGCATATTCTTTCCACCTTTACTCAGTGAGATAACTCAGTGAATGTTCTGTATCTTCTGCGGATTCCTATGACTGATCTTTATTTCACATGTGTGAATCCCAGTATGCCTAACTCGGCATTTTATCCTTCACAAGCTTACTAAATAGAGTACTTAGTCTATAATTTAATAGTAGTTCTGTTATAAACTCTGCAAAACACCAAGGCTCTTTGGAGGGAATCATGCACACTACACACACATGACTATAATTATTATTACTCTCTAAAAAGATTGTGTGGTTCCTTTCCTAAGTTTGCACAATTCAGTTGCCTTGTTGGGATCGCTTTTCTGCCCTCCACCCCCTGTTGCCTTGTTGTGCTCGCTTTTCTGACCCCCCACACCCCTGTTCCTTGTTGTGCTCGCTTTTCTGCTCCCCCACCCCCCTGTTCCTTGTTGTGCTCGCTTTTCTGCCCCCCGTCCCCCCTTTTGCCTCGTTGTGCTCGCTTTTCTGCCCCCCGTTCCTCGTTGTGTGTGTGGCTCTGTGTGAGTGTGTGGGGGTGTTGTGTGTGTGTGGTGGGCTCTGTGTGTGTGTGTGGGGCTGTGTGTGTGTGTGTGGGTGGCTCTGTGTGTGTGTTTGGATGGCTCTGTGTGTGGGTGGCTCTCTGTGTGTGTGGGGGGCTCTCTGTGTGTGTGGGGGGCTCTCTGTGTGTGGGGGGGGCTCTGTGTGTGTGTGTGTGTGTGTTGTGTGTGGGGCGCTCTGTGTGTGTGTGGCTCTGTGTCCGCGAATACTCTCTACTACTCTCTAATGCACACCTATTGCCATTGTAAATAACAGTACCATTTATTTATGTTTTTGAAAAAAATGTCATGAGCAATGCAAATAGCTCTACCTTTAATAATGCAGAGACCATTGCATTGTAAATGCTTGTTGTGATAATGCTGCCCCTAAACCTTTGTTGGAAGCATCAGTGCTGAGTATGGTTTTCTTATTATGGTCAAAAGGTCCAAGGGCTGGTGACTCAATAATTTCTTTTTCAATTTGTCTACCATCTCACAGTGCTTCTCCTCCCATTTGAATTCCTCATTTTTCTTCAACAGTTCTCATAAACTATTGCACTTCTCTGAAAACTGAGGAGCTAACTTGGCCATATACTCAATCAGGCCTAAAAAGGATTTGAGTTCTTCTTTGTTAGTGGGGTACGGGGCATCTCTTGCGGCTTGAATTAAACTGTGTTTTGGTCTATGCCCTTCTTGTGAGATGGGGTGTCCCAGATAGTCTACTGCTCCTACTTTTATCTTGCATTTATCATTCTTCACCGTCAACCCTGTCTGTGACAGACTTTTGCACACAGTTTTGAAAACAGTATCGTGCTCTTCAGCAGATGACCCATAAATCGGTATGTCATCTTGGAAACACATAGAGTTTGGGATGCCACTAAGCACTTGCTGCATCATCTTTTGGAAAACTGCGGCAGCAGAAGCAAGTCCAAATGGCATCCTAATGAACATATATGCTCCAAAGGGTGAAGAGAATGCAGTTAAAGGTTGTAGGGTGTAGTTCTACCTGATGGTATGCCATAGACAAAACGAGGACAGAGAAAAACTTGGCTTTCCCCATGGTGCTCAACATTTCATTTATATCGGGATGGGGAAATCTCTCGACCCACATGTTATCATTAAGGCTGCGCAAATCAATACAGAGGCATATGCCTCCCCCATTGGCCTTAGAAGCTATGACTGTGGGTGCCAACCACTCAGACCAATCCATGGATTGTATGACGCCCATTTGACACAACCTGTCCAGCTCATTCTTAAGAGGTTGTCTCATGAGAAGAGGAGCTTGCGGGTTTTATGAACCACTGGCTTTGCTCCTTGTTTGACTTTTATTTTGTGTTGAAAGTTTTCAAAAGTCCTAATTTGTTTGAGAAAAGACTCGGAAATTCAATATATAGCGACTTACCTCATTCAGAATCTTCCACTAGAATAACTTGATCTCTATTGTTGTGGCCAAGTATAATGCCCAACTCCTTCTGGTGTTGCCAGCCTAGAAGATTAGACCCTTCTCTTACCAGATACACATGACATACAGTGGACCTTCCTTTAAACATTATTTGTACTTGCATCATACCAACCAGGGAAATGGGATCTTTGGTACAGCCTTCGGGAGTAATGTCACGTTTTGTTATTTCGGTACTTTGATCTCCCAGAAATCTTTTATAATCATCAATATTTAACAAAGTAAAAGGTGAACAAGAGTCTACAAATATTTCTACGGGTTTGTTATTAAGTAGCACCTTACATTTAGGGTATTCTGGTCTGGTACCACTGCTTACACTTTTCACTTGAAATTCACATTTCTGGTGTTGTACACTCTCAACATTAACTGCTTTGATGTAACTGTTGTCTCCATCCCTACAAACTCTGGCTAAATGGCCTCTCCTGTTGCACTTCTTGCAAGTGACGCTACGGGCAGAAAAATGTGGGCTGTTGGCCAAATGGTTATTACTACCACATCTGTAGCATTTTAGACCACGGTGCTCTCTCATATGCTTGTTTTAGGATTCCCCTTTGTTTTTTATTTTAAGAACGTTACTGTTAGGCTCATCCACGTGTACAGAAGCAACTACCTCTCCAGTTACTTTTATTTCCTTCATGCTTTTTGCTTTGTGCTCGACCGCTTGAGCTAGGGAGCTCGCTTCTTCAAGTGTAGGGTTTTTAGCTAGTAACTTTTCCTGTAGCCTACTGTTACATGTGCATCTGACTAATTGATCTTGAGAGGAATAGAAGCTCAAAAGGACAGGAGTTCCCCTAGTTTATTTAAAGGAGAGATGAAAGGCTAGATAGTGTCCATGACCAAATTTAAATGTACTTTGGTGTCCTTATGGAGGTTGAACATTAAATAGTAATGCAGAGAAATGCACAGACTATAATGTTGTGGGGCTAAGGAACAACAAGGGCACCCAACGAGTCAGCACAGGACCTCGGGGAACATAGTCTATACTTGGCAACAGTGGTCCTGTACATAAATAATTACGACTAAATGAATATAGACACAATGGAGCTATATTTGGTAACGTGATTTGTCCAGCCGGACAGTGATCACCAAGGATTTTTACTGTTTGAAAAGTTAAGCAGAAAAGTATCTTACATTCACAAAGAGTGAGACACAAGCCTGTGCCTTCACGCTTACAAATTGGCAAAGTAGAGTGATAGAGAGAAGCAAAGAGAGAGATAGGTTAGGCAGAAAGTGAGCGATTTCTGAAAAATGGGAAATGACAGAAATTCAGTTACACCATTAATCACAGTTTAAATATACATTTGCATATATGGCGTAAAGGGTCGACGACGTTTCGATTCCATAAACAAAATACAAGGAATCATCATCAGGACAAAAAGTTTTGTGCCTAAAATTTGCAAAACACAATAGCCTAAAGAAGAAGAAAAAAATGGAATATATCAGTCAGGGAAGACATAGCAGCCCTCATTTTTGACTTTATGTGAAATTGGTGAATAACGTTCCTTAAGGGAACAACTAGTGATGGCACACGTGATCGATCTATGGAAGGTACGGCGAATGTGATTTATCGTGTGAGTGAGAGTATAGGTCAGAATAATGGGAGTCATAAAGCACAAGGAGTGCCGCTGGGAATCCGTCTGTAAGTGAAATCACACGTGGGCATGCTGGTGTGAGCAGTGGTGCCACTACTAAAATGATCGTGAATGCACATGGCACAGGGCGTGCATCAGTGTAGGTGGTAATGCAGCACGCTCGAGTGACTAAGAACCTTTAAAGACTGCAGATCAGACTCACCAGCGAATCTGCTGGGGCCAGGACTAACTTGTGAAGTAGTCCATCCGTGTAGTAATTTAGGCGGAGATGGCGCCGGCGCTTCAGAGTGGCCTGAAGGAGGAACCTGATGGAGAGGAATGGAGGGGATGAGGGTTGCACGGAAGTACCGTTCGTGGTTGCAACTGTCCTCAAAAAATCAAACTTACCATAAGCCGGTGCACGTGGTCACTAGGCTTGGGATGTTCGCTTTAATGGAGTATTTAAAATCGAAAACAATACCTTTTGGACTTCAGGTGCGCAATATTCCTGGAATCTTTACTGATAACCCTAGGTACATTACTGGATTTAGCCACATCGGCACATCGGCACTACGTGCTCTAGACACTGGCTAGTCCTAGGGATTGAGACAGCCGGAGAAGAACTTAAAAAATTAGCTGAGAGTATTAAAGATCTTGAAAAACTGATTTCAGAAACCGACAATATCACTGACGCTAAGAAATTACTAGATAAATTTGAGAAGACTCTCTGAGTATCACAGAATCGAACAAAACAAAAAATCTGTGAAGGTCAAAAAGGACATTAAATCCTATACAGCTGAAAGAACATATCCTTATCTTCAGAAAGACTTTTACACTAATCGAAACTTTAATCAGAACCCTTATAATCCAAGGCCCTGGGGTAGATGCAACCAAAGAAACACAGTGGTAGGTTTCACTGATTCTACAGCTGACTCATCTGATAATTCAGAAGCAGGTGAGGGCCCCAGCACCACTGCCCGTAATCCTAATCCCCATTTTTTAGGACGAGGAACAGGCAGAGGAGAGGCCCCCAAGAGGGGCAGAGTGAAGCAACAGGCTCGTTGGCACAACCCACCCAGGGAACGCCAAACGAGACAGAAATTTTACAAATGGTAAATATCCCTGAAGATCCTGGTATGTCTATCCCGTTGTTCAATCTGTCCGACCATGATCTCTCATCACAAGAGATCTCTCTATTAAGCAAAGGACTCTCATTTGTGCCCACCTCATACCCAAATTTCCTTGAAATACAGTCTGAGCTTTTAGCCTTCTTCCGTAAAATCAGGCTTAGGGCCTTCTTTGAATTAAATCCCATTCCATCCAAGGTCACTATTACATCGTTTAGACCTCCCTCCACCTTCTTACCCTCGGCTAACATGATACCAAAGGAAATTCGTACCTTCGAAAAGATCATTCTCAAGGAGATTAACACTTTATCACAAGATCATATGTTTATCCCCTACAATATTTCCTTAGATGAGAGAAATGCCATTAGAACATTGCGTGACAAGAGTGAATTAATTATAAACCAGCTGACAAAGGTGGCGGCATTGTCCTGCAGAACATAGACAACTATAAGGCGGAATTATCCCGCCAAGTCTCTAATACTGATCATTATAGTAGACTTCCCACCAACCCCACCAAAGAACTACAAACTCTAATAAAACAAGTTACATCTGAGGCGTTAGAAACCGGATTCATTTCTAAACATGAATTTAACTATCTCAATGTGAGTCATCCACGGATACCGGTTATCTATACTCTGCCCAAAATTCATAAACGCCAAGAGAACCGACCTGGACGCCCCATTGTTTCTGGGTGTGGCTCGGTTTTAGAACTCCTTGGTAACCATGTCAATTTTTTCCTTAAAGACTTTGTACCAGACACTATCTGCTATGTCAGGGATAGCATGAATATGATAAATCTCATTGAAAATATGCCCTTTGACCCTGACTCACAAACCCTCTGCACACTTGACGTTGAGTCGCTTTACACTAATATCCCTCAACGTGACTCACTGTTGGTGATGGCAGCAATACTAAACAAACGTCCAAGACCTCATCCAGTTCCTACCCTCTTCATACTTAAACTTCTGGAGATTTGCCTAACTCGTAACTACTTCATGTTTGAAGACCAGTATTATCAACAGAATAAAGGAACTTCAATGGGGGCAATTTTTGCTCCCACCCTGGCCATTATGTATATGGACTATCTAGAATGTACTACTATCCTCCCTGCCACCAATCCTTTCCACCAGGGCGTCCTCATGTGGAAACATTACATTGATGACGTCTTTATGATATGGGGAGGCCCTGTTGAAATGTTACCAACATTTGTGCATTGGCTCAATAGTAATTGTAATGGACTTACTTTCACTGTGGATCATAGTAAAGTCCACATTCCATTTCTAGATCTTGATATCCAACACAAGGATGGCTTACTATTTACCTCTTTGTTCCGTAAGCCTACTGAGAGGAACACGCTCTTGCGCTACGATAGTTGTCACCCCCGAGCTCTGAGGGACAGTCTCCCCTACTCACAGTTTTTAAGGCTGCGTAGAAATTGCTCTCAGAAACAGGATTACTTTAGGGAGGCCAACACTCTATCGGACAAACTGAAATTCAGGGGTTACCCTAAACGATTGGTAAGGAATGCTATGAAGAGAGCATGTTATTGCCCCCGAGAGACATTGCTTGAACCCAAGCCCAAGAAGGAGTCAAATAAACTTGTATGCGTGACCACATTCTCCTCGGCTTCTAACAAAATAAAAAAGAGTATTAAGTAAAACTGGCATATCATTAACTCTGGTAATCTGTCCCTCGAACTACCATTGTTTGCATTTAAACGCAAAAAAAATTTAAAAGACCAATTGGTGCGAGCGGCACTCCCGCCCTCAGCAAAGACCAATACCACTCTAGACAATCTTTGGCGTCTCCCCCCACTGAGAGGCCATTCCAAATGTGGTACATGTGTGGTGTGTGACTATTGCATTGAGAGTAAGGAGTTTGTTTTTAAAGATGCCAAAAATGTACTGAAAACCTTTACTAACTGCAATAGTTGCAATTTGATATATGCAATTCTATGCCCATGCAACATGATATATGTCGGCCAAACGAAGCAAAAGATAAAGCTTAGAATATCACAGCATCGAAGCAGAATCAGATGTAAAACTGCCAACGCTCCCCTGGTCGAACACTTTCTGGACAAGGGACACTCAGAGAATGAACTGAAATGGACTGTAATCAGCCAAATCACGATACCAACCAGAGGAGGTGATCTATCCAGAATGCTGAACAGAGAAGAACTAAAATGGATACTAAGAACTGATAGTCTTAACTCTGGTCTCAATCTACAAGAGGACTGGACAAGCCTATTATAAATGGACCCCAATACAGAGACAATCCAGATACTTTTGTATCTTTTTCCACCAACATGTTGTACTATTACTGCTTACTAATTCAGTGCTTTATTAATTTAATGACATTTCAGATAGTTGTCTAAATGTGTCAATGTTTTATGTCACTTCAATTGCATGCCCTGCACAAATGCACAAATGCATGTGTCTATTGACTATTCTAAGATGGCCCCCACGCAAATCTCCTCCACACCGTCCTTTATCTTCACTGGAATCCCTTAGACCACTTAAGATGGCCGCCGGTACCAGTCCCTCATCCATTTTGATTGCCCGCCTTAGACCAATCAGCTAATAGCACATTCGCTTTTACTCTCCGGCGTCCACCTGCACCGGAGAATTGCTGATTGCCATATCACGAAGCCACAGGTGAGTGCGGATTCCAACGGGTGTATGCGCATGACCCGGTCCCAGAATCGATGCCTGAAACATTACATATCTGTCTTACAGGCTCGCCTCCTCACGCCTTATTTCCGGCGTGGTCATCTTCACCCATTGCGGTCCATAGCTTTGCCTACCATTTTTAAGGGATACCAGCTCCCTTATTGCGAGGGTAAGTGTATCATTCCGCAAATTCCCCGCGTATTACCCGCTCACCCAATTCCTGTCTAATCTGCTATTTCACACATCTATAGGCTCATCGTTTTGCGCTGCAACCCTGACGCTGAACACCCCTCCCCGCCCTCCGCTTCCATTAAAGCGAACATCCCAAGCCTAGTGACCACGTGCACCGGATTATGGTAAGTTTGATTTTATGAGGACAGTTGCAACCATGAACGGTACTTCCGTGCCACCCTCATCCCCTCCATTCCTCTCCATCAGGTTCCTCCTTCAGGCCACTCTGAAGCGCCGGCGCCATCTCCGCCTAAATTACTTAATGGATGGACTACTTCACAAGTTAGTCCTGGCCCCAGCAGATTCGCTGGTGAGTCTGACCTGCAGTCTTTAAAGGTTCTTAGTCACTCGAGCGTGCTGCATTACCACCTACACTGATGCACGCCCTGTGCCATGTGCATTCACGATCATTTTAGTAGTGGCACCACTGCTCACACCAGCATGCCCACGTGTGATTTCACTTACAGACGGATTCCCAGCGGCACTCCTTGTGCTTTATGACTCTCCCATTATTCTGACCTATACTCTCACTCACACGATAAATCACATTCGCCGTACCTTCCATAGATCGATCACGTGTGCCATCACTAGTTGTTCCCTTAAGGAACGTTATTCACCAATTTCACATGAAGTCACAAATGAGGCTGCTATGCCTTCCCTGACTGATATATTCCATTTTTTTCTTCTTCTTTAGGCTATTGTGTTTTGCAAATTTTAGGCACAAAACTTTTTGTCCTGATGATGATTCCTTGTATTTTGTTTATGGAATCGAAACGTCGTCGACCCTTTACGCCATATATGCAAATGTATATTTAAACTGTGATTAATGGTGTAACTGAATTTCTGTCATTTCCCATTTTTCAGAAATCGCTCACTTTCTGCCTAACCTATCTCTCTCTTTGCTTCTCTCTATCACTCTACTTTGCCAATTTGTAAGCGTGAAGGCACAGGCTTGTGTCTCACTCTTTGTGAATGTAAGATACTTTTCTGCTTAACTTTTCAAACAGTAAAGATCCTTGGTGATCACTGTCCGACTGGACAAATCACGGTAACAAATATAGCTCCATTGTGTCTATATTCATTTAGTCGTAATTATTTACGTACAGGACCACTGTTGCCAAGTACAGACTATAATGTTGACAACGAAGAAATGCGCAGAAGTCTACAATGTACTATAATACAGGTGTGCGTATCACCGTGACTGGTGTGCGTATCACAGAGAGGAGAACACGCACTGGGGTCAGTGTGACAGAAACTGTGATAATTGATGGAGGAATACACCTGGAAAGCGGGTTGGTAGGTGTGTCATCGTGAAGGTAAACGCACAGTGAGTCTGTAGGGTGTGCGTATCACCGTGTCGGGAACGCTGGGGAGGTGAAATGTGCATACGGGGCCAACTGTAGTGACGATCTGAACAAGGTAAGTCTGGGTGATGCACTGGAGTGTGGAAACACGGTGCGGGCGGCAAAATACAAAGAAGACCTTACTTGCTTAAGGAGGTTTTGCAGGCACACAGCAGCGTGCACGGGATAGAACCCCTGAAGCTTCGAGAGACATTGCGAAAGTTGGGTTGCAGGTGGAAGCTCTCTGACGTGAACCCGGTACAAAAAAGCTGGTGCAGCGAAGAACTATCTGTAGGGTTCTCCTCAAGAAACGGCTGTAAGGAGACTAGGGCACCGGAAACGAACTTGCGGCACGCGGACTCCTCCTGACTGGATTTTCCACAAAGCTGACAGGAAACCCTTGCTGGAGAGATCAGCTGATCAAGGAGTGGAGGTTTGCGCCGCACACCTACATGAAGTCCAAGAAGCAAGCCACTGACAGGAATGCTTGAGCCTGCGTGGCTCGCGGACTCCTCGTGACAGGATTTTCCTGAAGCTGACAGAACACCCCGGCCGGAGAGATCATCAGCTGTTCACGGGATGGAGGCTGCGCCGTACCTCTATATGAATTCCATGAGGCAGGTGACTGACAGGAATTCTTGAAACTGACAGGCAACCCTTCTGTGACGCCAAAAAAGCTTAAATGCGGTAGACGGCGCCTCAACCCGAGGTTAAAGTTAACTCTGAAGGCAGGCAACTCACAGTTCAGATACGGAACCGCAACCAGTTAATGACAGGGTAGAACGCTTGCACAGGTGATTACTGTAAATCCTTTGAAGAGAGTACAGAAAGGTGAGATGACCAGCTGCCCCCTGCACAGAATTGTCACCAATGTTGAAACTTGAAAGGAATAAGATGAAGAAGCCAACCAGGTAAGTACAAGTCTTTATTCTGGGCATCCACTCTCCACAATGAACAGTTTTCCCAACATTCTACTGTAAACCCTCAGACCATTCCATTTGGCAGGAAGGGAGGGGACCAATAAGGAAAAGAAAAGTAAGGGAGGAAAGGGAAATAGTTTACAACATAGATATTTTATAATTCCACAACCCTGCAGGTGACACAGCTCCTTCCCCATACCTCTCTCAAAGTCTCAAGGCTGGACCCTCTTGCCATGCCTTACTTGCAATTCTCCTTTCTTCTGGCAGATGGACTGCAGTTGGCTCCTTTAGGTGAAGCTTTCCTGTGTGGACCCCTACAGCACACACTTCTAGCCAGGGGCCCATTCCGTCAAACCTCCTCACAGCAGTACTCCTAGCAGGATTGTAGCAGAATTTATAGTCCTGTTCTGACCAGAGAAAGGAGCTGGTTGCCCAAAAGCAAAAGTCTTGAAATTCAGATATTTGCCCTAGTTCACTACTGTTGCTGGTCAGTGAGTAATCTCTAGGACCGTTATCTAAGGTTTCCATGCCATATTTGTACAAGTTTTGTAGATAATAAATCTGTATTGCTCTGGCTTAACTTGCTGTGGGGTGTCTGGTATGTTGAAGGGAGTGAGATTCAGCTCATACATAGATGTTCATATATATTATTGTTAGGTAAATGTTGCATGCTAGAAGGTGGATTGGGGGTTCCCTGATAGGGTCTTACGAGACAAATGGCTCAAAAGGACATAGCCTCACCTGGCTAATTGACAAAATGCATTTGAGTCCACCTCTGGGGGGAAGAATGGAATTGGAAGGTGCCAATTGACTGACCTGACATTTTCTGGTTTAAATTTCTTTATTATCATTTAGTGACAGCAAATAAAAACAGCAGAGCCTTTGGGTGTGGATCACAGGATACATTGCATGTTAATGTGCAATTACCCCCAAACTCTGAACACCCACCCACCACTACCCGAACCAGGTGTACATTCAAGAAGGAAGATAAAGAGATGCTGCTTTCGCCTACCCTGCCTAGACCGGAACGTGGAACTTCTAAGTTGTGCCTGCTTATGCCTCCATCATGCGGAGTAGGTGTAAATATTTGGGGCAAGTTAGTTCGTGGAACTCTTGACATTAGCAGTTGCAAAAATGGGCTCCACAGCTTTGGAAATGTTGTGCCCCATAGAAAGAATTTAAAATGGTTAATGGCCCAGTAGCACGCCAAGGCTTCCCTCTCAATTACTGAGTAATTTTGTTCAGTCTGACTCAAGATCTGAGATGCAAAGGCTATGATAGTCTCACCACCCTCCCCCTTTTAGGTCGAGGACCGTAGGCTGCGCTTGCGCAGTCTCGGTCAGAGATTTAATGACTCTTAGTTAGAGGGCTTGAACCCGCCCCTCTTCTCCATTGGATGGATTCCTAAACGGAGGCCAGCCATTGGAGGAGAGGGGTGTCACTCTGTTCAAGCCCCGTCTTTTTCGGATTCGGGGGTGTTTTTTTTTAGCTTCTTTCTTGTTTTCTGTCTCTCCTCTGCCCATTGGCTGGAATTTTACCTTCCAGCCAATGGGAAGAGGAGAGAAAGAAAACACGCCCCGAATGCGAAAATGAGGCTGCTTTTCATGTGGAGCGCTCCTCTCTTGCTCTGCTGTGCCGCGATTAAGTGACATGCATAAGGCACTGTAATTTCACACATCAGCACCTTGAAAATGTATCTCACTAAAAACGTGTCAACAATGAGTAAAGTTTAAAGGAAACGCAAAATGTAGCTTGTGTCATAAATTGTCACCGAAAGAGAGCTCACTCAACTCAACGTCCCTCACATATAAAGGGCAGAAGCGAGAGCGTCGTGACATCGAGTGTCTCAGGATGCTAAATTATCAAGATGGTTCTTTTACAGAGAACTGTATTTTTGTCCGGTTCTAGAAGGTGACTGGGTTAGGCAAGGCCATAAACGTCACAGCAATAGGAGGGGAGTTTACCTACTTGTACACTGGGATGCGCGCTCTAGTGTTCTCTGCTCGTGTTTACTAGCAACTGACTTTCTAAATACAGTTGCATTCTGGGAGAAGAAATGTGCTGCTGCCGAACTGCAATCGTACTATGCGACTGCCCCTATTAACTGAATCTCTGTCAAATAATTAGTTTACTGTTTGATCCGTTCAGTAGCTATCTGAAAGCAAATGCTGTTTTTGTGGAACATCTTCAGGGGCCTGTGTTTTGTAGTATTCTAAAATATACATGTAGTTGCATTAAAATAAATACCACATAAATTATGAGTATGAAACCAGTTTGATACGGGTTAACATCCCTTAAGGCTCCGAAAAATCATGTAGTCGCAGTACAACTTCAAAATGGCTACGTTATTTTGCACAATTAATTAGTCCTCTGTCAGCCTTGACGCCGCTTGTGCCACAATTTTATTGTGTTTCAGGCATAGAGGCTTCAGATACACGAACAACTTGAGCTGGAGTACCCGGGCTGAATTATGTTGTCAGCCGCTCAGCTTCTCGACGAGTTGATGGGCAGGGACCGTAACCTGGCTCCTGACGAGAAGAGGTGTAACGTTCGCTGGGATCATGAGGCTGTGAATGCTGCCACTGTTTCGAAGCAGGATTGCCTTTTCTCAGCTGACTCTGGCTCAGCGGTCGTGCGCAAATTTATGCCAGGCCTTCATCCCTGGACCCCAGGCTTTGCTGGGTCGATAGATGGTTACAAGGAAACGCATACTGGGAGAAGTAGATGCATATGTAGAAAAATCAGCCTCCAGTGAGCTTTTTTTGTTCATTGACATGCTAGTCCACTACTTAGCTTTCTTTTGCTATTTGCTGGCGTCGAAAGCCGGTTCAAATTCACGATCTCGGTTTACCCTTCTTTTTTAGTTCTCTCCTAGATAGCTGTCTCTTTTAAAACCTTTCATTTTTTTCTAACAGTGAGCTTGGAGTCCACCAGTAGTAAACTTAATTGTCCCTCTCATGTGATTGCTCCTTAGTAGTATATTGCTGTCTAGCAGTGACGTTTCCGCCGCGATCGCCCCCCCCCCCCTGTAGTATATTGCTGGCGTATGTCTCGGTCTGGGCATAGATCCTCGGAGGCTTATTCGGGAAGAGGGGTAACTGCTGCCACAGTGCAGCATTACTGCATTGTGCCTGGTGCCACGGTCCAACATCACTGCCTCGTGCCTGCTGCGCCTCAGTGCAACATCACTCCTTCATGCCTCCTGCCACTAAGCAACATCACTCCCTCACGCCTGCAGCCTCTGAACAACCTCGCTCCCTCATGCCTGCTGCTGTAGTGCAACATCACTGCTGCCATAGTGCTACATCGCTCCCTCGTGCCTACGGCCACCGTGCAATCCCACTCCCTCATGCCTGCTTCCACAGTGCAACCCACTCCCTCATGCCTGCTTCCACAGTGCAACCCCACTCCCTCATGCATGCTTCCACAGTCCAACCCCACTCCCTCATGCCTGCTTCCACAGTGCAACCCCACTCTTCCACAGTGCAACCCCACTCTCTCATGCCTGCTGCCATAGTGCTACACCGCTCCCTCATGCCTGCTGCCACAGTGCAAAGCCGCTCCCTCGAGCCTGCTGCGCAGTGTGTCTCCAGAGAGCAGCCCCCCTGCATGCGAGATGCTCACGCCTCAAACAGAAAGGTGAGTGGGTTAAGGCACAATCTTATCATGAAGGTTAGTAGGGCTGATAATAAAGTCATGGCATGAAATATACTATGGAAGGTGAAGTTAGTACTATGAAAGCAGAGGGTAAGTGGCAGCGTTCCACTTCCTGTCCAAGTGAAAGCAAATGTCTCTTCCCCCTGCTCTGTTAGTGAAAGGTTTGCGCGCTGGAGGATCTCCGTCGCTGTCACCACGTGTGGGAAACAGACTAACATCAACTTAAGAAACGATGGTCTTGTAATAATATATGAGCGGAGCCAGGTGCACGTGATGTCCCGACGGTCCAAGCCCAGTAATGACAGGATAGTTGTCCCATGAAAGGACTCCCTATGACGTCACACAGAGAGCGGTGCCACGTCCATGAAGGTCGAGGTGCAAAGGTCAAAAGACGGCGTGAACCGGTTGGAATGGGGGGGGCTAGGATAAAGATGGGAAGTAAAGAACAAGGCGCAGCGGGGGGATGGAGGCAGTTGAATCACTAGAGACTCCAGCATGAACAATATGAAGGGGAAACGAGCACTGTCTTTCACAAAAAATAAATATATATATATAATACATCTAACATCACCACCTACTGACTGCGATTCTAGATGCTGAGACTCAAACGTGCAAGGAATAAGCATATTCTTTCCACCTTTACTCAGTGAGATAACTCAGTGAATGTTCTGTATCTTCTGCGGATTCCTATGACTGATCTTTATTTCACATGTGTGAATCCCAGTATGCCTAACTCGGCATTTTATCCTTCACAAGCTTACTAAATAGAGTACTTAGTCTATAATGTAATAGTAGTTCTGTTATAATCTCTGCAAAACACCAAGGCACTTTGGAGGGAATCATGCACACTACACACACGACTATAATTATTATTACTCTCTAAAAAGATTGTGTGTTTCCTTTCCTAAGTTTGCACAATTCAGTTGCCTTGTTGTGATCGCTTTTCTGACCCCCCACCCCCCTGTTGCCTCGTTGTGCTCGCTTTTATGCCCCCCTGACCCCTGTTGCCTCGTTGTGCTCGCTTTTCTGCCCCCCACCCCCTGTTGCCTTGTTGTGCTCGCTTTTCTGACCCCCCACACCCCTGTTCCTTGTTGTGCTCGCTTTTCTGCTCCCCCACCCCCCTGTTCCTTGTTGTGCTCGCTTTTCTGACCCCCGTACCCCCTTTTTGCCTCGTTGTGCTCGCTTTTCTGCCCCCCGTTCCTCGTTGTGTGTGTGGCTCTGTGTGAGTGTGTGGGGGTGTTGTGTGTGTGTGGTGGGCTCTCTGTGTGTGTGTGGGGCTCTGTGTGTGTGTGTGGGTGGCTCTGTGTGTGTGTTTGGGTGGCTCTGTGTGTGTGGGTGGCTCTCTGTGTGTGGGGGGGGCTCTCTGTGTGTGTGGGGGGCTCTCTGTGTGTGTGGGGGGCTCTGTGTGTGTGTGTTGTGTGTGGGGCGCTCTGTGTGTGTGTGGCTCTGTGTCCGCGAATACTCTCTACTACTCTCTAATGCACACCTATTGCCATTGTAAATAACAGTACCATTTATTTATGTTTTTGAAAAAAATGTCATGCGCAATGCAAATAGCTCTACCTTTAATAATGCAGAGACCATTGCATTGTAAATGCTTGTTGTTATAATGCTGCCCCTAAACCTTTGTTGGAAGCATCAGTGCTGAGTATGGTTTTCTTATTATGGTCAAAAGGTCCAAGGGCTGGTGACTCAATAATTTCTTTTTCAATTTGTCTACCATCTCACAGTGCTTCTCCTCCCATTTGAATTCCTCATTTTTCTTCAACAGTTCTCATAAACTATTGCACTTCTCTGAAAACTAAGGAGCTAACTTGGCCATATACTCAATCAGGCCTAAAAAGGATTTGAGTTCTTCTTTGTTAGTGGGGTACGGGGCATCTCTTGCTGCTTGAATTAAACTGTGTTTTGGTCTATGCCCTTCTTGTGAGATGGGGTGTCCCAGATAGTCTACTGCTCCTACTTTTATCTTGCATTTATCACTCTTCACCGTCAACCCTGCCTCTGACAGACTTTTGCACACAGTTTTGAAAACAGTATCGTGTTCTTCAGCAGATGACCCATAAATCGGTATGTCATCTTGGAAACACATAGAGTTTGGGATGCCACTAAGCACTTGCTGCATCATCTTTTGGAAAACTGCGGCAGCAGAAGCAAGTCCAAATGGCATCCTAATGAACATATATGCTCCAAAGGGTGAAGAGAATGCAGTTATAGGTTGTAGGGTGTAGTTCTACCTGATGGTATGCCATAGACAAAACGATGACAGAGAAAAACTTGGCTTTCCCCATGGTGCTCAACATTTCATTTATATCGGGATGGGGAAATCTCTCGACCCACATGTTATCATTAAGGCTGCGCAAATCAATACAGAGGCATATGCCTCCCCCATTGGCCTTAGAAGCTATGACTGTGGGTGCCAACCACTCAGACCAATCCATGGATTGTATGACGCCCATTTGACACAACCTGTCCAGCTCATTCTTAAGAGGTTGTCTCATGAGAAGAGGAGCTTGCGGGTTTTATGAACCACTGGCTTTGCACCTTGTTTGACTTTTATTTTGTGTTGAAAGTTTCTCAAAAGTCCTAGTTTGTTTGAGAAAAGACTCGGAAATTCATCATATAGCGACTTACCTCATTCAGAATCTTCCACTAGAATAACTTGATCTCTATTGTTGTGGCCAAGTATAATGCCCAACTCCTTCTGGTGTTGCCAGCCTAGAAGATTAGACCCTTCTCTTACCAGATACACATGACATACAGTGGACCTTCCTTTAAACATTATTTGTACTTGCATCATACCAACCAGGGAAATGGGATCTTTGGTACAGCCTTCGGGAGTAATGTCACGTTTTGTTATTTCGGTACTTTGATCTCCCAGAAATCTTTTATAATCATAATAATAATAATAATAATACCGATATTTATATAGCGCGAACAGCTACCTCACAAGGAGGTGTCCCGGCGCTGAGTGATCATTTTTCCAGGTAGGAATGGGCGGAAAAAGGGGAGAGAGTGTTTAGTTATTCTGGGAAAAGAGCCAGGTCTTTAGCTGCCTCTTAAAACTGGCTTCCGTTGGAGCCAGTTGGATGTTGACCGGTAGGGCGTTCCAGAGTGTCGCCGTGCAGGCAGAGAAAGATCTGCCTCCGAGTCTGGCTCTCTTGGCGCGGGGGATGGAGAGCTGGTTTCGTGAATTAGAGCGCAAGCATCTCTCCTGATAGTATCTGGGGAGTCTAAGCTTTAGATAGGAGGGGCAGGTCCCCTTTTGGGCTCTAAACGCTAGAGTTAGAGCTTTAAACTTGATTCTGCAGGCTACAGGGAGCCAATGCAGATCGCGCAAGTACGGAGAGACATGCTGTTTAAAAGGGATGTTTTTTAGCAGTCTCGCAGCCGCGTTCTGCACGATCTGCAGTCGTTGCACCAGATATTTGGGTAGGCCAAGGTAGAGGCCGTTTGCGTAATCCAGTCTGGAAGTGACTGTAGCATGGACCACCGTCTTGCGACAGTCTTCAGGCAGAAGGGACAGAAATTTGCGAAGGTTTCTTAGTTTATGGAGACAGCACGCAGAGACCTGCTGTATATGTGAAGAAAAGGAGAGACTCTCATCCCATCTTACTCCCAGATTTTTCGCGTTGGTGCTGGGTAGAGGAGGGATACCCATTTCGGAGGGCCACCACAGGCTTGGGGGGGGCCGAGTATGTTTGCCAAAGAAGATGACCTCCGTCTTGCTCGCATTCAATTTGAGTTTGTTTGCATTCATCCATTTGGCAACATCTCGCAAACATCCCTTCATATTGCTGAAGGCTGCCTCTGAGACGTCCGAGAAGGGGAAGATTAATTGTGTGTCGTCGGCGTATGAAATCGCCTTGACACCCCAATTAGCAATAAGGGAAAAGAGAGGAGCCAGATAAATATTAAAAAGTAGTGGACTGAGGGCCGAGCCCTGAGGGACACCACACCAGAGGGGTTTAGGTTTTGAGGAAAGGGGGCCCAAGGCTACTTTCTGGGTACGATCCGTGAGATAGGACTGTAGCCAGCCCAGAGCCTTATCTTCCAGGCCTGTGTTTTTTAGCCTTGACAGTAGCCTCACATGATCCACAGTATCAAAAGCGGCAGATAGATCCAGGAGCACCAACATAGCCGATGCTCCTGAATCTAAAGACCACCTGATCGACTCAGCCACTTCTATCAGAGCGGTCTCAGTGCTAAAGCCCGCCCTGAAACCCGACTGGGTTTCATGTAGTGTGTCTCTTTCTTCTATGAACCTGTTCAGTTGGCGCTGTATCAGTTTTTCAAACATTTTGCCAGGGGCCGCTAACAGGGAAATTGGCCGGAGATTGCTCAGATCATCCGGGGCACCGTTTGGTTTCTTTTTTAAAGGCAGGAGTGTGGCATGTTTCCAGCAATCAGGGAATAGACCAGTTTTGATGGATGTATTCCAGATATGTAGCAATGAAGTGGCAATTGAGTCCGACATCATTTTCCAGAGCTTGGGCGGGCAAGGGTCATCAGGAGCCCCTGATTTACATTTTTGTAATTCCCTTTTGGCCTCGGTGAGGGAAATAGGATGGAATTGAGCTAAGGCGGGGAGGGAAGCCACATTATCATTTGTGTCGGACATGATTGTGGGCTCGGGACTGGTGAAGGTGTCGTAGACTTTCTCGATCTTTTTATCAAAAAAGACCGAGATGTCCTCGCAGAGTTTCTCCGACGGAGTCACTTCAGTTTCAATTGCCCGAGGTTTAAAAAAGGATTGAACAATTTTAAAAACTTCCTTGCTGGATTGTTCAGCTTGCTGAATGGAGGTTGCAAAGAACAATTGTTTTGCTTTTTTTATGGATTTGTGGAAAACACGCAGGGCTTCTTTATAGCTAATTTTTGCTGATGTGGAATAGTTTATCCGCCAGAGACGCTCTAGTTTTTTGCAATGACTTTTTTCAGCCAATAGCTCAGTCGAGAACCATGGGGCCGAAGGGGATTCTCTGCGTGATGTAGCGATTTTTGCAGGCGCGATAGTATCCAGCGTATTACCAATCCAGAGATTTAGAGCCACAGCGTCCGAGTTCACATCTGATGACAGAGTTGGAGTAGTGGCTGAGAGAGCAGGACAGAGAGTCTCTGCTGATATGTTAGCCCAGTTTCTGCGAACATAGGATCGTCTCCCTTTTGTCTGGTGGTGGGAGGGGAAGGAGAAAGAAAAAGGGATTAAGAAGTGATCCGTCCAAAGCAGTGGTTGTGCGGTTTTGGCTGAACAGTCTGGGATATTGGAGAATATCAGGTCCAACGAGTGGCCTGCCTTATGCGTTGGTTCCGAGATAATTTGGAATAGGTTCGCCGCTTCCAGAGTAGAAATAAATTGGGTGGCTAGGGGGCAGTCTAGGCTGTCAATGTGAACATTGAAATCGCCAACTGCAATAAAATGGGGGTGAACTATTGAGCTTTGGACTATAAGGTCCATTAGTTCGGCAGTATAGTTGGTAAGGCAATCCGGGGGCCGATAGATGATCAGGCCGGCTAGAGACAAATGGGGGTTTATCTGAAAGCAGAAATGAAGCCCCTCAATGCCTGGGATGGAGGTAGGCGTTGAGGAGGATAGTGTATATTTGTCTTTAAAAATAATCGCTACCCCACCGCCCTTTTTATCATTTTTTCTGTTTGAGACGCTCATTTTGTAGCCTGGTGGGACAGCCAGTAAGATAGAAGCTACACTGTCCACAGACAGCCATGTTTCTGTAAGAATCATCAATATTTAACAAAGTAAAAGGTGAACAAGAGTCTACAAATATTTCTACGGGTTTGTTATTAAGTAGCACCTTACATTTAGGGTATTCTGGTCTGGTACCACTGCTTACACTTTTCACTTGAAATTCACATTTCTGGTGTTGTACACTCTCAACATTAACTGCTTTGATGTAACTGTTGTCTCCATCCCTACAAACTCTGGCTAAATGGCCTCTCCTGTTGCACTTCTTGCAAGTGACGCTACGGGCAGAATAATGTGGGCTGTTGGCTAAATGGTTATTACTACCACATCTGTAGCATTTTAGACCACAGTGCTCTCTCATATGCTTGTTTTAGGATTCCCCTTTGTTTTTTATTTTAAGAACGTTACTGTTAGGCTCATCCACGTATACAGAAGCAACTACCTCTCCAGTTACTTTTATTTCCTTCATGCTTTTTGCTGTGTGCTCGACCGCTTGAGCTAGGGAGCTCGCTTCTTCAAGTGTAGGGTTTTTAGCTAGTAACTTTTCCTGTAGCCTACTGTTACATGTGCATCTGACTAATTGATCTTGAGAGGAATAGAAGCTCAAAAGGACAGGAGTTCCCCTAGTTTATTTAAAGGAGAGATGAAAGGCTAGATCGTGTCCATGACCAAATTTAAATGTACTTTGGTGTCCTTATGGAGGTTGAACATTAAATAGTAAAGCAGAGAAATGCACAGACTATAATGTTGTGTGGCTAAGGAACAACAAGGGCACCCAACGAGTCAGCACAGGACCTCGGGTAACATAGTCTATACTTGGCAACAGTGGTCCTGTACGTAAATAATTACGACTAAATGAATATAGACACAATGGAGCTATATTTGGTAACGTGATTTGTCCAGCCGGACAGTGATCACCAAGGATTTTTACTGTTTGAAAAGTTAAGCAGAAAAGTATCTTACATTCACAAAGAGTGAGACACAAGCCTGTGCCTTCACGCTTACAAATTGGCAAAGCAGAGTGATAGAGAGAAGCAAAGAGAGAGATAGGTTAGGCAGAAAGTGAGCGATTTCTGAAAAATGGGAAATGACAGAAATTCAGTTACACCATTAATCACAGTTTAAATATACCTTTGCATATATGGCGTAAAGGGTCGACGACGTTTCGATTCCATAAACAAAATACAAGGAATCCTCATCAGGACAAAAAGTTTTGTGCCTAAAATTTGCAAAACACAATAGCCTAAAGAAGAAGAAAAAAATGGAATATATCAGTCAGGGAAGACATAGCAGCCCTCATTTGTGACTTCATGTGAAATTGGTGAATAACGTTCCTTAAGGGAACAACTAGTGATGGCACACGTGATCGATCTATGGAAGGTACGGCGAATGTGATTTATCGTGTGAGTGAGAGTATAGGTCAGAATAATGGGAGTCATAAAGCACAAGGAGTGCCGCTGGGAATCCGTCTGTAAGTGAAATCACACGTGGGCATGCTGGTGTGAGCAGTGGTGCCACTACTAAAATGATCGTGAATGCACATGGCACAGGGCGTGCATCAGTGTAGGTGGTAATGCAGCACGCTCGAGTGACTAAGAACCTTTAAAGACTGCAGGTCAGACTCACCAGCGAATCTGCTGGGGGCCAGGACTAACTTGTGAAGTAGTCCATCCGTTTAGTAATTTAGGCGGAGATGGCGCCGGCGCTTCAGAGTGTCCTGAAGGAGGAACCTGATGGAGAGGAATGGAGGGGATGAGGGTTGCACGGAAGTACCGTTCATGGTTGCAACTGTCCTCATAAAATCAAACTTACCATAAGCCGGTGCACGTGGTCACTAGGCTTGGGATGTTCGCTTTAATGGAGTATTTAAAATCGAAAACAATACCTTTGGGACTTCAGGTGCGCAATATTCCTGGAATCTTTACTGATAACCTTGGTACATTACTGGATTTAGCCACATCGGCACATCGGCACTACGTGCTCTAGACACTGGCTAGTCCTAGGGATTGAGACAGCCGGAGAAGAACTTAAAAAATTAGCTGAGAGTATTAAAGATCTTGAAAAACTGATTTCAGAAAACGACAATATCACTGACGCTAAGAAATTACTAGATAAACTTGAGAAGACTATCTCTGAGTATCACAGAATCGAACAAAACAAAAAATCTGTGAAGGTCAAAAAGGACATTAAATCCTATACAGCTGAAAGAACATATCCTTATCTTCAGAAAGACTTTTACACTAATCGAAACTTTAATCAGAACCCTTATAATCCAAGGCCCTGGGGTAGATGCAACCAAAGAAACACCGTGGTAGGTTTCACTGATTCTACAGCTGACTCATCTGATAATTCAGAAGCAGGTGAGGGCCCCAGCACCACTGCCCGTAATCCTAATCCCCATTTTTTAGGACGAGGAACAGGCAGAGGAGAGGCCCCCAAGAGGGGCAGAGTGAAACAACAGGCTCGTTGGCACAACCCACCCGGGGAACGCCAAACGAGACAGAAATTTTACAAATGGTAAATATCCCTGAAGATCCTGGTATGTCTATCCCGTTGTTCAATCTGTCCGACCATGATCTCTCATCACAAGAGATCTCTCTATTAAGCCAAGGACTCTCATTTGTGACCACCTCATACCCAAATTTCCTTGAAATACAGTCTGAGCTTTTAGCCTTCTTCCGTAAAATCAGGCTTAGGGCCTTCTTTGAATTAAATCCCATTCCATCCAAGGTCACTATTACATCGTTTAGACCTCCCTCCACCTTCTTACCCTCGGCTAACATGATACCAAAGGAAATTCGTACCTTCGAAAAGGTCATTCTCAAGGAGACTAACACTTTATCACAAGATCATATGTTTATCCCCTACAATATTTCCTTAGATGAGAGAAATGCCATTAGAACATTGCGTGACAAGAGTGAATTAATTATAAACCAGCTGACAAAGGCGGTGGCATTGTCCTGCAGAACATAGACCACTATAAGGCGGAATTATCCCGCCAAGTCTCTAATACTGATCATTATAGTAGACTTCCCACCAACCCCACCAAAGAACTACAAACTCTAATAAAACAAGTTACATCTGAGGCGTTAAAAACCGGATTCATTTCTAAACATGAATTTAACTATCTCAATGTGAGTCATCCACGGATACCGGTTATCTATACTCTGCCCAAAATTCATAAACGCCAAGAGAACCCACCTGGACGCCCCATTGTTTCTGGGTGTGGCTCGGTTTTAGAACTCCTTGGTAACTATGTCAATTTTTTCCTTAAAGACTTTGTACCAGACACTATCTGCTATGTCAGTGATAGCATGAATATGATAAATCTCATTGAAAATATGCCCTTTGACCCTGACTCACAAACCCTCTGCACACTTGACGTTGAGTCGCTTTACACTAATATCCCTCAACGTGACTCACTGTTGGTGATGGCAGCAATACTAAACAAACGTCCAAGACCTCATCAAGTTCCTACCCTCTTCATACTTAAACTTCTGGAGATTTGCCTAACTCGTAACTACTTCATGTTTGAAGACCAGTATTATCAACAGAATAAAGGAACTTCAATGGGGGCAATTTTTGCTCCCACCCTAGCCATTATGTATATGGACTATCTAGAATGTACTACTATCCTCCCTGCCACCAATCCTTTCCACCAGGGTGACCTCATGTGGAAACATTACATTGATGACGTCTTTATGATATGGGGAGGCCCTGTTGAAATGTTACCAACGTTTGTGCATTGGCTCAATAGTAATTGTAATGGACTTACTTTCACTGTGGATCATAGTAAAGTCCACATTCCATTTCTAGATCTTGATATCCAACCCAAGAATGGCTTACTATTTACCTCTTTGTTCCGCAAGCCTACTGAGAGGAACACGCTCTTGCGCTACGATAGTTGTCACCCCCGAGCTCTGAGGGACAGTCTCCCCTACTCACAGTTTTTAAGGCTGCGTAGAAATTGCTCTCAGAAACAGGATTACTTTAGGGAGGCCAACACTCTATCGGACAAACTGAAATTCAGGGGTTACCCTAAACGATTGGTAAGGAATGCTATGAAGAGAGCATGTTATTGCCCCCGAGAGACATTGCTTGAACCCAAGCCCAAGAAGGAGTCAAATAAACTGGTATGCGTGACCACATTCTCCTCGGCTTCTAACAAAATAAAAAAGAGTATTAAGAAAAACTGGCATATCATTAACTCTGGTAATCTGTCCCTCGAACTACCATTGTTTGCATTTAAACGCAAAAAAAATTTAAAAGACCAATTGGTGCGAGCGGCACTCCCGCCCTCAGCAAAGACCAATACCACTCTAGACGATCTTTGGCTTCTCCCCCACTGAGAGGCCATTCCAAATGTGGTACATGTGTGGTGTGTGACTATTGCATTGAGAGTAAGGAGTTTGTTTTTAAAGATGCCAAAAATGTACTGAAAACCTTTACTAACTGCAATAGTTGCAATTTGATATGTGCAATTCTATGCCCATGCAACATGATATATGTCGGCCAAACGAAGCAAAAGATAAAGCTTAGAATATCACAGCATCGAAGCAGAATCAGATGTAAAACTGCCAACGCTCCCCTGGTCGAACACTTTCTGGACAAGGGACACTCAGAGAATGAACTGAAATGGACTGTAATCAGCCAAATCACGATACCAACCAGAGGAGGCGATCTATCCAGAATGCTGAACAGAGAAGAACTAAAATGGATACTAAGAACTGATAGTCTTAACTCTGGTCTCAATCTACAAGAGGACTGGACAAGCCTATTATAAATGGACCCCAATACAGAGACAATCCAGATACTTTTGTATCTTTTTCCACCAACATGTTGTACTATTACTGCTTACTAATTCACTGCTTTATTAATTTAATGACATTTCAGATAGTTGTCTAAATATGTCAATGTTTTATGTCACTTCAATTGCATGCCCTGCACAAATGCACAAATGCATGTGTCTATTGACTATTCTAAGATGGCCCCCACGCAAATCTCCTCCACACCGTCCTTTATCTTCACTGGAATCCCTTAGACCACTTAAGATGGCCGCCGGTACCAGTCCCTCATCCATTTTGATTGCCCGCCTTAGACCAATCAGCTAATAGCACATTCGCTTTTACTCTCCGGCGTCCACCTGCACCGGAGCATTGCTGATTGCCATATCACGAAGCCACAGGTGAGTGCGGATTCCAACGGGTGTATGCGCATGACCCGGTCCCAGAATCGATGCCTGAAACATTACATATCTGTCTTACAGGCTCGCCTCCTCACGCCTTATTTCCGGCGTGGTCATCTTCACCCATTGCGGTCCATAGCTTTGCCTACCATTTTTAAGGGATACCAGCTCCCTTATTGCGAGGGTAAGTGTATCATTCCGCAAATTCCCCGCGTATTACCCGCTCACCCAATTCCTGTCTAATATGCTATTTCACACATCTATAGGCTCATCGTTTTGCGCTGCAACCCTGGCGCTGAACACCCCTCCCCGCCCTCCGCTTCCATTAAAGCGAACATCCCAAGCCTAGTGACCACGTGCACCGGATTATGGTAAGTTTGATTTTATGAGGACAGTTGCAACCACGAACGGTACTTCCGTGCCACCCTCATCCCCTCCATTCCTCTCCATCAGGTTCCTCCTTCAGGCCACTCTGAAGCGCCGGCGCCATCTCCGCCTAAATTACTAAACGGATGGACTACTTCACAAGTTAGTCCTGGTCCCAGCAGATTCGCTGGTGAGTCTGACCTGCAGTCTTTAAAGGTTCTTAGTCACTCGAGCGTGCTGCATTACCACCTACACTGATGCACGCCCTGTGCCATGTGCATTCACGATCATTTTAGTAGTGGCACCACTGCTCACACCAGCATGCCCCCGTGTGATTTCACTTACAGACGGATTCCCAGCGGCACTCCTTGTGCTTTATGACTCTCCCATTATTCTGACCTATACTCTCACTCACACGATAATTCACATTCGCCGTACCTTCCATAGATCGATCACGTGTGCCATCACTAGTTGTTCCCTTAAGGAACGTTATTCACCAATTTCACATGAAGTCACAAATGTTATGTTATGTTAGTGCTATTTGTATTGCGCACGGCTGCTCCAGCGAAGGAGCGTCCCGGCGCACCGACAAGGTGGCGAACACAACACAACTGGGGAACAGAAATAATTATTAAGAAATTGGGGAGTGAAGGATTTAACAAAGCTCAGAAAACAAATGAGGGCTGCTATGCCTTCCCTGACTGATATATTCCATTTTTTTCTTCTTCTTTAGGCTATTGTGTTTTGCAAATTTTAGGCACAAAACTTTTTGTCCTGATGATGATTCCTTGTATTTTGTTTATGGAATCGAAACGTCGTCGACCCTTTACGCCATATATGCAAATGTATATTTAAACTGTGATTAATGGTGTAACTGAATTTCTGTAATTTCCCATTTTTCAGAAATCGCTCACTTTCTGCCTAACCTATCTCTCTCTTTGCTTCTCTCTATCACTCTACTTTGCCAATTTGTAAGCGTGAAGGCACAGGCTTGTGTCTCACTCTTTGTGAATGTAAGATACTTTTCTGCTTAACTTTTCAAACAGTAAAGATCCTTGGTGATCACTGTCCGGCTGGACAAATCACGTTAACAAATATAGCTCCATTGTGTCTATATTCATTTAGTCGTAAATATTTACGTACAGGACCACTGTTGCCAAGTACAGACTATAATGTTGACAACGAAGAAATGCGCAGAAGTCTACAATGTACTATAATACAGGTGTGCGTATCACCGTGACTGGTGTGCGTATCAGAGAGAGGAGAACACGCACTGGGGTCAGTGTGACAGAAACTGTGATAATTGATGGAGGAATACACCTGGAAAGCGGGTTGGTAGGTGTGTCATCGTGAAGGTAAACGCACAGTGAGTCTGTAGGGTGTGCGTATCCCTGTGTTGGGAACGCAGAGGAGGTGAAATGTGCATACGGGGCCAACTGTAGTGACGATCTGAACAAGGTAAGTCTGGGTGATGCACTGGAGTGTGGAAACACGGTGCGGGCGGCAAAATACAAAGAAGACCTTACTTGCTTAAGGAGGTTTTGCAGGCACACAGCAGCGTGCACGGGATAGAACCCCTGAAGCTTCGAGAGACAGTGCGAAAGCTGGGTTGCAGGTGGTAGCTCTCTGACGTGAACCCGGTACGAAAAAGCTGGTGCAGCGAAGAACTATCTGTAGGGTTCTCCTCAAGAAACGGCTGTAAGGAGACTAGGGCACCGGAAACGAACTTGCGCGGCACGCGGACTCCTCCTGACTGGATTTTTCACAAAGCTGACAGGAAACCCTTGCTGGAGAGATCAGCTGATCAAGGAGTGGAGGTTTGCGCTGCACACCTACATGAAGTCCAAGAAGCAAGCCACTGACAGGAATGCTTGAGCCTGCGTGGCTCGCGGACTCCTCGTGACAGGATTTTCCTGAAGCTGACAGAACACCCCGGCCGGAGAGATCATCAGCTGTTCACGGAATGGAGGCTGCGCCGTACCTCTATATGAATTCCATGAGGCAGGTGACTGACAGGAATTCTTGAAACTGACAGGCAACCCTTCTGTTACGCCAAAAAAGCTTAAATGCGGTAGACGGCGCCTCAACCCGAGGTTAAAGTTAACTCTGAAGGCAGGCAACTCACAGTTCAGATACGGAACCACAACCAGTTAATGACAGGGTAGAACGCTTGTACAGGTGATTACTGTAAATCCTTTGAAGAGAGTACAGAAAGGTGAGATGACCAGCTGTCCCCTGCACAGAATTGTCACCAATGTTGAAACTTGAAAGGAATAAGATGAAGAAGCCAACCAGGTAAGTACAAGTCTTTATTCTGGGCATCCACTCTCCACAATGAACAGTTTTCCCAACATTCTACTGTAAACCCTCAGACCATTCCATTTGGCAGGAAGGGAGGGGACCAATAAGGAAAAGAAAAGTAAGGGAGGAAAGGGAAATAGTTTACAACATAGATATTTTATAATTCCACAACCCTGCAGGTGACACAGCTCCTTCCCCATACCTCTCTCAAAATCTCAAGGCTGGACCCTCTTGCCATGCCTTACTTGCAATTCTCCTTTCTTCTGGCAGATGGACTGCAGTTGGCTCCTTTAGGTGAAGCTTTCCTGTGTGGACCCCTACAGCACACACTTCTAGCCAGGGGCCCATTCCGTCAAACCTCCTCAAAGCAGTACTCCTAGCAGGATTGTAGCAGAATTTATAGTCCTGTTCTGACCAGAGAAAGGAGCTGGTTGCCCAAAAGCAAAAGTCTTGAAATTCAGATATTTGGTCTAGTTCACTACTGTTGCTGGTCAGTGAGTAATCTCTAGGACCGTTATCTAAGGTTTCCATGCCATATTTGTACAAGTTTTGTAGATAATAAATCTGTATTGCTCTGGCTTAACTTGCTGTGGGGTGTCTGGTATGTTGAAGGGAGTGAGATTCAGCTCATACATAGATGTTCATATATATTATTGTTAGGTAAATGTTGCATGCTAGAAGGTGGAGTGGGGGTTCCCTGATAGGGTCTTATGAGACAAATGGCTCAAAAGGACATAGCCTCACCTGGCTAATTGACAAAATGCATTTGAGTCCACCTCTGGGGGGAAGAATGGAATTGGAAGGTGCCAATTGACTGACCTGACATTTTCTGGTTTAAATTTCTTTATTATCATTTAGTGACAGCAAATAAAAACAGCAGAGCCTTTGGGTGTGGATCACAGGATACATTGCATGTTAATGTACAATTACCCCCAAACTCTGAACACCCACCCACCACTACCCGAACCAGGTGTACATTCAAGAAGGAAGATAAAGAGATGCTGCTTTCGCCTACCCTGCCTAGACCGGAACGTGGAACTTCTAAGTTGTGCCTGCTTATGCCTCCATCATGCGGAGAAGGTGTAAATATTTGGGGCAAGTTAGTTCGTGGAACTCTTGACATTAGCAGTTGCAAAAATAGGCTCCACAGCTTTGGAAATGTTGTGCCCTGGTTTGTCAAAGTTAGGGTTTTTCGCTCCATCCCCAATATGTACCACAGACTATGTAGCGGTCTTTGATATGTTCCAATGGGAAGGTGAGTGCATTAGGAAGGCCTAGGAGAATGTTGGCGGGAAATCTGGGTAGTTCTGTGTCGAGATGAGTGTCTGTCATTATGGATGTGTAGTATGATACTAACTTTGGGCATTTCCATAGATTATGTAGAAGTGTACCGGGCGATCCACATTGGTGCAAGCACTCTGGGGATCTTGTTGGTTTATATTTATGCACTCTGGCTGGGGTAAGGTACCAGTACGTTAAGGTCTGTGTTGCAGTTTCATTCCGGAAATGTTATGGGGTGTGTGTTGAGCATGGTAATGTATGTCCTCCAATTCTTTTGAGGTTAATTCCTGCCCTATCTCTGTTTCCCAGCAGTTTTGGCAGTCGAATTTGGGTGGTGCGTCTGTAGGGCTAATGTGTTGGTATAGCTGCCTAATGAGGCGTCTGATTGAGTTTGATAGCAACCAGCCCTCAAACGGGCTGAGGTGGCGTTGTGTTCCTGGACGAAGCGAGGGGTGTACCTAGTGGCGTATCTGGATGTAGTGCCAGAGTTCGCCTTTAGGCAAATCGTGCTCTGTGCGAAGAGTCTTAAAGGGGATTGGGCCTTCTGTGTCGAATGTGTCCCTCCGATCTGCATCCCATCATGTTCCAGCGATGAAACACTGGGTTTGCCAGGGCCATTGTAAAGTCAGGGTTTCCCACTATCGGGGTCAGAGGGGAGGGAAAGGAGATAAGACCTGTACGAGTCGCCAATCTGTCACATACTGCCAGCGCGGGCTTGGTGATCAAGGAGATATATAGACTTTGGGGCCGGGCGCTTTTAGGAAGAATGGGGATTCTCCATAACTTCGCCACAAAGCTTGTCCCGCTAGAGCTTATCCATCAAAATCCAGTCCCTTTCAGACTCTAGGCGGGACCCTACCACAAAAACATGGGTGGCTTGATGTTATCAAGAGAGGTCTGGAATTCCCAGGTCCCTTTCAAGGGGAGGTTTCTGCAGAGACGGGGTCTTTTGTCACCCCAGACAAAATGATTTAACTCGTCCTGGGGAGAGCGAAGGGATCCCGAAGGGGTATCAACTTGGAGGACTTGAAAAAGATACAGAATTCGGGGCAGGATGGCCCTTTTTACTGCTGCTATCATTCTGTACCTGGAGAGGTAGTACGGCTGCCAGCGACTGAGGTCAGACTTAACCTGACGGGTCCAAGTACGGTAGTTAAGGGCAACCGTTGCTAAGCTCAAAGGGGCTATTTGAAGTCCTGGGTGGGGGATAGATGTTGAGGCCCATTGTAGGGGAAAGGCGTGATGGAAGGGTTTCTTGCGTGTGGTGCTTTAATGTCCGGTTGAGTGCCTTCTATTTTTGAATATTCATTTTAAATCTGGCTTGTCAGCCGAATGCTGCCAGTTTGTCAAGGAACGCTGGTAGTGACGTGGCTGGAACCTCTAGAGTTACCAGGACATCGGCCGCGTACAGGCTAATTGTGTGGCACCTCCGCCAAACTCAATCCCCTATATCAGAGGTTGGTCTGCACTCTACATAAATGTAAATGTAAATGTCAAGGTATTTGTAGAGCGCACTGTCACCAAACGGTTTCCTGGCGTTATTACTCATACCGCTGTGGAACCCTTCCTGGCTTTCCCTGTGAAGTGTCCACTCCTGGGCACCCCAGGGTGAAGCCAGGCATCCTAGCGCTGTTGGGGCCGGTGTGGAGGTTAAGCAAGCTATTGCCCAGAGTTGCAGCGTGGGGCCCATGATTAGAATGGGCACCGAGCCGAGAATTGTCAGGTCCGAGGAAATTGAGCCCAAGACCTGCCGAGGCGGGAATTGAACCTTGGTCCCGGGCCAGAACTCTGCATCAGGGTCTGCCGCTCTAACCATTGAGCCACACTCCTCTACATGTCAAGGGCTTCATGTATAAGGCAAAGAGATGGGACGACAAGGGGCATCCCTGCCTAGTGCCCATTCTTATAGGAAATGAGATGGAGGAGTGGCTGTTGACCCAGACTACTGCGGTGGTGTGGTCGTAGGGGCTGAAAATCCATCCTCGGAAATGTTCCCCGAGGCCAAAGTGTTTTAAAGTGGCCTCGAGGTAGTGCCAATGGACTCTGTTAAATGCCTTCTCTGCGTCTACAGCCAGCAGTACCCGCTCCTGGTTTCTTTGGGCTTTGTCTGTGAGATGCAGGACCCTCTTTGTGTTGTTGTTACATTGTCGTTTAGTTGACAAATCCAGCCTGGTCCGGGTCAATAAGGCCTGGGAGTAGGGTATGCTGCTAGGATTTTAAGTTTAACATTCAGGAGAGAAATCTACCTATACGAGGAGCATTGTGTTTTGTCTTTCCTTGGATTAGGGATCACCATGATGGATGCCATCGTCATAGATGGGGGGAAGGGCTGATTAGGTCCCCAGGGCATTGAACAGTCTAGTGAGGAGGGGTGCCAAGATCTGGCAGAAGGTCTTCTAGGAGATGCCAAGAAGCCATCTGGATCGGGGGATTTGGAAGGTTTCTGGCAGGCTATGCTAGAGATTACCTCTTCTAAATTAATTGGGCTATCTAAGTTGGGCTCTTTGATCTGGGGTTAGAGTTGAAGTGCATGCCTCCTGGAGATATTCCGACATAGCATCAGGTTGGAGGTAAAGTACCATATATAAATCTTGATATAATTCCCTAAACGCCTCAGCTATAGGGGGGGGGTCATCCTTCCTTTCTCGGCCTGTAGAATCTAGTACCACTTGGACTCGTTCTTGACGCTGGATCCAGAGTCTGTTGGTGCGAAGACACTCACATCGGTCACCACCGACATAGAACCGCTGCCGGAGGTCGAGAGCCATGCATTTCGTCCTGTTCACGTCAATGCCAGCAAGTTGTGTCCTGGAGGCCTCAAGCGGTCTCCAGACCCTACGGCAGAGGTCTTCAAACTTTTTTCTCTGAGCCCCCCTCAGCAAAATGTTTTGAGGTCAGGCCCTCCTCCAAAACTTATTGGCAGGGGTTGGGGCAGCGGGAGGGACATGGCTGCGTGCAGGGAGCACGGTTTATGAGATGATTGCAGGAATACTTTTTCTATAGCTTATGAACTGCACTAAATATGAGACTTAGAAAACAACAAATGCATCAAACAAAAACCGATATTATCCCAAACAAACTGCTCCCCATAATTGGGGTTTTGTGAGCCCCTCACACTCTTTGACCTCAATGCAACTACAACTGCTGCACTAATGATAACTGCAGCCCTTAGTAGCAGGCTATCTCCTCTGCATCTTTTACCTCTTCCCTGCCATGACTGATCATCACCTCGGTCCTAATGCTTAAAAGGAAAATATGCTCAGATGACCCTTTTTTAAAGGTAGCCAGTCCTGCTGCATCTGCTTCCTTAATGATAACCAGCAATGGCAACTTACACACTTGGTAGCAGTACCAGCTTCACTAATGAATGTCCCTTTAAAAAAAAAAAAAACTTGTCACCTTCTTTGGGGTATCTCTCTGAAGAAGCTGTCTCTGGCCATTTGTAAACAAGAATAGGAGTCCCCATACCGTGCTCCCTATTCTGGGCCTTCTCTTTGACAATATCTATGAATCCCGCTCCTTTCCTCTTGACCATTACTGTGCGGCCCTAGGGATCGAGAGGATTAGGGCTCTGCTTCTGAATGCAACCCTGCTTGCCTTCTACCTGCCACCCCATGGACTCAGCTTTCACAAACAATACTGTCCCATAATGATTAATACTGACTTTGAGGTGCCTCTGCCTGACAGCGAAGGGTGTGGTGGCAGTGCAGAAAGTTAAAAAAAGAAACCAGCCTTCCTGCCAGCCATTAATTGATTGAGTCACTTAAAGCCAGGGCCTTTGGAAATATCAGTTTCTGCAGCAGCAGCGTTTTCCACATAATTATCAGTTTTCTGCATTTGCAACATAATCTGCAGATTTCAACAAAAGAACTTGATTCTAGCTCAAACGGACAAATTGTTCCAAAGCAGTGGAAGGCCCTTTGCAAAGATTGATTGGTAATCTTGTAGTTACGTACTGCTGTATTTGTTAAACTGGTACTAATGAGGTGCAATATTTGCCCTGACAGGTTTACCTTGAGTTAAAATGATAAAATAATGAAGTAATGCTAACCACAAAATGTGACACGTTGTGCCGCATAATTTACCATTTCTTGTTGCATAATTTAGTCAAACCTGCCACATAATGTGGTCCATAATTCCAGTGGCTCGGCTTAAAGCTCCATGGTGGCAAAGATTTAGTCTTCTTGAGATGTAATATAATGGTGTTATCAGTTGAGATCTGGAATAGCGGAGACACTTACAAAAATGTCTGCATTAGATACAGTTTGATTACTTATTACTAAAAAGTATATTTTGTAAGAACTTGTTTTATCTCAATCACTGCATCATTTTTCAGCAGCCTAGCTTAGAGCATGTAAATACTGTTTTAAAATGATAACTTACATATTGACAGTGCTTTCTGCCACAGGCTGGAACCTCGTAGCACTATAAACGGGGCCACTGGAATTATGCGGCAGGAGAAGGCCAAATAATGCACCAGGGTTAACTAAATTCTACAGCAAGCAAAGGCGAATTATGTTGCATCATTTTGCATATTTTGTGATATTATTACTGTATTATTTTGCACATTTACACTTGTTAACAATGTCCTGGCTTTTATTGCCCCTCATAAGTACCACATTAACAACCACATATAGCAATAAGCAACAGAAAGGTTATCAGTCAATCTTTAGAAAGGGCCTTTCACTGCGAGGTAACGTTTTGCTACATTTTTAGTAACTTTTGAACCGTTTGAGCTAGAAACAACTTTTTTTTTTTATCTGCAAATTATGCAGCAGATGATGGATTATTTGGCAAATGCAGGAAATCCATAACTATGCGTTGTGAGTGCAGGGTGAGCGTGAAGGGTGAGAATGAGAAGTGAGTTGTCCGAATGCACAGAGCATTCCCAGATACTTGTAGAAGTAAATCACCTTGTTATTGATGGCGGCGTAGGGTTTCAGATATAAGTAAAACTATTGCTATTATGGAATTAATCAGGGATCGAGGTTGGAGGAAATAATGTGCTGATCCTGCAACAAACTTCCAGTCTTATGATTAGGGTCTCCAGCTCATTATTTTGATGTCCTAGTCGGTACAAAAATAAAGCCGTATTTTCAGCACTTATCATTGCACACTTCGAACAGCAGATATAAATAGAAAGCCCTTTTATTGTGTTCTAGGGCAGCCTGAATGACTCAAAGACAGAAAAGTCACAGAAAAGTCACATCACAAATGAATACATACTTTTTTATTTATAACCCAGCGCACTCACTGACCTCCGGCCCCACGACACTCGGATCTCACTTCAAGAGCTTTGGAGTAAAGGATGACAGCCTGGAAATACAACAAATACATATTTCCCCACTTCCAGACCATCTTCATTTACATGTTACTTGCAGAGGCATTTGCACCCCCCTGGAAACCCATCCACGCCGCCCTGCAGTTTGAAGATCTCTGCCCTAGGGTCTCTGGTCCTTTTGTTGATGTTTTAGAGTTCCACTACTTGAAGGGAGAGGCGCTCCCTTTTGTCCCGGCGAAGGTGATATAGCGATCCACTCCCCCCTGACCACTCCCTTTTGGGAGTCCCACAGGATTGAAACTGCAACATCAGGGGTGTCTTTGATGGCCAGGTAATCAGTAATGACTAGAAATGTGGGTTATGTTTTCAGGGTGTTGCAGTAGACCCTCTCATAAGCGCCAGGTTGTAGAGAAGGGGCCCGTTTGCGGGGCTGTTAGCGTGACCAACACAGCCAAGTGGTCTGACAGAGACCTGGGTTTGATAATGATTCTTGTATGAGGGAGGTGAGGTCAGGCCAGCCTAGGAAGTGGTCCAATCTGGCATAGGTTCTATGTGCAAAGGAGTAATACCTAGAATCTCGGGACTGTGTATTGAAGGCTCTCCAAATGTCAGCTTTACCTGCGTTTGTTAGCCACTTCGCCCCCCCAACCCCGTTCCTCCCAGTAGAAAGGGCTCCCGTCTGTCCATGTCTATTTGCTTATCTATCTAGTTTGCTGTTAAATACGAGGTTCACGTCGCCCCTACCCCCACTAGGACCAGGCGGTGTGGAGTTCCCAGGACCTATGTCACCGCTTTCCGAAGGTAGGGCTTTTGCCCCTCTTTAGGAGAGTAAAGTGTGGCCAGCGTGATTGAGCTGGAGCCTACCTGTATTGAGTATGATAACATCCTACCCTTGAGTTCGTCTTTTCTGTGTCCCACCTTTCCACGAAAACTGCGAGAGACCAAGATGGCCATTACTGCTGTTTTATTCGAGAGGGAGGAAAAAAACTGATGAGGGAAGGCTTTGGAACGAAGTCTATGCTCGTTTCCGGGAAGGAGATGCGTTTCTTGTAGTAAACAGATGTTTGCTCCTGAATGCTTCAGTTAGGAGAGAATAGAGCGTCTTTTCGAAGAATGGTTGAGGCCCTTGACATTAAGGGTGAGCACTACATCCCATTCAGCATTGGGTAGTGTTGTATGAACCCCTGAGTAGACCTCCCCCAAGTTCTAGATAAGGTGAGCGGGCAGGGACGAGTTGAAATTCAATGTTTGAGAGCAACAGCATCATAAACTCATTTAAGTAATCCCTAGGTACAACAAAAGGAAACTGTACGTCGCCCAACCAATTGGCGTAATGAAACAATAACCCAAAACTAACATGACTTACGTCGATGTCCATGTCCCACCGTTCATTAGGTTATACATGCAGTGGGGAGTCCATGGTTATGATCTCCTTCCCTCCCCGCCCGAGCCCGTGGCAGAAGGCAACAGGAGGGGGTGAGGTGGAGGGAGAGAAAGGAAGAGGAGAGCAGGGACCGTAGAGAGGAAGCCAGTCTGTGTAGTCTCCTGCTAGGGATTTTAGGACAGCCTGCCTCTCCTTGGCCAAGGTTTTTAGGTCTGGGCGGAGTTCGATCAGAGTCGATCCTGTGCCCTTCCAACCTCGGGCTCTTCGTGTATCTTGATCTTGTGCTTCGCTTTGCACGGATCGGGTTGAGTTTCCTTTCAGGACCAGGATTCTGTGTGACTACTCCAGCAGCTGGGTTTGATGTAGCTTCCTTTTGCGGCGGAACACCAGGCGAAACAGGTGACCTCATGAGTACTGTACCCCTGAAGCCGAATGTGGGTGGTGATTGGGTAAGAGGCTTCGTTTTTCTGCAGGGTTATAGCTGCAAGGTCTTGATAGAGGACCGGGAGGTGTCCTTGGTATTGGGTGTTTATCTCTCACTTTTTGCAAAATGTGTTCCTTCAGGGGAAGTTATGGACACACATTAGAATGTCAGGCGGAGGGGCTGTGGGCGAGCACCTAGCGCCAACACTGTGTTCGGTCCAATTTGATGTCCAGTTATCGGGTGGCCTCCAATATTGATCTTAAGAGCCCCACCACGAAGGAGGAAATGTCCGATTCCTCTGCCCCGAATGGAACGCCTCTTATGCAGATGTTATTCCAGCGTGATTTGTTCTCCAAATCTTTGGTGTGGACTTGAAGGTCCAGGTGTTGGTCTCTGAGGCGAAGGATTTCTTGTTGCAGTTGTTCTATTTCTTCCTCTCTGCTCTCCTTGTGGTCCTCCAGGATAGAGACTGTCACTCAGCCTGTCCATGTCCCATTGGAGGTCTTTCAGTTCAGTTGTGAGCTTTTTCTTAAAGGATTGGAGATCCTTGCGCATGGAGGTGTAGGAGAGTAGGGTCTGCTTCCTATGGTTACCCCCACTTTTTGCTGTGATTCTCTGGTTTTTCGACTTTAGTGTGGCTGTGGGCCTGCTAATCGGGCCGAGAGCCCAGCTGTTCTCTCTCTAAATTGATGCCATGTACTTAAGGTACGTACCAGATTGGTTACTGGGCCACCCTTGTGAGCCCCTGTATAGTGTACCCTAGGTATCCAGGGCATAGGTGCACCCTAGGCCTACCAGGGGCTGCAGCATGTATTGTGGCACCCCTGGTTAGCCTTCCAAACTGATACCACAGGTCTGTTTGTACAGCCTGGGTAAGGTGGTGTAATCACCCCTTCCTTAGATATAGTATATCTATATACCTATATAGACACATATACACCTATAAGCCACTCCTAAGGCAGACCTCGACAATCCTGGGAGTAGAGTGCTTGGCTTTAAGTGAGAGAGTGCCCTAGCATGAGCTGAGCCCCTCTGCAGCTTTCGGAACCATCTCCTTATAGATGTTCTATGATATAGCCATACCATATACTCTTAAGTGCATTATAATCCTCGCGGTTAATGCTAACTTTGATTTGGCTTTATCAAAATATGTTGTGCAAGGTGTCAAACACTTTGGAATACTACCCCCGCCAGTTCTGGCGGTGGGGGTAGCATTCCGCCCTTCTAGAGGGAGAAGACATGTAGTTACTGGTTTACACGGTGAAAGTTAAACTGAGCCTCAGCATCACAAAATGGATGCTGCTGCCACAGACACGAGTCAGCCCTCCTGCTGCTGGACGAAACTCCGGCATGGGAAGCCTGGACAATAGGTTTCCTGCCCAGGGATGTGCTGGCACCTCCCCAGACAGGCTCTTTGTGTATTGGGGCAGGGAGGGCTGCATTTTTCTTTATTTTTTCACTACTATTAGGACTTAATGGTTCAAATTAACACAACCACTTATCAGTCCGTTTTTGTTTCACTGGTTTTAATAGAGTTAGAGCTACCCTCTCATTAAAATGAATTGTTTGAGGAGTAGTCCACACTCTTTTTAATTCACTTTAAATCACTAATTCTGATTTCCCTTTCAACTATCTGGGACCCAATGAAGAAAACTGGCTACCAACTTTTAGTTGGGGCCTGAGGGTCCTTTTATTTCACACTGAGCACGTGTATCTTACCTCCTTACTAACTGGAAATCTATTCTGGTGCTAGCAATCCTATGACTCCTTGAACCTTTGGTTTTTGCTTCTGTTTCTCATATTTGTTGACACTCTTCCGTTGATTGTTATATATTCATTTGGAAGGGGTATAAGAGTGGTATTTTGACCCTTTCTCTCTCGTTGTTTGAATTGATTCAGCAGCGTGCAGCTGCGAGAGTTTACTTCATAACCTTTTTAATAATACATTTATTTGAAAGTGCATCGTTTACACCTTTACTATGGAGGCATCAGGCCTGTCGTACTCCAGAGAGGAGGCTGATGCCATACTAAGTGACCCCTCACTGTTTGCTGACCCTTTGGTAGCTCAAGCTATATCACAAACGTCTGATTGGGATAAGTTGGGTGAGCAGAAGAAGAGCCGGATTAGGGCCATCCTACATGGGACAATGATGAAAGAATATCTTACCAACAAAATGGCCCCAAAGGGTTTATTAGTTACTAACGCCCCTCGAATATTCTTAGAGGATAGTGTGTTCAGGAAAGAATGGGCTCAAATCGCCTGGCATTGCACACATGATTGGGCTATTTTAATTATAAAAACGGCAATGCGATTGTCAGAAGCCCTATTAATTGACATACAGGCTACAGAAACCCATATCAAGACAACAATCACAGGTTTCAAAAAGAAACTTGAGGAGTTTAATAAGGAACTCAATGAATATAAAGAAAATCTCACACAATCCAAAGTAGTGAAGTTCCAAAAAGATCTAAAAAGGTGGTCGTATGACAAAACTTACCCTTACGCCAGTCAAGATTATACTCCACCTGACTGCACTAATTACGATCCTAATACTTCTGATGATTCAGACTCCAGTAATTCAAGTACTGGGAGTAGAGGGAATAGACAACGCGGCAGAGGGAGAGGCAGACAGAATCAGAATCAGTACAATCCACATTGGTTTCCTTATCCACAACAAGGACAGGGTGCTTATCAACCGAACCCCTTCAACCAACCTCCATTTCCACCTCAGTTTGGTTGGAACCCACATTTTGCTCCCCCACCTCAACACTTCCAACAAAATATGTATCCGCAGCCTTTTTTAGGTTTTGGCCGGAGGGGCAGGGGGAAGAGGAGAGCAGGGAATCAAGTACACTGGGGACCAACAGAATCCGTAGGGGACAACACGCGGAGCAAAACCCAGGATCAGAGAGCGGGACCCAGCAACCCAAAAGTTTAATAACAAACTTGTCAAAAATTGTTCTGACTCCGGATGAGATCGCTGTCTTAGAAAAGGGTCTTGGTTTTATACCTAACCCCCGTCTGGACCGCTTTACATTAAAATGTGAACTTGGTGAGTTCTTTAGAAAACTCAGGTTAAAAAATTTCTTTGAGCAACAAGACCCCACAACCCAAGTTCCATCAAGTGACACTACCTTAAAAAAAAAAGTCAAATTTTACCCCACCCACTCATTTAGTACCTGCTGATATTATAGATTTTGAGCTGGCTGTATCCTCGAAGTTGAGGCCTTGACAGAACCCACTCTCTTTAAGAACCTCAAAGCAGGGGAGTATAAAGCCATTCAATCTTTACAGAAGATCACAGAAATTGTGTTCAAGAGTTCTGATAAGGGGGGTGGCATTGTCATCCAGGATGCCACTGCCTATGATGCAAACGACTCCTGGGTGACACCACCAGTTATACCATCCTCCAACAGGACCCCTCTCCTTTCCTGAAAGACAAAATATTGGAATTAGTCACGACTGCGGAAAGGGATGGCTATATCACTAAACAGGAAGCGGATTTTCTGACTAATTCAGAGGAGAAAATCCCTTATTTTTACACACTTCCCAAAACCCATAAAAATCTGATTCCCCCTCCGGGAAGCCCAATAGTGTCGGGGATTGGTTCCCAGTTGGAGCCACTCGCCAAATATTGTGACTTTTTCTTCAAGCCATTGGTACAATCCACCAGCACCTATATCAAGGATACCAAAAGTCTTCTTTCAATGTTACTTAATGTACAACTACCAGAGGAGCCATGTTATTTGGTCTCCCTAGACATTGAAAGTTTATACACATGCATCCCGCAGGATGCAACCTTGAAGGTCCTGGCTGATGTACTTGAGCAGATCACTTGGACGTATACCACCTCCAAGCCTTTTGTCATTGATTGCGCTACTTTAGCTCTCAAACGCAATTTTTTTCAATACAAAGATACCATCTATCTGCAGAAGACTGGTACTTCAATGGGCAGTACTTTTGCCCCCAGCATTGCAGGGTTGTATGTTTACAACTTCGAGAAGACGCACATCCTGACCACCACCAACCCCTGCGCTCTCAATGTTATCCTGTGGCAGAGGTACATTGATGATGTGCTTTTAATTTGGAAAGGATCTGAGGATAGTCTTCTAGCCTTCTTTGATTGGGTGAACACCTGCGACCCTCATCTCAGATTCACTCATCAATATGACCCCAATTCCATCGTCTTTCTGGATGTTACTCTAACCAGAGCAGGTGATCATCTAACGAGTAAAACTTACTATAAACCTACCAGTAAAAACAACCTTCTCCATTTCTCCGGTTTTCACCCGCGCCCTTTACGGGAAAACCTACCTTTCGGCCAATATCTACGAGTTCGTAGAAATTGTAGTAGTCTCAGTGATTTTAATACCCAAGCTGAAGATCTAACTACCAAGCTATCACAGAGGGGCTACCCTAAGAAAATATTACAAAAAAGCCGAAAGAGAGCGAGAAATAACAACAGGGAGGCTCTTTTGGAAGATCACAACAAAGAGACTGAAACTGAAGTCCCACTAACCTGTGTGACGACTTACAGCAATATTTCCAATGCTGTGAGTCGCTGCATTGGGAAGCATTGGCAGATTTTGACAAGTAATGGTCGGAAATGGCAAAAACCACTATTCTCTTACAAACGAGAAAGAAGTCTGCATGATGCTCTCGTGCATACTTGCCCCAGAATTGATCAGACAATACATGAACAAACTGTACTGAATGTATGGGGCCTACCACCTGTCACGGGCCATTTCCCTTGTAGGGGGTGCAGTGTTTGTCACCTCACGACAACAACAAAAGTCTTACACTTGGAAGAGGGTAAAGAATGGCAACTGAGAGGTCACACCAATTGTAATTCAAGTAATGTCATCTACTTGATTACTTGTCCCTGTAGTCTCAGATATGTGGGAATGACCACCAGGAGGATTAAAATGCGTATTGGTGAACATCGCAGTAATGTGAGGTGTGGTAGGAACACTACTAAAGTAACCACCCATTTCCTTGAATATGGCCACTGTCCCAATGATGTTAAGTGGGTAGTAATACAGCAAATGAATTCTAACAATGAAGGTACCCTCTTTGAGAAGGAACAAAGGTGGATATATCGCCTTTCGACACACACACATGGCCTCAATGATGACATTCCGTGGGGTTCGGTCATGCGGAGATAATTGTGTGCTCCCTCTGTAGTTCTAATACGATAACCTTTTTCTTACAATATGAGAATTTGGTCCTAGATGGCGTTATTCCACCAACCTGTTTTTTGCTTCCAACAATCAGTTACTATACAGCCTCCTACTTTTGGTTTGTCCTAAAGTAATAAAAATAATAAGGCTGATTAAAAGCTTTTTTGTTACAATTAGGTTCTATTATCTGTGTACCTTGGGCGACCTCTCTATGTATATTGATAACATCATCCCGAAGCGGGTTCGGTTGATAAACTTTTCATCAGCTTGTCAAGTTTATACACGTTTTTTTCCCTTCCTTCATGCATCATAACCCGTGAGTATCATTTCATTCCGGGTATTGATACGTATTCATGTTTTTTTTACAAACACGCAAGTAAATAGAGAGGCCCCTTTAAGATCGTGAAGAGGTTACGTTAGTCACATGACCGCAAGCCGCGTCATTCACGTTCTCTCCGTACGTTTGCTTCCTACTTATCAACCTCATCATACGCGATCCGCTTGTAGTTCCGGGCGGCGGATGTGGATACTGTAGGTCGATCGGCGGGGAGCCGTCTAGAAACAAGTAAGGTTCCTTGCGGCCCGTAACTATTCTAATAACGACATTCACCAACACTCGGAGTCGAGAAAAGATACAATATATCTGCTTTCTGTTCTCTGACTTTTAGATTGTCTGGGCGTGAAGAAATTCCCCCTGCCGCCAGCCCATGGGGCTTTCACACAAATAATTACCTGTGAGTTCTTTCTTCTCTCTCTAAGTGCGATCGGCTCCACTGGTCCTCCAATAATGTAAAGGTGTTTTTTAACTTCGTGTTTTTCAACTTACAGTTGTTATCAATCTCTGACAAGCACTTTCTGCGCAAAGGTGTATTTGCCTGATTAATAACGTGTACAGAATTCGATCACACGTTAACTATAGGCTGACAATAGTGGACATTGAATATGAATCCATGGACATTGTGACAGCCTTTATTTTGTCATTGTACATTTTCTGTAACCATATAAGAGCAAATTATGGAGTTATACAGCATGCATACACGTGCATAGATGTGTTTATAACTAGACGATGTCTTGACACTCACAATGAGGGCCCATAAGTTACACATGTTTGTCTCTATTTCTACATTTCAGAGATTTTGGTCTCCTATAATGAGGAGAGGCCATTGGAAGAATTCTCCACATGAACTTTTACAGATCAGGTTGTATTAGATTCTTTTCCCACACCATAGGTCTGGATACCTTAGTGTGTGTCCACCATGGAGTGAGAATTACTTTTCTGGTCCTGACGAATGCTGAGCTGACTTTGGGCTCTTCAGCAGAAACATGTTGACCATTTTTTTTTATTTTTTCACTACTATTAGGACTTAATGGTTCAAATTAACACAACCACTTATCAGTCCGTTTTTGTTTCACTTGTTTTAATAGAGTTAGAGCTACCCTCTCATTAAAATGAATTGTTTGAGGAGTAGTCCACACACTTTTTAATTCACTTTAAATCACTAATTCTGATTTCCCTTTCAACTATCTGGGACCCAATGAAGAAAACTGCCTACCAACTTTTAGTTGGGGTCTGAGGGTCCTTTTAGTTCACACTGAGCACGTGTATCTTACCTACTTACTAACTGGAAATCTATTCTGGTGCTAGCAATCCTATGACTCCTTGAACATTTGGCTTTTGCTTCTGTTTCTCATATTTGTTGACACTCTTACGTTGATTGTTATAAAGTTAAACTGAGCCTCAGCATCACAAAATGGATGCTGCTGCCACAGACATGAGTCAGCCCTCCTGCTGCTGGACGAAACTCCGGCATGGGAAGCCTGGACAATAGGTTTCCTGCCCAGGGATGTGCTGGCACCTCCCCAGACAGGCTCTTTGTGTATTGGGGCAGGGAGGGCTGCATTCAATGAATGCTTTCCAGACACTGACTGGGGCACACTAGGTGCTCCATGCATTTCCCAGTTCAAACCGGTTGCTGGGGCAATCAGCCCCAGCTCTGGCATGAAACTGGACAAAGGGGAAGGGACCTTAGAGTTAGTCCAACCCCTAAACTTGCTATAAGTATAGAACCCCAGTCCCTAGGACTTTAGATTACCCTGGACGAAACTCTGCAACATATTTCCTGGACCTTCGACATTCCATTTCGACTGGAAGACGGAAGACTTCTCCCTTGTGGTCAAGGAGTGATCACCCTGTTCAAATAGGCACCAACAGCATCTTTGCCGGTCTGCATTTTCAAGGCTCCCGCCGGATCCCGAAGAATCTGTGACACAGGACATGGACTTCCAGACATCTCTGACAGAGACCTGTGGCGGACACAAGAGACGTGGGACCGGAACTCCTGGATATCCTGCATTTTGCCAATTTGAGTAAAGAATCCTAGGCCATCTACAAGGTAAGTGACTATGGAAGGCTGGGACCAGAGGAGAAAAAGAATTGTCAAAGAAACTAGTGTATATATAAAAATATATATTTAATTAACAGTAATTAAAAATCATATAGAGACTCAAGAACAATAGTCAAAACTATATGATACATTAAAATAGTCAAATAAGTACTTCAAATAAGTACTTCTTGACAGCAAAAATCATACATATTCAATAAAAACAAAATACATCATAATAATATTACTATTATTTGGTTTAACCCTGCCCTAGGAATCTGTACATTGTCGATACCCAGGGGGTCCTTGTTTTCTCACACCTATCCTGCATTTTGCTACCTGCACTGACTTCCTGAGTTATCCCGAAGTTGTGCATTGGGGTGCTTGAAGCCCCAGCCCCGAACACCTTTTGCATCGAAGCTCAGAGGCCCACTCTCCACAAGAGTCCCGTGGGCCCGCTTTGTGCATTTCAGCTCGACGTGTCTTCGCAGTTCCTAGTCCTTTGGCTAGTGAGCCCCAAGAAGCCAATCCTTTGTTTCAACCTGTTTTCCCGGTTGCTCCAGGCTTGCTCCAGCTTCCCTGCAAAGGAGAAGCGCCTCAGACCTTGCTGGTCTGCACCAAAGCCAATCTCAACATCTTGCGTGGGTTGCGTTTGCCATGGCTTGTTGGGTCCAATCCGGATACCAACACCGCAGTCAACTAGATTCTTCGTGGGACAGCTCGAATCCAGCTCCTAGTCGTCATCCAGGCCTCCTGGTCCTCGTGCCTGAAGAGACAAACTTCACCTTTTCACTTGAAATCACCCGACATCTGGTGGCATCTTCCTATCGCCGCCCTAGTCACTGGCTAGTGGCCCGAACTCTGTCTCCTATACTTTCAGGTTCTTCAGATCTTCTATCCACCCTTGGATCCACCCGGACACTTTTCCTCTGGTCGCCTGCAGCACTTCTTCGCAGCTCTCCATTGGAATCGACGACGAAACCCGACACCAAAAGACACCAATGGACCCGGCTTCTGTGCGTAAGGTAACACAAGTACTCTGGTAGTCTCGAGGGTATTGGCCCTCCAAGTGTCTAAGTCTAAAAGGCTTCCATCATAGTTATCCTAGAAGTGTCCTTAAATTGTAAATGTGAAACTCGTTCGTTTCCCATAGAAAGTCAATGGTAGCCCGCGGCTGTGTTTAGACAATGCACGCATCTCCCGTGGGCCTCCTGCATCCTAACCCTTGGTTGTTCTGAGTAGCCCCAAGGATTTCACAGGCCCTAGGCCTCCTTTCTATTCCTCACGTGGATCTTATACCACTATTTTAGTATATGGTTTCGGAGGCCCCTAGGGCACAACGTATACTGTGCAACTTATCGTATGCTAATTAAGTTCCTTGTATTGTACTTTTACCGCTGACCTCATAAAGAGTCCAGAGGGGCTGTGTTTAGAATAAATACATATATATTTGATTTATACCTTGTGTGGTGTACTTTCATTCGGTACTCAAGAGATTATAATTGTTAAAACAACTAGCTTAATTTTCTCTCTGAAGTCTTAGCCTGAAGACAGCTGGCCATTGCTACCCCTAGGATATTTATCTATAAAGTTGACTTTACAACCACCATCAATAAGGGTCGATTGGACTGGTGCAAGGTGCCCACTAGAACTAGTGGACATCATATACCAGGCAAACTTCTCACAGGAGGCAAATATCGACTCTAGGTATCAGCGATTGAGCAGTACATTCTAGACTGTGGTCCATGATGGAGGACATGGGTAAAGACCCACTGATTATTGGGTTCATCCGCCAGCTGTATGCAAATGCCACTACCTGTGTAAGGTATGGTACAAAGGGGAAGTGCACACGTCATTTTAAAATTGAAAAAGGAGTTCGACAGGGGTGTGTGCTCGGCCGTTCCTTTTTTCAATCAATACGAATGGAGTTGAGTCCTCCCTGTTTGCTCTCTCTTTGGATGTGCCCAAATTTGATAAAAGACCCCTCCCGATTTTGGCATACACCGATGATTTGGTGCTGATAGCAAGAACGGGCCTGGCCTGACAAAAACTAATTAAAGCTTACACCATCTTTATGGCCTCCCTTGACCTAAAAGTAAATGAAACAAAATCTTTCATAATTGTGTCCGAGCGACCAGAAGAGAAAAACTGCCACAATTCCAGATGGCCGGCAATGAAATTAAGGTGGTGGACTCCTTTTTATACCAAGGAGTGCTCTTTGATAAGGATCATTCTTGGTTCAAACGAGTCAAAACAAGAGCCCAGGGTATGCAAAGGAGCCTAAACGCATTTAAAAGATTTGCAAAAAAATTGGGTGGAAGCTCACTGGACGTAACTAAAAAGATTTACCAAGCCAAAAAAAATCAGCCACAACATATGGAGCAGGTGTGTGGGGGATGGCCAATACTGGTCTGTTACAGCAAATGAAAGACTCCTTTTTTAAAAACTGTTGGTCCTTACTCTAAAAATGGCCCGGTCCTCTTTTGACTATCCATTTGGCAAAGACAAAGAACTACAGTAGATGTGACACAAACTATTATAAGAGAATGCTGCAGCCTATATTATTACAAAAGAATTGGGTGGCTAAATCATGTGGCAACTGTATCTGAAAGAGACACGTTAGTGATAGATTCCTTACCTTAGAATATCCCCAGGCGCCAGACTGGATCCGGAAAGTTTTGCTTAGCAGTACCCTTTGTGTGTCAGTAGATGGCGTCTTGTGGCTCCGCGCCCGTCACTGGTGTTTTCAGCGCAGAGATGACGTCACGGAGAGTACTTAGGCGCCACCCATGCTCGTTGACGTCAGTTCTTTCTTTTTCCACGCCAGTAAGCACAGATCCGGATTGAGCACGAACCTTCGTCACTTTTTGACCACTATTTTGAGACTTTTGTCTCCCCACTTTTTTCTGGTGCATGTAGGGATGCCCGGCTTTGTCTTGTGGGATCTGTCGCCAAAATATGTCGGTAGCGGACTCCCACGATGCTTGCCTCTACTGCCTTGAGACCGACCACAACTCTCGGGACTGCCGTGACTGTCGTGCCATGGCCCCGAATGCCTTGCGGGAGCGGCGTCTGAAGTTGCTGGTGGTCCAGCATTCGTCACGTTGCTGCTATGGGTCGAGGGGCCGTTCCCAGGACCGTCGCTCCTCGGACTACAACCTTCGGATTCCAGTAAACGTCGCCATAAAAAGAAGTCGAAGAAGCGTGTTCGCTCTCCGACGTCGCTCCTCAGTGGCGTATGAGGGGGACAGGGGCCTTGCCCCTGCGGCTCCTCTGGAGCCGGGGAGTCTCACGGTCTACCCGGCTCTGTCGGCGACTTCCGAACAGATGTAAGAGTTCCTTGCTGCTATGCACTGCCTTTACAGGCCTCGGGCTCCCACTGGCATACCTACGGGCCCCCCGGTCCCGTGTCCAGCTCCTGCTGGGCCGGCGGCTCGGCCACCCGCTCCAGCCCTGGCGCCACAGGATCCTGCGCCGCTGGCTCCGTCCTCGGCGCCACGAGGTTCGGTGTTGCCGGCTCCGGCCCTGGCACCACCCTCGGGTCCAGCCCCGGCGCCACCCTCGGCTCCAGTCCCGGCGCCACCCTCAGCTCCGCCCCCAGCGCAGCACTGGGTGCTGTTTATCCCACCTTTGCCCCGGTTCCCGGACCATTTTGTTCCGGCCTGGGATCCGCATTGGGAGCCGGCGCCAGTCCGGCCCAGGCTGGTGCCGGTCTCGGTGCCGTTCCTGACGCAGTTCGTTCCTTCTCCGGCTCAGTCTCTGCCGCCCCAACCGACCACCTCTACGCCAGAGGTGGGCGACGACTGGGAAGGGTCTGAGGACCCGCTCGCTTGGCAATGCGACTCTGAACAAGATTGGGTGGATGACTTGAAGGATGCAGGTCAATGTCTTTTCTTACCCGGGGTTCGCCTCCCCCGCCTACAATGGAGGAGCGGGCCTCCTACTCGATGGTACTCTGTTGGGCTGCTGAGGCCCTCAACCTTGAGCTCCCCACAGTATCCCTCAAGACCAACCTCCTCACAGAGGTGCTCCAGACAGCGTTTACTTCATCGGAGCCGCTGCTTCCCTTTAATGACAGAGGTCCTCTTGGGCACTTGGTCAAGGCCAGCCACGGGGGCCCGGTGGATAAAAACTTAGCCAGATGCCACTGACCGGTGACCCTGCTTTTTTGACCACTCACCCTACCCCTGACAGTCATTCAGGTCTCGAAGGCGCAGAGTGCCTTTCCCACGGACCCCCCGGATAAGGACTCGAAGAGGCTGGACCAGTTTGGGAAGCAGTTGTTTTCTTCAGCCAGTCTTGGCCTGCGGTCATGGTTTCTGCAGGGGCGGGTCGGGGAGCCAGCGTGCGGGTCCGTCCACCTCCACCTCGCTGCTTCCTCCTCTAAACCCTCCTAATCTGAGCTTCAGGGAGCACCCCACGCCGGTGGGTGGCAGGATCCACCACCATCTCCCCCACTGGTGCGAGTTTACATCAGACAAATGGGTGCTGCAGATAATCTGCCAAGGTTACCTCTTCCCTTCTAGTACTTCTTCCTCCCCTCCCCCCCAGCCATGCCGCACCAGTGCCACCGCACATCGGGGGATCCTTTGGCTTTTCTCCAACAGGAAGTCGCGACCCTCTTGACCAAGGGGGCCATCGAGTACGTTCCTGGGCAAGAAGTAGGGCGTGGTTGTTGTTCTCACTACTTTCTGGTCCCCAAGAAGGACAAAGGGGGTCTGCGTCCTATCTTGGACCTCCGAGACGTAAATCGCTTCCCCCTGAAGCAGAAGTTCAAGATGCTAACTCTGGCTCAGGTCTTGGGTGCTCTCGACCCTGGAGACTGGATGGTGGCGTTGGACTTGCAGGATGCATATTTTCACATCCCCGTCCTGCCGGCCCACTGGCGTTACCTGCGGTTCACGGTAGGCGAGGAACATTTTCAGTTTATTGTGCTCCCCTTCGGCCTTACCAGCGCCCCTCAGGTGTTCTCGAAAGGTATGGCGGTGGTCGCAGCTCATCTGCGCAGGTCAGGGGTATCAGTCTTCCCCTACCTCGACGACTGGTTGTTGAAGGCGGGCTCGCCCCAGACAGTCGTCACCCACCTTCAGACTACGGTCGACTTCCTGCATTTGCTGAGGTTTTCCATCAATGTGCCGAAGTCGCACCCAAATCCGTCTCAGAAGCTCCCCTTCATCGGAGCAGTTCTGGATTCACCGCAGTTTTGGGGCCATCTTTCCGAGCAGCGAGTCCGGGATATTCAGGGTATGATTCCGATCTTTCAGCCTCTAACCCAGGTATCAGTCAGGATGACCCTCCAGCTCCTGGGCCTGATGTCGTCCTGCATCCTGCTAGTGCAACATGCCAGATGGCATATGCAGGCTCTGCAGTGGGACCTGAAGTTCCAGTGGATGCAGAATCAGGGCAACCTGTCCGATCAGAGGCCTCTGGTCTCCAGCAGAGTCCCGGCTCCATATCAACTTTCTGGAGCTGCGGGTGATCCGACTTGCACTGAAGGCATTCCTTCCCTCTGTCTTGGGAAGTGTAGTGCAGGTGTTCATGGACAACACCACCGCCATGTGGTATTGCAACAAATAGGGCGGTGTGGGGTCCTGGACCCTATGTCAGAAGGCTCTACGCCTCTGGACATGGCTGGAACATCAAGGCATTACCTTGGTGGTTCAACACCTGGCAGATTCTCTGAATGCCAGGGCGGACAAGCTCAGCCGCCGGTGCTTGATGGATCACGAATGGCATCTGAACCCGGACGTTGCGCAAGATCTCTTTCAGCAAGGATCTCCTGTCGCACCAGCAGGGGACGGTCCTCCACCCGAACCTGTCCAGCTTCCACCTCCATGCATGGAGATTGAGTCGCGACAGTTGACGGCTTTCGACCTTCCTCCCGAGGTCTGTAATATCATTCTGGCAGCCAGGCGTTCCTCCACTAAAACGTAATACGCCTGCCGATGAAACAAATTTGTGGCATGATGCACAGCAAAGGCTGTGGATCCCCTTTCGGCCCCTCTTTCTGAGGTTCTTCTGTTTCTTCTATCTTTGGCCCAGCAGGGCTCTGCTCTGAGCACTATCAAAGGTTATCTTTCTGCCATTTCCGCCTTCCTGAGGCTTTCTGATCAGCCTTCTCTTTTTAAGTCCCCGGTTGTTAACCGTTTCCTCAAGGGCATTACACACACGTTCCCTCCCGGCCTTTCATAATTCCTCAACGGGACTTAAATCTTGACTTGACTTTTCTGATGTGCGCGCCTTTTGAGTCCCTTCATAACTGTCCTTTACGTTTTCTCACTCTAAAGATGGCTTTCCTGGTAGCTATCATCTCTGCCAGAAGAGTGATTGAGCTCCAGGCTCTTTCTTCTAAACCTCCAATCCTTTCTGTTCACCAGACGAGGTGGTTTTAAGGACCCGTCCTTCTTTCTTGCCAAAGGTTGTCACGCCCTTCCACATCGGGCAGACCATCACTTTGCCCACCTTCTTTCCGCCTCCTCCTTGGGAAGAGGAGAGGCTCCACCGTCTGGACCCAAAACATGCGCTTGCTTTTTAACTGCAAAAACAACAGTTGATGGACAGAATGCAGATCTGGGCCTAAATCCATTGTTTGTTTGCACTCCACACCACCCTAGTTCAGACATGGCCATATGCAGATCAGTCTGACCCTGTGCCTCATTGGAACAGTCCAGAAAAAACTGCCAAGCCATGTCTTTCCTGGACCGAAATCAAGCATCCTAGGACCGGTTTCTGGCTATCAGCCGTCTTAAGCCAGGATAGCTTGACTCCAGTGGTGTGGAGAGCATGGGACTCAAGTCTGAGCATACCCATCCCACTCGGGGTGACAAATGCAAAAACCACAGTTGATGGACAGAATGCAGAACAATGTCATACATTCACCCCAGTACAGAGATCTGGGCCTAAATCCATCGTTTTTTTTTCTTTTTTCTAACTGCAGCGTACACAACAGTTCCGGGTGGATGATCAGCTCTTAGTTGTCTAAGTGGGTGCCACAAAAGGTCGGGCTGTGCACAAACGGACAATTTCCCGGTGGGTTGTTCTTTGCATCAAAGCTTGTTACTCCTTGGCCAAGAAGGACCCTCCTGTGGGGCTGTGTGCCCATTCGACCAGGGCAACTGCAGCCACTACTGCCTTGGGACACAGCGTTCCCTTGCAGGACATTTGTCAGGCAGCTACGTGGGCTTCACTGCACACGTTTACAAAGCACTACTGCCTTGACAGTCAAGTCCGGAGAGACTGCTTTTTTGGCTGTTCTGTTCTCCGTGACTTCCTGGTGTAGTTTTGTTTGCAGACCAACCACTGTTATCTATTCTAAGGTAAGGAATCGAAATTTGCCTAGCTTACGTAACGGTAAGTTTCAATTCTATTAAGGACACGGAGGCGAGGATTATGCTATATCTTCCTTCGCTTTATTAACATAAAGAAACCACAGCAGCTTAGGAAAAGATATAATAAGAACAAAAAATGCTTTAAACATAAAGCATTAACGCAATGTTCAACAAAAATCAACAACAACTCCCAAGAGTCTCTTTGTTATAATCATAGTCCACAGTCCTTTGTCACTGTTCATCATCCCTATATAACCGGACTTCCCATCATCTTCCTCCTCTTTCTTCGCGCAGATCACGCTTAAGCCTCATTGGTCCTGTTTAACACCGTCGTTGCCTGTCAAAAAAGGAACAGCGTCAGCGAGGTGGCCCAGGAAAAAGCGACAACAAGGCGAGGAGCATTCAGTGAACAACACAGTACTGACAACGTAAAGGAAAACGCTTTACTTACTGCCATACGGGTGGGTAGAGACACCACCGTAGTCCGGGCGGGATAATCCTCGCCTCCGTGTCCTTAATAGAATTGAAACTTACCATTACGTAAGCTAGGCAAATTTCGATTCTATGTCAGGACCGGAGGCTTCAGATTATGCTAGTTTAAAGCTTACTTACCACCAACTGAGCTAAATCCACCACCGGCTTAAAATAAAACCTCTTGAAGGTGGAATCAGAGGACCAGTCCGCCGCTCGCATAAGGTCCTCCAGACGAGCACCCACCGAGAACGCCTTAGAGGCCATGGCTCCCCTGGCGGAGTGTGCTCCAAAGAGAGAAGTATTGATGCCCGCTTCCTGCATGACCCAACGCACCCACCGAGCAATAGTGGGGGAGGAGACAGCTTTGTGTGGCTTCCGCAGGGCAATCAACAACTGACGCTCGCCCGGAGGGCGCAGATCCAAGGTCAGGTCTTCATATGCTTTGAGACATTGCACGACACACAACTTAGGAGTGTCAGTAAAGGCTGGATAAGAAATGGAACGCGACGACGTCTTAGTGCGTCGACCCACCGTAAAAGTAACCCCCTCCGGGGAAAAAATGCGTGCAGAAACATCCAGCGCACGCACGTCCGAGACGCGCCTACAAGAGACCAGACATAACAACATGGCTAATTTCGCCGAAAGCTCCTTCAGAGACAGATAAGAATTCGCTGGCCACGATAGGAACAGGTTCAGAACCAAATTGACGTCCCAAAGGACGGAGTACCTGGGCTCAGGCGGCAGTGCGAGGCGAACCGCACGCAGAAGCCGGCACACAAAAGGGTGTTCCCCTACCGGATGGCCATCGATGTTATCATGGCCCGCAGAAATCGCCGACCGGATAGCATTGATCGTTCTATACGCCAAGCCCTTGTCGGCCAAATGAGCCAGGAAATTCAGCACGGGAACAAGGCCGGCGACCATGGGATCCAAATCCCTTCGTAAACACCAACGCATCCACTTAAGCCAAGCGGATCTGTAACGCTTCGTCGTACTATCGGCCCATGCTTTGGAGAGCAAGTGCTCAGCTGACCCCGAAAGGCCCGGGAGCGTCCAGCGTCTCCTGAGAGCCTCCACGCCACGAGGCGGAGAGTGTTCTGCATGACGAGAGGGTGAGGTTCCCGATCCGGGCTCGTCAGGAGCAGAGGAAACAGGGGGAGTAGGATTGGAAAATCCCAGGAAAGTTCCAGAAGAACCGGAAACCAAACTTGAGACCTCCACAGCGGTGTAACCAACACCAGGTCCGCACCCTGGCGGCGTATTTGAGCCGCCGTTCGCATGATCATGGAGAACGGGGGAAACGCAAACGGCTGTTCCCGACTCCAATCCTGCAAGAACGCGTCCGTGGCCTCCGCCAGAGGGTCCGGCCTCCAGCTGTAAAACCGCGGCAGCTGGTGGTCGAGACGGGACGCGAAGAGGTCCACCGAGAAGGGGCCCCAAAGGGAGTGTAGCCACCGGAAGACTCCCGGATCCAGTTTCCACTGGCTGGCATCCCTGAGATGTCGAGAGTGCCAATCCGCCACCTGATTGGACTGGCCTGGTAGATACTCCGCCGTCACCGCAATGTGACGAGACAGGCAATAATCCCAGAAGTCCTTCGCTAAATCCGCCAAAGCGCGGGACCGAGGACCTCCCAGGTGGTTCACATATCGGACCGCCGAGACATTGTCCATCCGTAGCAGGACACAAGCCTTGACCGAATCTTTGGTCCAGCAGCGAACCGCGAAGGAGCCCGCAAGGAGCTCCAAACAATTGATATGCAATTGTTGTTCTTCTGACGACCAGGCGCCGCCGGTGGAAAAATCCCCGCACCGGGCGCCCCAGCCCGACCTGCTGGCGTCGGACTCTATTATTAAGTCCGGGGCCGACCCGAAGATCGCTCGCCCATTCCATGCCTCCATGTGAGACAGCCACCATGACATCTCCTCCTTCACTTCGTCCGTGAGGGGAACCCACTGATCGTAACACATCCCACGGCGCAAATGCTGCGCTTTCAGGCGCTGAAGAGCCCTGTAGTGCAGTGGGCCTGGGAAAATCGCCTGGATGGAGGACGACAGAAGACCCACCACCTTGGCGACATGGGGCAGTGACGTACGATCCCTCGCGATCGTCTGCCGAAGCAGGTGTCGTATCTTTGCGACCTTCCGGCTCGGCAGGCTCAAAACCGCCTGCACCGAGTCCACCACGAAACCTAAAAAGGTGATCTGCTGAGTGGGAACCAAGACTGACTTGGAGCCGTTGACGACGAACCCCAGTCTCTGAAGCAGACCGACCGCTTGACGCAGCTGACCTGCCAGCACCTCCGGGCACTGCCCCATGAGGAGGATGTCGTCCAAGTATACTATCATACGGACCCCTTGGCTTCTGAGAAACTCCACTACCGGGTGGAGGACCTTCGTGAAGCACCACGGGGCCGAAGAAAGGCCGAACGGCAGGGCGGTGAATTCGAACACCTGGCCGTCCCACAGGAATTGTAGGAAACGACGATGAGGGGGGTGGATGGGAACGACCAAGTAGGCATCCTTGAGGTCCAGTCGCACCATCCAATCCCGAGGGAGGAGCACGTCCCGAAGGAGGTGGATCCCCTCCATCTTGAAGTGACGGTAGACCAACCACCCATTGAATTCCTTGAGATTGATCACAGGCCTCTTGCCCCCATCCGTCTTGTCTACCAAGAAGACGTTGCTGAGGAACCCATGCGGGTGGCGTGTTGATAGGCGGATGGCTCCCTTGCGCAGCAAGTCCGAGACCTCCCCGTCTATCAATCGCGCGTCGGAATCTGAGAAAACCATCGGGCGCGGGGGCCTCACCTGAGTTGGCTGGTCGTGAAACTCTATATGGAAACCTCTCACAGTTTGCAAAACCCAAGCATCGGCAGTGAGCAACTCCCACTCCCCGTAAAAGCTTGCCAGCCGCCCCCCAATCGGAACTTGATCCAAGCAAAGTACACTTACCGGGGGCATTTCCTTGTCCGGACCTCTTTTGGAATCCTCTTCCACCATAGCGTTGTCCCCTGGTGGGGTAGAAATTGGTGTAGTTGGCCGAGGTCTGGTACTGACCTCTTCCGGAGCCTTGTCCACGGTTGTTGGTCTGCTGACCACGGCCGATCGCGCGGCCCCTGCCGCGACCGGCCCCTCCAGAAAAACGCTGGTGGAACACCCTCTTGATGCTGGACTGTGCCTTGTCCAGCGACGTGAACGTGTTCACGAACTTCCCAAGCTCGCGGATGAAAGGCTCACCGAAGAGGCCACCCTGGGCCACGGCACCTGCCTCCGACGAGGCCAGGTCCCCCAGCTTCGGGTCCAGCTTAATAAGGAGCGACCGCCGCCGCTCCGTGGACAGGGCACAGTTGGCGTTGCCCAAGAAGACGATCACCCTCTGTGCCCAGTTGGAGAGCACCTCCGGTGAAATGGCGGTGCCATTCGCTCGAGCCTCCTCCGCCATATCGAGGATCTTCGTGGCGGGCCCGACCGCATCCAACAGCTTGTCCTGGCAGGCCCGCCAGGACCGATCGATCCCCTTCCTGGGGTCCTTCATGAATTTCGCCAGGAAGGTGGCCATCTTGGGGTCCAATTCCGGTGTCATGGCCACCTTCCCCTCCAAAGTAGGCCGAGGGCATTCCCCGCGCAGGCAACCCCTCGCCTCCTTCTCCAGGGGCTTGCGCAGCCGGCCCGCGACAAACTTCGCCACCGTCTCCCCCGGGGCCCAGGCCGCGGATCGGGGGTGGACGATCCCGTCCGGGTCCAGCATGCCCGACTCATCTCGGGGCATCTCCTTTCCCGAAGGCGCCGGGAGCCAAGACCGGGTCGACTCCCCGTCGTCATCCGTGTCCGGAGAGTCGTAGATCGGGGAGGCGGGCGTCGTCGACAGGCCGCCCGAAGTGCCAGGGTCCACCAAGGGTGTCGGAGGCACCGCCGTCGCCTTGGCCAGGAAGGCGTCACGAAGACGCTCGAAGGCGCCCTTATCCACGCCTTGGGCCTCCGATGAGGGCCCCTCACCCCGGGGTCTCTTCGGAGCGGGCGGCAACTCGCCGGACGTCCCCGGGGACGGCGGCACCTGCGCCGCTGCCAGCTTGGCACACTCCTCCACGATGCGGGCCGAAAGGCGGTCCTCCATGGGCCCTACCACCTCCGTCACACAACGATAGATGGAGTTGTCCACCGCCTGATAAAACTCATCATCCTGCAGATAGGGGCAGGCCTCCTCCTCATACTCCCCTTCCATCTCGGAACCAAGGGCAAATGCGGGGCACCCAGGAGGGCGGCAACCGAGAAAATTCTCGAATGTGGGCAGGCCCAGCGGCTGCGATCACGTTTTGGGCCAGCTGACGTGGCAGGTGGGCTGCACCAACCCCCAAGCGCGCAGACCCTCCTCGCCGGGACCGGGTCTACGTACCCCTCAAGCGCGCTAGGCCTCACACGACTAAAGAGGTGCACAGATCTCGCCCGAAGGCGATTCACGCGGTCAAAACCGCCATACAGACCCCAAAGGGCGTCAAGTTTGTGAAAGTACAGACCCGGATCACCAGGTGTCAGAGGGGTACGCGAGGGTCGGCCCCTGCGCAAGCAGACCCCACGGCGTGGCTCCTCGTACCGCGGAGGCGCGCCGGAGGGTCGGCGAGGCGACAGGCCGCCCCCTTGCGGTCTATGTACACACCGCACACAAGTGGGAAAAAAGTCGCGTAGGAACGGTAGAACGTTCCCGCAACTAGGGGACTCTGAAAGGAAATAAACCATGCAAGGAGTCCCCAAAGACCGCAAGACAATCAATCACAATAAAAGAAGACAAATAGAAAAGCACTTATCTGGCTGCGGGAGCAGCGAAGAAAGAGGAGGAAGATGATGGGAAGTCCGGTTATATAGGGATGATGAACAGTGACAAAGGACTGTGGACTATGATTATAACAAAGAGACTCTTGGGAGTTGTTGTTGATTTTTGTTGAACATTGCGTTAATGCTTTATGTTTAAAGCATTTTTTGTTCTTATTATATCTTTTCCTAAGCTGCTGTGGTTTCTTTATGTTAATAAAGCGAAGGAAGATATAGCATAATCTGAAGCCTCCGGTCCTGACATAGAATCTATCACTAACGTGTCTCTTTCAGATGCACAACTTAATACTTGTGTAACGATGTGTAAGAGACATTAGTTAGTGATAGATTCCTTAACGCCCCACCCATCCTCCCCGTTCTGCAAACTGATTAGATAGGGTTAAGGTCATCCCTTCCAGGGCCCTAGTTTCAATCCACCAGTGTTCAGTATCTTGCATGGCTCTGTGTTCCTGGTGCGAAAAGTCGTGTACAGAACTGACGTCAGCGCGCATGAGTGGCGCCTAAAGTACGCTATGTGACGTCATCTCAAAGCTGACGATGCCAGTGACGGACGCGGAGACAAGTACGCCACCTACTGACGCGCAAGGGTACTGCTAAGCAAAACTTTCCGGATCCAATCTGACGCCTAGGGATATTTGTAAAAAAGTCCATGAGAAAGCAGATTTCTTTCAGGAAAATCCTTAGTTTATTAAAGAGAGCACAGTACATCCATCCAGGTAGAAAAGCAGTTCTATGTGAGCAGCTCAGATTCTAAAATGACATCACATAAACAGCATAGCATGTGCCATCAATTGAAAGAATACAGATTCTAATATTAAAAGGGCAATACATATAAAAGAGAAATGTAACACATTTTCCCTCTTAGTTAGAAGAAAAAATCAATATATCATCCTGAAAGCATTTCACAAATGATCTTACCCCATCAAACAAAATGACACCTAGATCCTTGAAAAACAGAGGCCGCGGATGCCAGTCCAAACGACATTCTCTTAAATTGGAATAGTCCAAAAGGTGACGAGATTCTTCAGATAACTCCACCTGATGATAGGCTGATCTTAGGTCTAAAGTGGTGAAAATCCTCGCCCCACCCAGCATGCTAACAACTTCGTTTACATTGGGTAGAGGATGACAATCCACGAGAATATTAGCATTCAGAGCACGAAGGTCTACACATAACCGTAAAGAATTATCAGATTTTTGTGCTAAAACAATCAGAGAAACCCACTCCGATGACTCCACCTCTTCAATCACTCCCTCCTGAAGCATGTCTTTCAACCATTTTCCCAGTTCTTCTCTTACATTTAAAGGAACATTCCTAAGTTTTTGTTTAACTGGAACAGCATTTTGTTTTTATTTGATCATATGACGGAAACCTTTAAGTCTTCCCAATGAATCTGAGAATACTTCAGGATATTTTTTTTTAATACCAACAAAATCAACTTCATCAAGCTCATTCTCTTGTATCATCATGACAGGTTCTTAGTTGCGTGGATTGAGCATTATTCCTAATTTCCACTGATCACGCCATCCCAGCACATTCACTCCTTCCTTCACAACATATAGTTTAATAAAAACCGTTCTTCCCTTGAATACAATATCTGAAGAAATGTACCCAATAAAATCTATTGTAGAGCCATTGAAATATCGTGCTTAAATTATCAGGAGGATTCAAATCATTCAAAGACAACATATTTCCATACTTTTCATTAAAATACACCTCAGTTATAATGGTCCAGGGAGAACCAGAGTCTGCCATCAGATCCAGAATTCCATTGAGAAATGTCACCACACATTTTGGAGATCCAAGAGTATCTTCCACAGCACAAACATCAATGATAGAAACTGTCAAACTCTTCTCTTCACAGTGGTTTTCTCCCGACTCTCTCACACAGGAAACACCACTTCCCTTACTTAGTAGATTTCTCTGAGAATCAAAAGTTTTCCTCCTATCATCCTTGCACGCCTTGGAGAAATGTCCAATCCGCCCACACTTGATACATTCTTTTCCTATAGCTGGACAAAATTTGAAAGACGCTACATGGCTGGGACTACCACATCTAAAACAAATAACATTCTTGTTATTCTGTTGTATGGGCCTTGACGGAACATGTTTTTTAACAGCACACACTTCATCTAAGCACTTGCTACTATCACCCTTAGAACTCACATCCTCAATCGTTTTCCTCCACTCGTCAGATTGCTCAAACGCTTTATCTGTTGCAATTGCCTCATGTAAATTAGGATTACCCAAAATCCATAACTGTTCTTGAGTTTTCTTACTTCTTACATTAACAATAATTTGGTCCCTAATCATTTCATCTGCTAAATTACCAAAGTTACAAGAAGTCACTAGACTTCTAAGAGCAGTAAGAAAATCATCAACATTTTCTGATTCTCTTTGTGCTCTAGTATAAAACTTGTACCTATTGAGTGCTATGCTAGTGGTTGGTTTAAAACGAGTTTCTATTCGCATTAAAGCTTCATCAAAAGTTCCCAAGTCACCACTGGCAGTAGGTAAAGTTCTAAACACAGCTTGACCCTCAGGACCCAGGCAATGCAATAAAATATTTTTTTTTCTTTCGTTTCCCATTCGCTCACCATCTATAACCTTTAAATATGTTATGAATTCTTCCTTCCATCTAGACCATGGGATAGGGGGTTCACCTTTAGATTGTAAAAATTTACTTGGTGGATCAAACTGCATCATAAATGTTTTATATTAAATATAAAACAATTAAAACTCAATAATGTATAAATTGTCAAAATTGAAACAGGAAATATGTGAAAGGATGTTCCCAGAGTTAATCCTACTTGTTGTTAAGAAATGAAAAATAAGTTCCAGTTCAAAACGATGAAATTCCAATTCCAAATGATCACCAATGTTTGTAGATGTCAATCGCCGAACAAATCCTTAGAAGCGATCGAAGACCGATGAAGGAAACAAAGTTCTTTTGAAGAAAGCGAATGAAAATTTCCTTTCCCAAACCAAAATGGCCACCAACGTCAAATCGTCACCGCGCACGCTCCGTTAGAGTCAGCCCGATTACATCACCATTGTCTTCGCAGAGTGCGATGTCGTCGGAAGGAGCTTGTTCAGCAAGTTCCACAATGGCTCGTAGAATTCAGCGGGCAGCACGTCTTTTAAAAATTATACGTTGCAGTAAGGCCAACACGTTGCGGGCGATAACAACAGAAAATAGGGGTTTTGCTTAAGTATTTCGTTTAGAAATATCGGCAGAAATATCACTGAAAGTTAGTAAAATAATCAACTGGTCGATATTTCCTCAAACGCCGCAAAATACTTAATAACCCACCCTCGTCGCCAATGTAAAAAAGTCCACGAGAAAGCAGATTTCTTTCAGGAAAATCCTTAGTTTATTAAAGAGAGCACAGTACATCCATCCAGGTAGAAAAGCAGTTCTATGTGAGCAGCTCAGATTCTAAAATGACATCACATAAACAGCATAGCATGTGCCATCAATTGAAAGAATACAGATTCTAATATTAAAAGGGCAATACATATAAAAGAGAAATGTAACAATATTCTAAGGTAAGGAATCTATCACTAACTAATGTCTCTTAACCCTTTCGATGCTGATGACGAGCTCAGCTCGTCATGATGCACAGTTGAGCTGTGCTGATGACGAGCTGAGCTCGTCATGAATACAGCAGAAGAGTAATTTCCAGCACAGGGGGGGAAAACACCTAGCAGCCAAGGTGTTAAGATGTATTGTTACACAAGTAGTAACTTGTGCATTGAAGGCTATAGGAATGGAAAAACTCTTTCAAGACCCTCTCTCCTGTAAGGGGTCACTAAGAAACGGTTAAAAGATCTATATTCCCAAAGAGCAGAATACGCCCACAGGGAAAAAAAACAGATCCATCACTCTACTATCGCGTATGACTTGGTCCCATTAATACCAGGAGATGGTTTCCATTACTTAGCACGTATATACAACGCCCAGCACAGATTTATTCTACTGCCGTTCAGATTAAACATGATCCCATTACTCCTGGGATATCCACAAAAGAAGTATAGGCTAGCAGATCTCGATTGCTGCCCCTGTAACAACCTTGTGGCGCTGACAGACCTACATATCCTACTATTTTGTCAAAAATATTCTGAGGCAAGGAAATTGTTTATACTGCCAATTCTGAGGCATCATAATTTTAGGCAATGTCGGGTCGCAATGTATTTCTTAAAAGCCCTACGTCACCCATTTGTCTGTTTCTGTGTTGTCTCATAACTATGAGCCTTCCTCAGGAAGATAAAAAGGGTGGGCATAGTTTCTAGCAGTACCCTGTAACCATATTATGAACAGTGTTTTCTATTGTAACTGATTTTAAAGGTCTTAATTGGACCACAGCAAAATTTGTTTAATAATGTTTTGACTAATGTATATGCGAATATTTATTGATCTGGATATTTTTTAAATGTATTCTTTTGCTTTTATGATCTGTTCACGATGATCGAATAAAGCTGTGTGAAATGAAAAAAAAAAACAGTTCATCTATGGCTCTGGCAACCGGGTTCATCTCCGAAGACACTGCGGGCATTGTATCTCTCACCGGGACTCCCAGGGTTTTCAAGAGCTTATCCTTGAGTTTGCGCTCTTTCTTACCCCTTCCGGCGCCAATGTTTGGGGGCAGGCCGAGTGCCTGGGGGCAGCTAGGCCAGGAGACATCTGGGCACGGCGGGCCCCTCCTCCTGTGGACCTGGTGTACCCCAAGGTATTTGAGTTTGCTCTTTACGGGTGGATCTGGGTCTCCTGTCCCCCAGCGTTGGAGTGAGATTGTGCGACAAGGCAGCCCTCCTTGGGTCCAGTGGGCTCTGCTAGCTTGCAGAGGATTCCGGTGTGTTCCAAAAAGAGGGAGGTCCTCCCTTCCCCACCCACTATTGTTGATTTTGACAGGGCTGAGGGCCCCAAGCTCAAGTTGACTCCTAAATCGGCGGTCCCTGCCCCCAGCGTAGAGGTAGAAAGCACAAGCAGCTGCTGATTCCTTGATCCTCAGGAGTCGGGTGGGGGGAGTGTAATTGAGCCCCTCCCCTTCCCCGGGAGTTGTTATATGTACGTCCCATGTTCCAGTTCCTGTAATGGGAGCTCTGTCTCTTTCTGCTGTTAAGTGAGGCCCCTTCTCCGCCGGGGGTCAGATCGCTCCTTCAGGGCCCCACCGGCGAGTAGGCCAAAGGAATAGCAGGCTCCCCCCTAAAGCTTGCCTACCTACTCACGACTGGTCTGCTGCTCCTCAGGGCCTTGTCACACTGTGCCTCAGGTGAGCCCCGGGGCTCCCGGGCTAATCTCTGCCTCTTTTGCGGCTTTGCTACGATCGGGCACCCGCTCAACCTCTTAGCGGGCTCTGGCTTGTGCCACTCCTAGGGTGTGGGCGCCGCTGGTCGTTGCTGGTGCTATGAGGCCTTCGGTGGGTTGCGCCCACACCTTCCCAGCATCCGCCGGCACTTAGGCCATGGCACCTGCCTCCCCGCTCTCCCTGGCTTCTGTGCAGGACCGTCGGACCCGCTGCTGGCAAAAGGATGGCTCCCCAGCAATGCGGCGAGATGGAAGTATGTTCCGGAGGCTCACCCCCTCTGCGTCTTTAATTTAGGTGGCTGGGCTCAGCGGCAGGGAATGTATTGACCTGGAGGAACGTCTCATCGGTCCACCATCTTGGCCATGCCCTGGACCTTACATTTTAAAGGTCCTCTTTCTTCCTCTCTCCTTTCACACCAACCTAGTCCACTTCAGACACCTTCAGAAATTACCTAGGGACATACCTCCAGGTTTAATACCCTGGCATTCAGACTCTCTGCTTCATCCATTTTGTGAAATGCTTTTACACAGGAGATTAGATAATGATTCCTGTATCGCTGCAGTCACACAGAGTCAATGCACTCTCTACCACTTATGTGTAGAGCATAATTTATTTGCCATCCATTTCCCACATGGCTAGAGCGAAGAACTTAGGTAAAAGGGACATGAATAACCATTTCTTTAGCAGGAGAGCCTGGTAGGTTACTCTGCCCTAGTTGGTAACCAGAAAAAGGCCTGCCCCACTACTATGGTTTTCTCCTGTCACCACAGTATTTCCCAGTTCTGCGAAAAAATTGTGTATGCTCCTGAGTAAAGTAGGCGAGTATCCTTTCAGAGCCCAACTCTGAGACTCAGCCCATTGTTGGAGACCCTCAGTGACCACGCTTGATTTTCGGAAAAAGGTTCTGAAACTGGCTTTGGGGAATTAAGAGCAGGGCTGCATGTTCAGTTGAGCCATGCAAGGGACAGTGCTGTACCAGCACAGACCAAATAGAGAGACTCATAGTATTACATTTCTGAACCATGGGGGAAAATGCCAGAGAATGCTATAGGTACATGTTATTGGTAGAAATACTCTATGTAAAGACTGACTGCGTAATGTTTGTTTTTGCAGTCGTTTTAGGTTTCCAACTCATTCTTTATTTCAGCAACTATTAAACTCTTGTGGTTGTTTGCTATAAAGCTAACCGCACTCCTATGGATTAAGAACTTAAGGCTCACACTAAGGTTATACCCTTTCACCAAATATTACATGACATTATTTGCCTTGCCAGGCGTGGTGAATGTGACATATATAGCTTTTCTGTAGGACTTAGTCAAAGCCTTAAAATATAGTTTTACTTTCATTTTGAGAAAAGGATCTAATATTTTCCAGGTGGCTAAAACGGAGGGCCATTCCTTTGTTTGCTCTTCTGTTGTTTGATTACAGGAAATCTTGGTTGCCAGGATCTCTTCTGAGATTGTAGTCTGTGTCAATTCTATGGATGTTTTATCAACCTAAGATTAAGCTCTAAATTGAAATCTATGTGCATTACACAGTGTTGGGCTCTTAATGTTGGTCTTGCTTGTTGAATTACTATTTTCTTGTTTTGATTCAGAAAAGTATTGTCTGTCTGGTAGATTAATATGGTTTGACTTTTGAAAGCTCTTGGGAATGTGGGATGTCACTATTAAATATCTACACACGTACAAAGTATAGGAAAGAGAATTAGAGAGATTTGGTCAAGAGTTGCTACTTCCCTTTGTATTCATCCTTCCTGGGCAAATAAAGTGTTCTGGTGTTATTAGAACAAAAAGCAAAATTTGACTTACTCCAAATGGATCTTCTTTATGCAGTATGGGATGTTGGTACAGATTCAGCATGTTACACATTTGGTTTGATTCACAAGCCATGGAGTAACTAATATGGATACTCGAAAACAAAATACTACAACGATTTGAATATCTGACCAAACTAAGACCTGCCCACATATAATGTCTGGTTAACACGTTTCGCTGTGTTGATATGCATACTCAATTCACATTTAGAATATATACATGCAAAGCAATTTTCGTTATCATGGTTCTCGTCAATACAAACAAAAAATTGTATTGCAGCTTGGTATCTAAAAATGCATATTTTTCTTTTGTGTATTTTAAAGGCCCTATTAAAAAGACTAGAATCTATTAAGCCAACAGTTGGCATGAAACGCTCTGAACAGTTGATGGACTATCAGCGCCAAGTGGGATATCTGAGCTCATCAGCAACTTCACCGAGGCCGGTTAAGTCATCTGCAAGCCGGCAAAGCTCCGCACAAGGCAAGTTGTTTAAAAGTATTCATTTTTATGTAGTTTAATTTTCGCTATTCATTGCCAGCTACATGTAGTTGGATATGGCTCTACAACACTTAATTTTCATACAAGCTTTGTTGAATGTTCCAGTCATGCAAAATTGAGATATTACTTTTGTATTTCAAATGGTCTGTGGCTTTTTTTGAACGGCTAAATAACTGGACACCTTGCATTCTGTACTACATGTTTGTATAAGAGAGTCCTCGCTTTGATAATTCTTTTATTTGTGAAAACATTAACAATTTTGATAGGTATGGAGGGGATAACGAAAACATTCTCACTGTAGTTACCAGCACATGTTAATTCCAGTCTGAAACCTTGTTTCCGGACTACTAACAAATTTAGCTCTATTGTTGCAAAAACTGTTGTTTTGTTAGGAAGTGCATCAGATGTGACTGAAGGAATGTGGTACTCAATGATCTTCAAACACAGCTGATTTGATGTTGGACCATGATAAGTTCAGTTGTAATATATAATAGCTTCTGAGCAAGAACCGAACATTTTAGAGACCTTTTTGTTTGTTGAAAAATCAGATTCACTTTCTTTAGATGTTAACTTTTTCACAGATGTCAAATATTAGTACAAATCAAAGGAGTTCAAATACCCAAAAAACTTTCCAGGTAAAAAGATAAAGGGGTTAATAATGACTGTGAAACAGGAGCCCATAATTCTATCGATGCCCAGGCCGCTGGCGCAAACCGCCTCTTAGTTCCCATGTTGAATAGTTACCAAATAAAGAGACGGGCGCTGGAAGCAGGAATCAAGAACAGAGTTTAATTCTCATGAGGAGAGCCAGTCATTTCGGACACGAAACACGGTGTCTTTCAGGAGGTGCTCTAACAAGTGAGCTGAGACTCTTTCTTTTATACCTTACAAAACACTTGATAGTACAATCAGGACAGTGTGACGCAAAGGAAAAGACATCCCTATAATCCTCGTGTCAATCCTACCCCACATATGTTCACAATAGGGACCCTTGACCTGCTGATAAGAGGGGAGGGCAATCACGCAGCTGAGTGTTCCGTCAACTGTTTGGATGTGTGCGCCTGATCATAGACCAGGGGGTGGGGTGGCTAGGATCAATAGTGGGTCCTTTGAAGAGGAGTGACTTCATACAATAAGGGCAGTAAATGGTATCTCCTGGCTTAGGCGATGGCCTCGGACATGTGTGGTCAGCCGGACTCGGGGGAAGGGGTCATCAAAGGAGTGGTATTCATGCTGCGTGGACAATCGAGCGCGGAGGGAAGGCTTGTCAACAGAGGGGCATTCATGGAAGGAAAGGAGGTGTTGGTCAGGCGCGGCCGTGGCTCTCAAGGACAGGGTCTTGCAGAAGAAGAAGGTTTACGGCTTGCCCATGTGAGGAGAAGGGAGGGGGAGCCAGGGTGGACACGGGGACAGAGTCACAGAGAGAGAGAGAGAGAGAGAGAGAGAGATCTTATGACCCGTACATGAGAGAGCGGGGGCAGTCAGGTGCAGCTGGGGAGGGCTATGTCAGCTAAGGCGAAGGATGCCTCATCAAGAGGGAATGGGGGGGGGGGTTTTGTGCGGGTCAAGCAGGAGAGTTGCCTTTCGCAGCAGGGTCGCGCAGAGGGAGAGGGTTTCATGGTCTATGCATGAGAGAGGGGGTGTAAGATACGCGCAGGAGGGAAGCCGGGGATTCCAATGGGTAAAAGGCCATGGTGCCTAGAATGGCTGCACATATGCATAGGGGTATGGGCTCTTACTGGCAGAGTGATACGGTCAATAATTTACGGTAGTCATGGTGCTCACAGGGAGAGGAGTGGGAGAAGAAGGGAAATGAATGCTGTTTATGTACATTAATTTCTTCAATTCCCACAGTCGCCCCTTTTTACATTACAGCAGTCATTTTTGTAATTGATGGGGTAGACAGGCATCGTTGATGAATTAGCATTTTGTCGATACTAACATTTGGCGTACAATCATAGACAGTTGAGGTGATGGGCAGAATGCAGCACATAGAAAATTGCATTTCGTTGTGTTCCTGACAATTAAACGCACTACATAGCATAAATCTTTCTAACTTAAAAATGTGACCAATGAACAGTTTTGACCAGGTAGTTGAGAGCGGAATTCAGTTCAATACACAAGATTTCCTCGTCACAGTGTCTTTTTATCATTGAGCCATCACTGGTAGGCTCTAGTCCGTGTACTTTCGTTGGCGCTGTTGAGCACCGGCGGTGGAGCTATAGGTCCAGCTCGGTTCTATCCTTACGCGTTGCAGGGTGCGGTCAGTCCTCTGCTGTTAGACCACAGTCCTGTTCCCTAAACAATCCGTTTGGCGGCGCCTTATGCTCGGCACCTATATTTCCGTGGCAACACCCTATTCCCATATGAATGCAGTTCTTCCTTTTGGCAAAAAGTCACGTGGAAAAGAGGGTGAGTGTGGTTCAAATAGTCGATAGGAGAGAGGGCGGAGTTGGGTCAGAGTTCCTGGGACGCACAAAAGGGACCAAGGGAGCAAAGGATAACAAGCAGGCAGGCCCATCAATCGGGCCCAAAGAAGGGGGACGGAGACTCCAGGCACACGTGGGTTAGCAGACGGAGGGCTTCAAGGCGGCCCGTCATTTTTCATTTTCCACGTTGAAATTGCGGTCTCGTCCCGTATCTTGTTGCTCTGCAGCTCCACCTTTGGTCGAGGTCACACGTGTCCCAAGATCTGCAGTCAGGCTGTACGTCACATCTGACCCATCTCCTTCGGTGATCGTGAATCTTTGAATAGGTACAAGACAATGTTTTAGAGAAATGGCAGAAGAAGATATCTACGCATGTGAATTCCTCCCTCAATTCTACGCATTTGGGAGATACGCTCATTGGTCACAGTCCGAGGTCCATTACCAAGCAGTGCATGTGTCAGCATTCCTACTGAGTTCATGGCAGGTTTATTCATCGTCCTATTTATAACTCAAGTGAGGATAAATGATATTCCCATCAACTGTGCATTTCATCATATTCAACATTACGGAGCATTTCCTTTCAGGACTGGCTAATCTTTTCAAACAGGGCGGGGGTGCCATCATCGAGAGTCAGGCAAAACAAGGTTTTCTCGAGGGTCAATAGTTACTCATGGTCATCATGTTTATATCCGGGACAGCAACTGGGGTCTATCAAAATGGGGCGGGGATGCTTCGGGCGCTCGCGCTTGGGTGCAAAAGGGGGTGGGGCAATCTGGGCATTGGGGGTCAATCTAGACGTTGGCGTTCGTCTCTGAAGAACAGACATAAGGTGCCATTGACATACAGTTCCCCTATAAATGGCCAGATTTGGGGGACTTTAGTCGTCTTACCTGTCCTTTCCTTCTCAGCCAATTCAAGTTCATTCATTTTGCAGAAAGGAGAGGCAGTAATATGGCGAGATACAATCATTTTAGTTTCGGTCAATTTCGCTGAACACCTTCGCGTTCAATATGTATCAAATCAGACTGGTGCCGGTGGGGCACAATTTTACCACAAAGAGGGAGAGAAAATAGGGAGACTCTCATAGAGAGTGAGAGTCGTCCGCAATCTAAACGAGCCATTCGGTACACGTATGACATGTAGAGAGAGGGAGAGAGAGAGAGAGAGAGAGAGATAAGGGGGTGGTGAGAGAGAGAGAGAGAGAGAGAGAGAAAGACGTGTACGAAAATAGGTCATTTAGTGCGCTCACAACACAGAACAGCAAAGGTCAGGTAACACGCAAATACAGACAGAGGGAAGACATAAATCCGTACATTACACACACACAGACTCAGACAGGGAAGACGGCACATGCATTACACATATATAAGACATTCACGACAAGACAGGAAACAGGTGGCCAACAAAATCCTTATTATATCCTACGTATTTTTACTATCCTATTTATCTATGTGCTTAGCTCTTTCTACCCTTCCCTCCTTTTCCTTCTCGCTTGTTATGTCTGCGAGCGTTCTCAATTGCCAATACTTACACCTCGGTTGGTCGGTCAGAAATTAACCTGGTCGTGCTATTTACCCATGGTTGGATCTTAAACCATTTTTCAGTTCCTTCCTTTGGTGGGAAGTTCTCCAGGCTGAGGCAACGGCAAGTATTAATCGGGAGAACAGTCGGACAGCTTGGCTATATCTATAAGAGTGTGAGAAAGGGGGGCAGTGCATTTTGAACATCAGCAACATTTCTAACTTCCCAGACGGGTGGTGCCGTGGTAACCCTTACCCGTATATTTTTCTTTGTCCTTTCCCTACCTAGTCAAACGTCCAGTTACATTATTTAACGCGTCATTTCTAGTCAATTTTTCGTCATTCAGTACCTGTCCAGTTTCTATGTCAGTCCATCCTCCCAGTCGCTATGTTCTAAGGAGGGACAGTCATGTTTAAGTCTACGTCTTTTAAAAACTTATCGTTATGAGGACTATGCACATATTCCCTCCTTCCCTTTTCGTCGGTGGTTCGACCATCGCTCTCCCATATTTCAGCCGACGTTCTGACGTGACCTGCAGAAGGGAGGAAAAAGAAGGGGTGGGGGGCAGCATTCAAAGTACATCAGCATGCAGTAGTCCGAAAATATTTTTACTTACCACATACTCGACCTATCTCCACGTACTGCATTTCTTTACCATCTCGGCGTTTAAGCCCAGAGGTACCAGTGGTCAGATAGATAATAATTGACGATCTGCGTATCTACATGAGTTACTTGGTCGTAACCCTCTTTGTCGGGTGCAAGGGTGACGGTCAGGTGGCATTTCTGTGGTGTCGTTTTAAGGGTGTCTAAAACACTTCTCTGGCTGCCTGTAGCTGCTAAATATTCTGATCCTTTTTGATCTACATCTTTCATCATACTTATTCTTCGCTCACAGTAGTAAGACATCCAAAACTCATTAATGCGACTGCTACAACCATGCTTTCTTTTTCAAAATACTTTTAATAAAAAGTGTTGAGGTACAAATACAGGCCTACAACTCAGTGGGCCGGCTACGAGGCAGATTGAAACTGTACATAAGAAGAACGAAGTTGGTGGCAGTTCATTGCATAAAATGCAGCAGTGCAATAAAATCGTATTAAACTTCCCTACAGAGCAAGCATGATGCATGTCAGTAATTCATCTTTAATAAATTAATAAATTCTTTATCCAATGTTCATTCATTACCTAAATTACACCAATTCATTTTCCAAATCATAATCAGTACCCACCCTAAGTCAGTTCATTGTCCAAGCACATACTCAATATCCTTCGTATCTACTTTCATTATCCAATAAAACTACATACATATCTCGGGGCAAAAAGCTGCGTGGTCAGGGTGCAACAAAGTTTATTCAAAAAGTCTCATTTTGTGTCGGCGCCATTTTGGGTGGGGTCAGGCGAGTTCCAGCACAGTCAGAATATCTCCAATGACTCGTGGTTGGACCAGAACCTTCCGTTGGAAGTTCAAAAAGTTTTGAATCATGTGGTTAACAGTTCTAACAATATGGACCATTAGTCAAAGAGTGGGGAGGGCGGCAACAATTTTCCTACCGGGTCATTCTGGTGTTCCACCGGAACTGAACAAGTCTGTGCTGCGGCTGCATTTTAGCCATTTCCAATCCGAGGCTGGCGCCGGCAGGAGTTGCACCGATGTCGCGGTTCCCAGTGAGGGGGGCGGGGGCGCCCATGTGGAGGGATCGGGGTGCCCCCCGGCTCTCATAGAATCTTCAAGGTTGAGGAGAGAAGGCATGGGGTGCGTGCCCGTCCTGGGCAAAAGACCGCTTTTTGATGTTGACCCTCTTTAAGTAAGAGCATTGGGGTGTCGCTGGAAGCCTCCACCTGGATGGAGGTGGGGGAGGCTCGTTTGCGCCGCCTCCCCCTTCCAGCGACCCCGCGCCGTTCTCCGGCTCCAGCGTTTCGGTAAGGCCGTGTCAGGCGATGAAGACGGGGGGGGGGGGGGTGGTCGGCGGCTGAGGCAAGACAGCCCCCCCCTTCCTTTTTGACATGTGGCGGGACTACCTCCAACTCTCCAGGAGTGGACACGTGGCGGGGCTACTTGCTCTTGTCCAGACGTCGGCATGTGGCGGCACTACCTGTAACTATCCGGGCGATGGCATGTGGCGGGACTACCTGCAACTGTCAGGCGTTGGGTGTAGTTGCGGCCATTATAGCACAAAGGAAAGCCGCCATCCTCGCTCTGGCTTCGACCCTCGACGAAAGCCGGATCGGGTGAGAGAGAGAGGGGTGGTCGGTGGCCGAGGCAAGACAGCCCCCTCTCTCCCCGTGGCCTGCAGGGCGGCAGAAGAGGAGGGATGGAGAGGTCCCTGTCATTCTTTGGACCGCCTGCCCAACATCATCTCCTACTGACCGCGGCCAGGCGAGCCCCTCGTGCCTCGAGGCCTCGCCTTCCGGATGGGCGTAACCGCGGACCTGTTGCACTTCGTGAGCTTCCGGAATGGGGGTAGGTACCTATTGAATTGTTTCTATTTCATGTGACCGTTATTTGGGCGTGGCGGGCAATGAGGCAGACATGTTGGGAGCAGGAATAGGCAGTAGAGCCTAGCTACCTCGTGGCTATTTTTTGCTGTCAAACTTTTCGCCATTTTATATTTCTTATTACGAACTATTTCTAATGTTTCTTATTTTTAGTGAAGTCAAAAGCTCATCAGGGGGTTACTGACTTAGCCTGATTTCTTTTTATTTTTCTTTCTCTTCCTTAGCGTGTTTCGAGCTAAAGTTTTCTGTTAGTAGGGAACGGTGATCACTTCATATTTTTATGTGTCCTTTTCACTAGGGGGTACTTCTGGACGGACCAGACGAGTTCCCTCCAATAAATGGTCCGGGGTGGAACTAGATTATCGATCAAAAGGGGAACATATATTCCTTCATTAGGGTATCATCCTGGGCAGACCGAGCGATGTACTTCCACTTACTAGGGTAGCCTCCTGGACGGACCAGATGGTCTACTTCCACTAAATGGCCCATGAGCGGGGAGCATATGTCCTCCATAAGGGTAGTCTCCTGGGCGGACCATGCGAGCTACCCCCCAAATAACCAAACAGTGGGGAGTGGGTAGGACTGACGAATTCACAAAGGGGCATAACCTACCCTTTACTACTTGCAAAGACTAGACAGAATATTTCTATTCCACGTTGTTTGCAAGTAGAAAATACCTCAAACGAAACAATTCCTGGAACAACAATGTCCAGGCAACCAACCAATCAGTGGGGAGAAAAACAGGCATGACGGATTACAACGGGGACAAACGTCTGCATTACCTGCCCTTCGCTATCCAGAAAGGAAGACAGAATATTTCTACTCGTCTCAGTTTGTAGACAGGGAAGATCTCAAAGAGCAACAATCGATTATTAATCGATTTCAAACAATCAGTGGGGAGAAAAGTAGGCTTGACGGATTACAACGGGGACAAAAGTCTGCATTACCTACCCTTCTCGATTTGCAAAGAGGGACGACGTTCCTATTCGCCGCTGTTTGCAAACAGAGAATGTCTCGTTCTCCAGAAGAGAACCAATATGTCAAGTAGCCTTCAAAGCTAAATGAACCAATACCAACAATATCAGTATACAAATACCGATTCCAATACAATCAATCAATCAATCAGGTGGATAGAACCACCCTACCAATCAGGCGTAAAAACACCCTACTTAATCTTACCCGGACCGGACCATACGGACAGTTCTTCGACTTCCTCCTCCAGCGCCCGATCATTCTCTTACTCCATGTAGCATTCCTGTGGGATTCCAGTCAGGACAATAGGTCACTCAAGAGAGGTCCGTTCAGAATTGGTGAAGTTCTTTTGATCGGCAGCCGGGCTAGGGCCCTCTCAAGGCAGGTATACTCCGATCATTTTAGATGTTCACTTCTTCGTCTGGATCTCTCTTACCGAACCTTATGTCACTGATGGGCCCCACGTTGGGCGCCAATTGTGAAACAGGAGCCCATAATTCTATCGATGCCCAGGCCGCTGGCGCAAACCGCCTCTTAGTTCCCATGTTGAATAGTTACCAAATAAAGAGACGGGCGCTGGAAGCAGGAATCAAGAACAGAGTTTAATTCTCATGAGGAGAGCCAGTCATTTCGGACACGAAACACGGTGTCTTTCAGGAGGTGCTCTAACAAGTGAGCTGAGACTCTTTCTTTTATACCTTACAAAACACTTGATAGTACAATCAGGACAGTGTGACCCAAAGGAAAAGACATCCCTATAATCCTCGTGTCAATCCTACCCCACATATGTTCACAATAGGGACCCTTGACCTGCTGATAAGAGGGGAGGGCAATCACGCAGCTGAGTGTTCCGTCAACTGTTTGGATGTGTGCGCCTGATCATAGACCAGGGGGTGGGGTGGCTAGGATCAATAGTGGGTCCTTTGAAGAGGAGTGACTTCATACAATAAGGGCAGTAAATGGTATCTCCTGGCTTAGGCGATGGCCTCGGACATGTGTGGTCAGCCGGACTCGGGGGAAGGGGTCATCAAAGGAGTGGTATTCATGCTGCGTGGACAATCGAGCGCGGAGGGAAGGCTTGTCAACAGAGGGGCATTCATGGAAGGAAAGGAGGTGTTGGTCAGGCGCGGCCGTGGCTCTCAAGGACAGGGTCTTGCAGAAGAAGAAGGTTTACGGCTTGCCCATGTGAGGAGAAGGGAGGGGGAGCCAGGGTGGACACGGGGACAGAGTCACAGAGAGAGAGAGAGAGAGATCTTATGACCCGTACATGAGAGAGCGGGGGCAGTCAGGTGCAGCTGGGGAGGGCTATGTCAGCTAAGGCGAAGGATGCCTCATCAAGAGGGAATGGGGGGGGGGGGGAGGGTTTGTGCGGGTCAAGCAGGAGAGTTGCCTTTCGCAGCAGGGTCGCGCAGAGGGAGAGGGTTTCATGGTCTATGCATGAGAGAGGGGGTGTAAGATACCCGCAGGAGGGAAGCCGGGGATTCCAATGGGTAAAAGGCCATGGTGCCTAGAATGGCTGCACATATGCATAGGGGTATGGGCTCTTACTGGCAGAGTGATACGGTCAATAATTTACGGTAGTCATGGTGCTCACAGGGAGAGGAGTGGGAGAAGAAGGGAAATGAATGCTGTTTATGTACATTAATTTCTTCAATTCCCACATGACTCGCATTGCACCCACTGCAGTCGTAATCCAGATTGAACATGTCATCACCTTTGCCTAAATAATTTCTGTCTACATTACCATTCCAGTTTAGATTTATTGCTACTGCCTCTAGTGCAGTATTTTTTAATCTGGGGGATGTGAACCCTTTAATGTCTGGAAATCCCTTAAGGTCTGCGACTATTTAAATTAAATCTAATTGGACAGATTAATAAAGCTGGTGTACATAAAAAGGAAAATTGAAAATGTAAAATCTATAAATGTGAAGGAATTTAAAATTGGAGGCTAAACATTAAGTTGCTATCCTTAGCATGATTGTGGGAGCAGCACAAGAACAGCAAACAGAATTTATTATAGACTATTGGTCGCCTTAACTGGAACACTGGTAGGCACCTACCAAAAAAGCATGCATTAGGAGCAAGTAAGACTGAGGTGCTACAATCCAGCATATTGCATCATCTTTTAGAAATCAAAACAAATTTTCAAATGCGCCAACCATTCCATGAGTATACATTTTTTCATATTTTTATATAAAATTCTGTATAATTTGTGTATGTGTTTCATGCACATTTGTTTCTGTATTTTTAGTTATTTCGATGTTGAAATCCTAGAAATAGTTTAGATTGAATCCTCTGGCTTCTGGTAGTGGTAAATGGGGTCCAGAGAAGTCGAAAGGTTAAGAACTACAACTCTGGTGTAATGAAGACATTATTTTTGTTGAACTGTTGGCCAAGTCTCCTCAGTTCTTTTGCTGAGAACTTCAAAGATGTCTACATTCTTAAGTTAATGACACCAACAAGGACTTAGTTGTCGTTGAGAAGATCGCCAGGGCAGAAGATCACTTGACATCTTCTCAAAAACTCAACACCAAAACCTTCATAGCTGTCTGTGAAAATGCCATCGTTGGGAAAATCCCATTAAAAATAAAATCTCTATATTGTGATCTTGGCGTTGAAACATCAAAAATGGTGATCACCAAAATAACCTGCCTCTCCACAGATATTACCGCAGGAATCGCTTCAATACTGAATATCTCTAATGAGTGCTATGGTCACACATGGAGCATACTTCTATAAATGAATACAACTGTATTAAGAATTTCTAACACAAGTGATTATTTTTAGGAATAAACTACAGCACAATGATTCTTATTTACTTTTGCAGATGAAGAAATTAGGCAGTAGAAGATTAGAGAACTGGCCTTCATTACTTTGATTTGAGCCATTCCGGATTCACTTTTGAGATGCGAGTTCGCTTTGCTGCGCTGGAACATCTTTTTTTTTTTCCAAGCCTAAAATAAAATCAAAACCAGTACCACTGTTGCACCCAGAAAGTGGGCAGTTAACTACAATTTGGTATCTTTCCTCTCATCCTAGAAAGAAGAGAAAAAAAATGATTCCTTCTAGAGAATAAAAATTAGTTTACTCCGCGCTAGGACAAATAATATCTGATCTCTACAGCTTGTGGAGATAGCTATGTTTTGTATATATAAATGTGGTTACCCATTGCCTCACCTAGACATTAGTTGTGACCAAGGTATTTGGAAGAACATGTTTGTTGTGGTTATTGAAAAAAACCTATGACCTTTTTATTGATTTTAGAATTGTAACAAAACATTGTGCTTCATATGCCCACAGTGCAAGCTAGATGATTAAGAACCAAGAAAACTCCAATGAAAGTGTTCACAGTTGTAGTAGGATGATTAATGTTGGTAATTGTGGCACCAACTTTTACCCAACTGTCTGTTTTATGATGAATAAAGAGTTGTCATTAATTCCTCTATCTGCATGGGAGGCTCAGTTTCATCTTCAGTTTCGCTAAACTTCTCCAACATTTCTCCCAAGGCCAAGTAGGCATTCTGTTAGCTTACCGTCTTTTCCAACCATTGGCATGAACTCTGCTCTATGGCTCTATTTCCACTGGATAAACCTAAATCGTGCATTGCTAGTACTCTGATGTGGAGCTCAATACTCTTTTCTCCCCCTCATTGTGTGGATCAAAGGGTGTGATAGATCATTATTCTAATCATCTTTAATCCCTAGGTGCAGTCTGCGTTCCCTGCAAAGAGATTTGTATAAGGATGATAGCAGATGGACACACTCTTTATGCCCCTTAATGTAGGTACTGTTTCTGATTCCAGGGGCATACCAGGAAACTCTAGCCAAAGCAACCTAATTTTATCCAGTATTGGGGTATCTTTCATAGATTCACATGCTTAGAATCATCCCCGCCGATGAGGTGGGAGTCTTGCGGTACAATAAAACATATACATTATAGTCATAATAACATTACACAATAGGCTATTATGGACAACAAAGTCACTACATTAGCCTACCTTCCTTTTGCAAAAAGAACCAAACTTGGAACACAGCCAATCAGGCTGCAGCACCCTCATAGAACCTTCCACAGAGAGGCAATACCTCAGATTTTCTACCGCACCTAGTTTGACAGGGAGTCTCCCTGAACTCTGCTCAGTTTTTTCCTTAACTTTAACTTCTTTGTGAGAAATAATGTCAGATTCTTCAAAGAAAAGCTTGTTCTTGCCTTGTTCTTCATGTGGGAAGAAGAGATTGCACTTTGAGGATTGACATAAAGAATGTATTTACTGCCTTTACCCAGCTCACAAGGTCAAGGACTGCAGGATCTGTAGAACCTTTCCTGCCTAGACCTTGAAAGACAGAGAAGGAAGACTTTTGGTTTGGCTGGAGAAGTTGAAGGCTTCATCTGATGTGGTATCTGGAGATGAAGACAGTGTAAGTCCTCAGGCGTCCACCATACTGGCCAAGAAGGATAGATCTGGAGATCCACCTGAGAGACAGAGTAAGACCCTGAAGAAATCTCCCCCTGAAATTAGTCACTCTTCCTCAAAAAAAGAGAAATCCTCTTTCTCTTCTGAGGTAAAAACTGGAGAAAAGGTAAAGATTTCTTTGAAAACTCGACACTACCGTCGACGAGCCCACGACTGCAGCAACCTCGACGTCGACAACAACATCGTCGACAATGGTTTTTCCGTCGACGACCTCAATGATTTCAACGTCGACGGTTTCTTCAATACTGGCAATCTCAACGGATACTGACTCGCCGTCCATGTATATTTCATCGACGCTAAAGCATAAAAGACCTACATCTTTGTAAATTACGCCAGTATTAACCTCTAAGTTGTCATCTTCAAGACAATTCTATCAGGATGTTTCACATATCTCACCTTTACCTCCTAGCCATTATCTGAAGGAGTCAGATGATGAAGGTCCTTTTGGTCCAGCACATGACCCGTCTCAGCTCAGAATAAAATATCAGGAGGATGAAGACGATGAAGAATATTATGAGCCCTGCGAATCTTTAAGAGGCCCTCAGGAATCTTTTCATCAAGAACCTATGGTTCAAATGCCTGCTGCTTTAATGCAAGATCTCACTGCAATGTTGAGAGATTATAACGCACGCTTCCCAGCAGTACCAGTTTCTGAACAAACCCCTGCGCCTACAGCTTTGCAGGTTCCGAGTCCTGATGCCCCTGTCTCAGTGCCTCAAGTAGCTTTACCTACTCATTTCCTTCAAGATGATGATGGAGACACGGTGGCTGAAGAAGGAGAAATACCTAACTCACCCACAACTGTGGATGAATGGGATGAGTATTTAATTCCAGTGCCAGCCTCACCAGTCCCTCAGGCTGTGGACTCCCCTTCTGAGGATATAGGAGGTTTTCACGCCATCATGGAACGGTCAGCTGCTAGATTCCATCTTCCAATACCGGTACAGAAAACTGAGTGTTTTCTTTATGATTTTAAGGACCAAAGTAGAAAATCGGTTCGTTCAATTCCGATAATAGATCATATTTGGGAAGAAGGGGCGAAGATAATGAAAACTCCTTTCTCAATTCCGGCGATTCTCCCTAGAATCGCCAAAAAATATAAGGCGCCGGATAATGCTCCTGCCTGCCTCTCTGGGCACCCTCGATCAGACTCCGTCATCTCACAGGTGGCCCAACAGAAATCTTGAAATCTATCTGCCCCAGTAACTGCTCCACCAGACAAGGATGGGAGGCGCCTAGATAATATCAGTGTACACTTTACCACCATGGCAGGCGCTACAGTTCGTGCCACAAATTCTTTGGCGATTTCAGGTAGATATGGCCGCCAATTATGGGCAGACATTTCACCTTATCTTGATTATCTGCCTGAGGATAAAAAACAAGAAGCGAGAAAGATACTTCTGGAAGAAGAAAGGGCGGCTTCTGAGATTATCGATATCTCTATGGATATGGCCTCTTTTGGGTTTTCGCCAACTTGCCGGAGCAGCGACTCTTAGACATCAGGGTTGTTTGAAATCCACTAACTTTCGCCCGGAGGTCCAAGCAAAGATTCTGGATATATCCTTTGATGGAGACTTGTTATGTGGCAAACACATAGATGAGGCATTACAGGAAATCAAAAAGGATACGGATACCGCTAGAGCACTAGGTACCTTACAATACAGAAAACACCTTTTCGTGAAGCGATAGAAAAAGTGCCTCGCTCCCAAGTGGGGAAGGGATTTTATTCTCGCTTTTTTCTAATAAAGAAAAGGTCTGGGGAATGGAGACCAATCCTGGATTTAAGAAAACTGAACAAATATCTTCAGAAAAAATCCTTCTACATGGTGAAACTCCAGGAAATCCTTCAGCTTTTGGATCATGCAGATTTCATGACAACGTTGGATCTCCAGGATGCGTACTTCCACATACCAATCCATCCCAAACACCGAAAATTCCCAAGATTTACTGTGGCAGGTGTACATTTCCAATTCAAAATCCTCCCATTTGGCTTACGCTCAGCTCCAAGAGTCTTTACCAAATTCCTAGCTCCAGTAGCAGCTCATCTCAGGCAACGGGGCATCCAATTATTCCCGTATTTGGACGATTGGCTAATAAAGGCTCCTTCTTTTCGTCAGGTTTCTCATGCAACAGCAAACTGCCTGCTGGTTTTTCACTCTCTAGCACTATCTCTGAACGTCCAAAAGTCAGTCCTCTATCCTTCCCAAAGGATCTAATTTCTAGGGGCAATGCTGGATACCATCCGAGACAAAGCATTCTTGTCCAAAGAAAGGCAATCTCGTCTTGTTTCTCTGGTGTCAGACCTCCTCAAAAGAAAGTTCGCTTCTGGACGGATCATCAAGTCTTTTCTCGGGATGCTATCATCCACTATTCTGCTAGTACCTCATACCCGTCTGAGCTTGAGACCAATTCAAGAGGAACTGGACTATCAGTGGCTCCAAATCTCGGGGTCGTTCGACAACCTAGTACAAATAACTCCAGTTATATGAGAAACTCTTTCCTGGTGAAAGCTTTCCAAAAAATCCTCAGTCGGGCTCACCTTTCAACCTTCTGTACCAGATTTCATACTCACAACAGATGCCTCCCTAGAAGGGTGGGGTGCGCATCTTCAAGATCGCTGCATGAGAGAGTAGGGGTCTGCTGCTATGGCAAAGATGCACATACATTTTCTGGAGCTTCGAGCCATTTTCCTGGCACTGCAGTCTTTTCTACCAAGACTTCAAGTATCAACGGTTCTGATCAGAACCGAAAACACCACTTGTATGCATTATCTAAACAAGCAAGGGGGTACCCGGTCTCACATTCTGTCTCAAGAGGCTCAAAGCATTTGGGAGTGGCTTCTCTCTGACAATATAAATATCAAGGTGGGACATCTTCCAGGAATCCACAACACCTTGGCAGACACTCTAAGCAGGACGTCAAAATCCTGTCACGAATGGGAGCTGGAACAAACAATTGTAGAGAATATATTGCAGAAGTGGGGCAAGCCAAATCTGGATCTCTTTGCCCCCAGGAACAATCAGAAGTGCCCATTCTTTGCAAGTTGGGAGCCTGGAGAAGGGCTCTTGGGGGAACGCCTTCATGATGAGATGGATGGGGATTTTTGCTTACGCATTCCCTCCTTGTCCGTGGATTCCAAGACTTCTGCGCAAGATCAAGATGGAACCATGCTGCAGGATTCTAATTGCACCGAAATGGCCATGTCAGCACTGGTTCACAGAGCTTCTCCTTCTATCCGAACGTAAACCGTTCCGTCTTCCAGCAATCCTGAACCTATTGTCAATGAGCAGAGGCCAGATTCTTCATCCTCGTCCAGTTCAGGTGCAACTTCATGCATGGTTTCTGGATTCACGGAGTCCAAGGAGATACATTTACCTCAAGACTGCAGAGACATTCTTTCTAGAGCGAGAGCTCCTTCTACGTTGAGGACTTGTGCGTTAAAATGGAAAAGATTCTGTTACTGGTGCAGGAATATACATCCTCTGAAATGTTCTCCGGATAAGATTCTGCCTTATCTATTATCATTGTCTAAATCTGATCCCATGTTTTCTTCTGTTAAACTACATCTAGCGGCCATTTCTACCTACAGGCGATCTTCAGGGAGGCATCCCTTTGTTTTAATAGTCTCATTAAACAGTTCCTGAAAGGGGTTTTCAGAACCTTTCCACCCATTAAGGCTCCTCCTCCAGAATGGAGGCTGAATTTAGTACTGCAACAGCTAAGGAAGCATCCATTTGAACCCATTCACAAAGCAGATTTAAAGTATCTCTCATGGAAGACAGCTCTCCTATTAGCTCTCACCTCTTCTCGAAGAGTAAGTAAAATACAGACTTTCACTATCAGACAACCGTATTTGAAGTTTTCCAATGACTATGTCCTTCTAAGAACTACTCCCATGTTCATACCTAAGGTTCAGTCCATCTCAATGAGCCTGTTATTTTACGCTCTTTCTTTCCTAATCCATCTTCCTCTGCAGAGAAATCTTTGCATACCTTGGATGTCAAGAGATGCTTGAAGTTCTACATTTCACGTACTATTTCCATCAGAAAATCTGACCAATTATTTATTTCCTATGGTGGTCAGAAGCCAGGATCAGCAGTAACGAAGTCCACTATCTCAAGGTGGATTGCATCTACTATCCAATTCTGCCATTGCAAGGCTGGACATCCGTTGTCTAACAAACCTAAGGCTAACTCTACTAGGGCAGTATCCTCGTCTACTGCGCTTTTTGCCAGTGTGTCATTGGAGAAGATTTGCCGTGCTGCAACGTGGATAAGTGTGCACACATTTACATTGCATTATTGCCTGGATCTGGCAACAGAAGCTGAGTCCGCAGTTGGTCAAGCAGTGTTACTAAACCTTTTTAAATAAGGTAAGCCTCTACAATGAGAGGATACTACATTTGCTATTGACATGTTCATTATTGCATATACTTATTTGATGCATATATTTATGAATTGCCCTTTATTAGGGTTGAAATGTTACTACATTATTGTATTGGTTTTGCTTGGTATCTATTATGGTTTCTTATGATACCCACCATCCACTATACATCTAAGTATTATTTACTGCTAGCTATTCTGATTCTAAGCATGTGAATCTATGAAAGATACCCCAATACTGGATAATAAAACAAGTTACTTACCTGAAACTTCAGTTATCCAGTATTGGTATCTTTCATAGATTCACATGTGACCCACCCTCCTCCCCGGAGAGGCTTACCTTATCATTATGGCATACTTACTGTCACTTGTGCTACGAAAGTCTGCTGAGGGTGCTGCAGCCTGATTGGCTGTGTTCCAAGTTTGGTTCTTTTTGCAAAAGGAATATGGTAGGCTAATGTAGTTACTTTGCTGTCCATAGTAGCCTGTTGTGTAATGTTATTATGACTATAATGTATATGTTTTATTGTACCGCGAGACTCCCACCTCGTCGGCTGGGATGGTTCTAAGCATGTGAATCTATGAAAGATACCAATACTGGATAACCGAAGTTACAGGTAAGTAACTCATTTTCTTCTTTTACAACCGATCCTAAAATAGAAACGGCCCTTTCTGTTCTCCAAACACAAATCTTACTATGTCAGAAGTTTTCAGTTGATTGTCAATATACAGATCCTCCATCAATTACGTGAGCATCTCACCCCATCTGCCTCTCTTTCAGGAAATGTAGTTCTGGATAGTTCCATATTGCCCTACTGCCATGAAATAGTGCCTTCTTAGTTACCCAGGTCCACATTTCTAACATATGTCTTACCAGATACGTGTTTCCAGGACCTTGTCCAGTTAGAACATAAATAGCTAGTGAAGCTCACCTTCACCGTGGCATCCAGCCAAGATTTGTTTTTTTATGGTTTGGCGCCACATTGAGCCCGTGTACGAGGTGCTGTAGTTGAGCAGCCAGCGTATATTCTAAATCGGGTAAGGCCACGCAGTTTATATGGTAGTAGCAGGACCTCTAATCATAATCTAGGGCCCTTTATATGAGCCAGGCGGAGCAGAATCCCCGGGTGGGATACTGCTCTGCCTGATCATGCGTGGTCTGTTGTTGTTGTATCCAATTACCAGACCCGAATTTGCTGCTTAGTAATTCCAAACGATCAAACTGCATGAGCTTGGTTGCAACAACAGCCAAGTCGCATCCCTGCTCCAATCGGACTTTAATTTGGCAAGGGGGAGTATTCAGTGCTCCTCCATGCCAGAAATAATTAATCCCTTCCGTTCTACCTTCCTTTTCTTCACCATCACTTCACACAGAAGCCCCTCACCCCACAGAAGACCCTCGTACACATTTATCTTCTGCTCCGAGCACATGGTACATATCTGTGTGAAACCCCCTTGGAAAAGGAAGTCTAGTGCAGAATACCTCACTTTAATTTACTGCCCCTACAGTTATTCCTCATTCGGAGGGGATTAAACTGTTAATTACACAGCACTGGTGGGGTGTTACTGAACGATATCGGTCCTTACGTACTTGGGGCCTTATTTATGAAGGACTTGCGCCGCCGGTGCGTCACTTTTAACATGGGAAAAAGTGACGCACCGGCGGCGCAAGTCCTTCATAAATAAGGCCCTTGGTGTTTACACTCTGCTAGTACTGTGCATTTCACAGTCCGAGCCTAGGTCCTTTATCCATATAAGTGAATTTGACAGCTGGTCTCATTCCTTGAACAACTTTCTGCGTATTATGAAGAATAATCCATGAAAAATGTACTTCACCTGGTGAATACAGTAATTTTTAATACTGCTATCCTCCCCATCATTGACAGTGGGAGAGAGCACCAAAACAGTATACGATTGTTAGTTTATTCAAGTACCCTACCTATTTTAAATTCTATTGAATTGTTGGGATTCAGCACTATTCTTATTCTCAAATACTTGAAATTGTTTATTTGCTAGTTTAGACGTAAATCCGGTAGGTCAGTCATGGCTTCTCCATAGGTTTTCCCAGTGACATTAGTCGTGATTTGACAGGGTGATTCGCACCCCTAATATCACTCTAAATGGTTTTAATGCAGTTAACATGTGAGGGATTGAGATTTCAGATGACCAAAATAATCTAATGTACTGTCTGCATATTTGGAGACTGATATGTCCCGCTCTAATGCCCTATTGTAACAATGCTCTCAGCTGCAAGAGGCTGTATAGCAAGGTAAATAGCAGGAGAGATACCTCCCGCCTGTTGTCCCACTGCAAATCCAAAGGGGCTGAAATCATTTTATGTATTCTTCTTCTTGCTTTGCAAGCATTATATTGCAAACTATTACAGGTTGTCCATTCAGGACATACATTTAATTTATGTAAAACTTTAAACAAATACTCCCAACTGACTATATTGGAGGTTGTTCCAATGTCTGCAGGTGTAGCAGCATAATTTTCACTATGGCAGTGTAGAAAATATTGGATATGCACCAGTTTTCTTAGATTTACAGTAGTGTTTCTGGACGGATCATCAAGTCTTTTCTCGGGATGCTATCATCCACTATTCTGCTAGTACCTCATACCCGTCTGAGCTTGAGACCAATTCAAGAGGAACTGGACTATCAGTGGCTCCAAATCTCGGGGTCGTTCGACAACCTAGTACAAATAACTCCAGTTATATGAGAAACTCTTTCCTGGTGAAAGCTTTCCAAAAAATCCTCAGTCGGGCTCACCTTTCAACCTTCTGTACCAGATTTCATACTCACAACAGATGCCTCCCTAGAAGGGTGGGGTGCGCGTCTTCAAGATCGCTGCATGAGAGAGTAGGGGTCTGCTGCTATGGCAAAGATGCACATACATTTTCTGGAGCTTCGAGCCATTTTCCTGGCCCTGCAGTCTTTTCTACCAAGACTTCAAGTATCAACGGTTCTGATCAGAACCGAAAACACCACTTGTATGCATTATCTAAACAAGCAAGGGGGTACCCGGTCTCACATTCTGTCTCAAGAGGCTCAAAGCATTTGGGAGTGGCTTCTCTCTGACAATATAAATATCAAGGTGGGACATCTTCCAGGAATCCACAACACCTTGGCAGACACTCTAAGCAGGACGTCAAAATCCTGTCACGAATGGGAGCTGGAACAAACAATTGTAGAGAATATATTGCAGAAGTGGGGCAAGCCAAATCTGGATCTCTTTGCCCCCAGGAACAATCAGAAGTGCCCATTCTTTGCAAGTTGGGAGCCTGGAGAAGGGCTCTTGGGGGAACGCCTTCATGATGAGATGGATGGGGATTTTTGCTTACGCATTCCCTCCTTGTCCGTGGATTCCAAGACTTCTGCGCAAGATCAAGATGGAACCATGCTGCAGGATTCTAATTGCACCGAAATGGCCATGTCAGCACTGGTTCACAGAGCTTCTCCTTCTATCCGAACGTAAACCGTTCCGTCTTCCAGCAATCCTGAACCTATTGTCAATGAGCAGAGGCCAGATTCTTCATCCTCGTCCAGTTCAGGTGCAACTTCATGCATGGTTTCTGGATTCACGGAGTCCAAGGAGATACATTTACCTCAAGACTGCAGAGACATTCTTTCTAGAGCGAGAGCTCCTTCTACGTTGAGGACTTGTGCGTTAAAATGGAAAAGATTCTGTTACTGGTGCAGGAATATACATCCTCTGAAATGTTCTCCGGATAAGATTCTGCCTTATCTATTATCATTGTCTAAATCTGATCCCATGTTTTCTTCTGTTAAACTACATCTAGCGGCCATTTCTACCTACAGGCGATCTTCAGGGAGGCATCCCTTTGTTTTAATAGTCTCATTAAACAGTTCCTGAAAGGGGTTTTCAGAACCTTTCCACCCATTAAGGCTCCTCCTCCAGAATGGAGGCTGAATTTAGTACTGCAACAGCTAAGGAAGCATCCATTTGAACCCATTCACAAAGCAGATTTAAAGTATCTCTCATGGAAGACAGCTCTCCTATTAGCTCTCACCTCTTCTCGAAGAGTAAGTAAAATACAGACTTTCACTATCAGACAACCGTATTTGAAATTTTCCAATGACTAGGTCCTTCTAAGAACTACTCCCATGTTCATACCTAAGGTTCAGTCCATCTCAATGAGCCTGTTATTTTACGCTCTTTCTTTCCTAATCCATCTTCCTCTGCAGAGAAATCTTTGCATACCTTGGATGTCAAGAGATGCTTGAAGTTCTACATTTCACGTACTATTTCCATCAGAAAATCTGACCAATTATTTATTTCCTATGGTGGTCAGAAGCCAGGATCAGCAGTAACGAAGTCCACTATCTCAAGGTGGATTGCATCTACTATCCAATTCTGCCATTGCAAGGCTGGACATCCGTTGTCTAACAAACCTAAGGCTAACTCTACTAGGGCAGTATCCTCGTCTACTGCGCTTTTTGCCAGTGTGTCATTGGAGAAGATTTGCCGTGCTGCAACGTGGATAAGTGTGCACACATTTACATTGCATTATTGCCTGGATCTGGCAACAGAAGCTGAGTCAGCAGTTGGTCAAGCAGTGTTACTAAACCTTTTTAAATAAGGTAAGCCTCTACAATGAGAGGATACTACATTTGCTATTGACATGTTCATTATTGCATATACTTATTTGATGCATATATTTATGAATTGCCCTTTATTAGGGTTGAAATGTTACTACATTATTGTATTGGTTTTGCTTGGTATCTATTATGGTTTCTTATGATACCCACCATCCACTATACATCTAAGTATTATTTACTGCTAGCTATTCTGATTCTAAGCATGTGAATCTATGAAAGATACCCCAATACTGGATAAGAAAACAAGTTACTTACCTGAAACTTCAGTTATCCAGTATTGGTATCTTTCATAGATTCACATGTGACCCACCCTCCTCCCCAGAGAGGCTTACCTTATCATTATGGCATACTTACTGTCACTTGTGCTACGAAAGTCTGCTGAGGGTGCTGCAGCCTGATTGGCTGTGTTCCAAGTTTGGTTCTTTTTGCAAAAGGAATATGGTAGGCTAATGTAGTTACTTTGCTGTCCATAGTAGCCTGTTGTGTAATGTTATTATGACTATAATGTATATGTTTTATTGTACCGCGAGACTCCCACCTCGTCGGCTGGGATGGTTCTAAGCATGTGAATCTATGAAAGATACCAATACTGGATAACCGAAGTTACAGGTAAGTAACTCATTTTCTTCTTTTACAACCGATCCTAAAATAGAAACGGCCCTTTCTGTTCTCCAAACACAAATCTTACTATGTCAGAAGTTTTCAGTTGATTGTCAATATACAGATCCTCCATCAATTACGTGAGCATCTCACCCCATCTGCCTCTCTTTCAGGAAATGTAGTTCTGGATAGTTCCATATTGCCCTACTGCCATGAAATAGTGCCTTCTTAGTTACCCAGGTCCACATTTCCAACATATGTCTTACCAGATACGTGTTTCCAGGACCTTGTCCAGTTAGAACATAAATAGCTAGTGAAGCTCACCTTCACCGTGGCATCCAGCCAAGATTTGTTTTTTTATGGTTTGGCGCCACATTGAGCCCGTGTACGAGGTGCTGTAGTTGAGCAGCCAGCGTATATTCTAAATCGGGTAAGGCCACGCAGTTTATATGGTAGTAGCGGGACCTCTAATCATAATCTAGGGCCCTTTATATGAGCCAGGCGGAGCAGAATCCCCGGGTGGGATACTGCTCTGCCTGATCATGCGTGGTCTGTTGTTGTTGTATCCAATTACCAGACCCGAATTTGCTGCTTAGTAATTCCAAACGATCAAACTGCATGAGCTTGGTTGCAACAACAGCCAAGTCGCATCCCTGCTCCAATCGGACTTTAATTTGGCAAGGGGGAGTATTCAGTGCTCCTCCATGCCAGAAATAATTAATCCCTTCCGTTCTACCTTCCTTTTCTTCACCATCACTTCACACAGAAGCCCCTCACCCCACAGAAGACCCTCGTACACATTTATCTTCTGCTCCGAGCACATGGTACATATCTGTGTGAAACCCCCTTGGAAAAGGAAGTCTAGTGCAGAATACCTCACTTTAATTTACTGCCCCTACAGTTATTCCTCATTCGGAGGGGATTAAACTGTTAATTACACAGCACTGGTGGGGTGTTACTGAACGATATCGGTCCTTACGTACTTGGGGCCTTATTTATGAAGGACTTGCGCCGCCGGTGCGTCACTTTTAACATGGGAAAAAGTGACGCACCGGCGGCGCAAGTCCTTCATAAATAAGGCCCTTGGTGTTTACACTCTGCTAGTACTGTGCATTTCACAGTCCGAGCCTAGGTCCTTTATCCATATAAGTGAATTTGACAGCTGGTCTCATTCCTTGAACAACTTTCTGCGTATTATGAAGAATAATCCATGAAAAATGTACTTCACCTGGTGAATACTGTAATTTTTAATACTGCTATCCTCCCCATCATTGACAGTGGGAGAGAGCACCAAAACAGTATACGATTGTTAGTTTATTCAAGTACCCTACCTATTTTAAATTCTATTGAATTGTTGGGATTCAGCACTATTCTTATTCTCAAATACTTGAAATTGTTTATTTGCTAGTTTAGACGTAAATCCGGTAGGTCAGTCATGGCTTCTCCATAGGTTTTCCCAGTGACATTAGTCGTGATTTGACAGGGTGATTCGCACCCCTAATATCACTCTAAATGGTTTTAATGCAGTTAACATGTGAGGGATTGAGATTTCAGATGACCAAAATAATCTAATGTACTGTCTGCATATTTGGAGACTGATATGTCCCGCTCTAATGCCCTATTGTAACAATGCTCTCAGCTGCAAGAGGCTGTATAGCAAGGTAAATAGCAGGAGAGATACCTCCCGCCTGTTGTCCCACTGCAAATCCAAAGGGGCTGAAATCATTTTATGTATTCTTCTTCTTGCTTTGCAAGCATTATATTGCAAACTATTACAGGTTGTCCATTCAGGACATACATTTAATTTATGTAAAACTTTAAACAAATACTCCCAACTGACTATATTGGAGGTTGTTCCAATGTCTGCAGGTGTAGCAGCATAATTTTCACTATGGCAGTGTAGAAAATATTGGATATGCACCAGTTTTCTTAGATTTACAGTAGTGTTTCTATGAGGTATCAACCCAGACTTGTCCAGATGAATTGAGTAAGAATGCACCGCGAGGAAATGTTTGGTGAGGACCTTCATACGAACCTTTGTATTTACTTTCAGCATCAACAGGGGTCTGTGGGATGTCCAATATGTAGGATCCTTGTCAGGTTTTAAAATTACCACCATTGCTGACTCTCTCTGTCGTTCCTGAAGCCTCCCGCATTCAAGTGCCAAAAGGGTTACAGCATTGACTTACTCCACTAATGTGTTGCTAACCAGTTTGTATAGTTTAAAAGTGGTACCCTGTAGGTTTGATTTTTGCCTCAGACATTTCTTCAAGTATAATTGTCCGTTCTTGGGTTTGTTGCAGGGCATCCAGTTCAGATCTCTGCTCCGATGACCATTCAGATAGCTCAACATTCAACTGAAATTCTGTCTTGTCTTGGTGGCAATGTTAGTGAATAGAGCCTATCGAGATAGCTAGCAAAGGCTCTGTTGATACCTGACTCTGTGTGATGAAGTTAACCCTGCTTGACTGCAGTTTGGAGAATGTTGTCTCTGGTTCTCTCTGCGCAGGACCTATGCCATGGATTTCCCCAATGTTCCCTCTGTGAAGATGCTGTTTTTAAGAGGTATACGAACTTGTCTAAGGTAGTGTACAGTTGTCTCCTCCCAACTTATGTCTGAGCTCAGTCAACTTTATCAGCTACTGTGGCTGTCTCACCGTGACATACTCCTTATGAACTACATTGTTTTCTATCTTTGATTTGTCACTTTCCAGTTTTAGTCATACCTCATATATTCATCCTATGCTTACACCTCTCTATTTGCTTTTATCACATACCATTCAGTTCCGTTAGACCCTCCTTATTGAGCCAGAAGTAGTTTCTCAGTTAGTTTCTTAGTCTCCATTTGTCTAAATCGTGGATCCCACTGAGTGTCTGTCTGGAGTCTCCACAACGGTTCCCCTGAGAAATGCTCCATCCGTGAAAACATGATATTTAGAGGGGAATCATTTGAAACCATTCTGCTTAAATATTATGACTCCTGGCAGAGGTGCACTAGTGTCCTAATACCAAACATCTATCCTATACCATCCGTGAGAGGGAGGTTAGAAGGGGTAGGATGACGATACCGGTTCCTCTAATGTCTTAAGACCAGTTTGTAGGAAGGTGGATATCTGACTATGGTTACCCCCAAACTTTTTGCCTGGTGTTTAGCTGGTTTTTGACTTAGTTGGCCTGGGATCCTGCTATTCAGGGCCCCAGGCTGATTGCTCTCTCCTTAAAATGGACTCCATGTACCTTAGGTGCATAACACAATTGGAATTGGTTCACCTTATAGGCCCCTGTAACAGTGTACCATAGGTACCCAGGGCATAGGTGCATCCAAGGCCTACCAGGGGCTGCAGCATGTATTGTGCCACCCCTGGCCTGGCCTCCATATTTGACACAACTGGCTGATCTCTCAGCTGGGGTAAGTTGGTGTAATCACCTCTTGCTTAGGTACAGTATGCCTGTGCCTAACCCTAAACTGGACACATATGTTCCTATCAGCCACTCCTATGGAAGGCCTCATCAATCCTGGAGGCAGAGTGCTTGGAAATATGTGAGATGGTACTCTAGCATGAGCTGAGCCTGTCTGCAGCTGTCGGGAACCACTCCCTAAGCTGTTCCGGGATACTGCCATACCATATACTCTTAAGTGCATTATAATCCTCGCGGTTAAATGCTATCTTTGGTTTGGCTTTATCAAAACATGTCGAGTAAGGTGTCATACGAATTGGAATACTATCCCCTCGCCAGTTCTGGCGACGGGGATAGCATTCCACCCTTCTAGAGGGACACGACATGTGTGTAGCCTTAACCCCGGTTAAAGTTAACCAGAGCCTCAGCATCACAAAATGGATGCTGCCACCACAGACACATGTCTGACCTCCTGCTGCTGGGAGTCCTTCCAGCGAGGAGGGCCTGGACAAAGGGTTTCCTGCCTGGGGAGGTGCGAGCACCACCCCAGACAGGGTTTTGTGTATTGGGTAGGACAGGGCTGAATAGATTGAGACATGCCTGGGGCACACAAGGTGTCCCTGTGCATAAGCCAGCCCAAACCGGTTCTGGGGCTTTCCAGCCCCAGTCCTGGCGAGGAGCTGGACAAAGGAAAGGGGGTGTAACCACCCCCCTTCCTGGTCCCACCCAAAGGGGAGGGACCTAGCAGGAGATCCACCCCTCAGATTGGAATAAGAGTGGGAGCAGTGCCAATGCAACTCAGATCATCCTGAAATCAACTTTAAACAAGAAGAAGACTGGACTTCGACATTCTGCTGCACAGAAGACTGAAGAGCATCTCCCTTGTGGCCTAGGAGTGGCCACCCTGTGAACACAGGCATCACCCAGCACCTCGACGTCTGCTTTGCCGCCGCCTCCCGCCGGAGCCCGAGTGCAGAGCCTGACAAGACCCAGCTTCCCAGACTTCTCCCAGCCCGATCCACAGTCCCTGCAAAGAAGGGACCCGTGGAGGCACCGAGAGACGTGGGAGCGGCCATCTTGAAAGACCCCCGAGACGCTGACTGCGCAGCACCCGAGGCACCCTCGACTCTGTGCTTTGGGGTTTGAGAAGCCCCACAACCGAGCAGCATTTTCACCAAAGATCAGACCTCCAGCATCTCCACAATCTGCGTGGGGCCCTTTTGCTTTTTGCCACTCGACTCGCCATCCCGGCCGCTTGTCACGTGGTCAGCGGCCATCTTGGCGACGAAACCTACAATTTACACTGTGGGTCCGGTTGCTCCAGACCTGCCCTCACTCCTGTAGAAAGGAGTACCCGCTCTGACCTTGCTGGTCCGAGTAATAAGCCTTTTTCACTTTCCCCGTGGCTTGCATTAGCCAAGGCTTGTTTGCTTCAATCGAGTTGCCGACACCGCCATCAGCTAGAGCCTTTGAGGGACAGCTCGTGATCGACTCCTGGACGTCCTTGACCTCTTCGTGTCCACGTGGCTGCAGAGAGAAGCAACCCCTGATCACCTGTTTGCACCCGACTTTGCCTGGTTCCAATCTGGTTCCACGGTGGTCACTGGTCAGTGACTTTGAACATTGTCCCCTCTGCTTTCAGGTCTTCACCACTTCAGATCCACCCTTGGATCCACCGGACACTTCTCCTTCACATCGCCTGCAGCATCTTCAGCTTCAAGCGCCAAGAACCTGCGTGTCAAAACCCGCCGCCACTTCGACCCTGTGCACCCACTTCCTGTGGGTGAGGTAACATTGCAACGCCGGTGTCCCTACACTGGTACACACCTCTAGGGTCTGTGTCTTAAGTGTTGTTCCTCTAGGTTCAGCGGAAGTGCCTTTAAACTAACTTTGTGTACTTTTTACGCACCATAGACTTTACATTGGAAAGTGCGTGCACTTTGAACACTGCACCCGAGTCCCGTGGGCCTTTCCCGACTTAATCATTGCTAGTCTCGAATAGCTCCAGCGATTCCCAAGGCCCTAGGCCTCTTCCCTTTCCTATTGGTATCTCTTAACCCACTTTCTTAGTATATGGTTTAGGTGGCCCCTAGGGCTCATCCATATTGTGCAACTTTTGTGTATTTTAAACTGTCTTGTGATTTAACGCTTGTGCTTCTGTGCTCATAAAGAGTCCAGGGGATTTTATAGTTAATAAATCAATATATATTTTCAATATATATCTGTGTGGTGTCCCTTTCATTTGGTATTCAAGGGGGTTGTGTATGGTATAACAGCTGGCTTCACATGCCTTTCAGAGTTTAGCCTAAGACTGCTTTGTCCACGTTACCACTAGGATAACTGGTCTACAAGGTTGAATTACAACCATCATCATAAGGGTTGCTTGGCATGGTACAAAGTGATCACTAAGAATTAGTGAGCATTATATACCAGGCCAACTTCTCACACAGTTAAGTTAAATTGGGAGACAGTGTCCTTTAAATTGGGAGACCGTGTCCTTTATCTGTCGCATTTTGTAGTCAGTCCTCTGTTTCATAGGGCCTTTAAAATTTCCTGCAGCTTTTATCAGTAAGTCTGCATATGTGGAGACTAACTGACTCTTATATTTAGAAAAAAAAACTTCAGACCAGGGGCCGTATTACATATGGTGCCCCGGGGCGCAATGACCGTTTGCACCCACTTTGCGCACCCTCGGGGCACTTTGGTATTACAGAAGGGGCCACAGACACTTCTGCTTCCCCTTCTGTAATACTTAAAGCGCTGGCGCCCATTCAGCGCCATGCCTTTCCCTAATTTTCATGGGGGCATGTCCCCGGTCAAATGAGGGAAACCCTTTCCTCTGCGCCCGCGCCGTATTATAATCAATCAATCAAAGACATTTGTAGAGCGCACTACTTACCCGGAGGGTCTCAAAGCGCTTGGGGGGGGAGGGGGGTGCTGCTACTGCTCGAACAGCCAGGTCTTGAGCTTCTTCCTGAAGGAGAGGTGGTCTTGGGTCAGGCGCAGGTCGGTCGGGAGGGAGTTCCAGGTCTCGGCGGCCAGGTAGGAGAAGGACCTTCCTCCTGTTGTCGCTCTTCAGATGCGGGGGACGGCGGCGAGGGCGTGGTTGGTCGATCGGAGGTGGCGTTTGGGAGCGTAGAAGTTGAGGCGGTTGTTGAGGTAGCTCGGGCCTTGGTCGTGTAGGGCTTTGTGTGCGTGGGTGAGGAGACGGAAGGTGATTCTCTTGTTGACAGGGAGCCAGTGCAGGTCTCTCAGATGTCCGGAGATGTGGCTGCGTCGGGGGATGTCGAGGATGAGTCTGGCTGAGGCGTTCTGGATCCGCTGGAGTCTCTTCTGGAGCTTGGCGGTGGTTCCGGCGTAGAGGGCGTTGCCGTAGTCCAGACGGCTGGTGACGAGGGCCTGGGTGACCGTCTTCCTGGTCTCGGTGGGGATCCACCGGAAGATCTTCCGTAGCATGCGCAGGATGTTAAAACAGGACGCGGAGACGGCGTTGACTTGTCTGGTCATGGAGAGGGAGGAGTCCAGGATGAAGCCCAGGTTGCGTGCGTGGTCTGTCGGTTTGGGTGCGGTGCCCAGGGCGGGGGGCCACCAGGAGTCGTCCCAGGCGGAGGGCGAGGAGCCCAGGATGAGGACTTCCGTCTTGTCTGAGTTCAGTTTCAGGCGGCTGGTCGTCATCCACTCGGCTACGTCTTTCATCCCTTCGTGAAGGTTGGCTCTGGCGGCGGCGGGGTCGTTGGTCAGGGAGAGGATCAGCTGGGTGTCGTCAGCGTAGGAGATGATGTTGAGGTTGTGTTGGCGTGCGATGGCCGCGAGGGGGCTAATGTAGACGTTGAAGAGGGTGGGGCTCAGCGAGGATCCTTGAGGGACGCCGCAGATGACTTCGGTGGCCTCTGAATTGTACGGTGGTAGACGGACTCTCTGTGTTCTTCCGTCGAGGAAGGAGATGATCCATTCCAGTGCCTTCTCCTGGATTCAGACGTTGCTGAGGCGCTGCACTAGGGTGCGGTGGCAGACAGTGTCGAATGCCGCGGAGAGGTCTAGGAGGATGAGGGCCGCTGTTTCTCCGTTGTCCATCAGGGCTCGGATGTCATCGGTGGCAGCGATGAGGGCGGTCTCGGTGCTGTGGTTGGCTTGGAAGCCAGACTGTGAGGGGTCGAGGGATCCATTCGTCTCGAGGAAGGCGGCCAGCTGTTTGTTGACGGTCTTCTCGATGACTTTGGCTGGAAACGGGAGAAGCGAGATGGGGCGGTAATTCTTGAGTTCGGTGGGGTCCGCTGTAGGTTTCTTGAGTAGGGTGCTGAGTTTGGCGTGTTTCCAGCTCTCTGGGAAGGTGGCGGTGTCGAAGGATGTGTTGATGATGTCCCGCAGATAGGGTGCGATGACAGCGTCGGCTTTGTTGAAGACGTGGTGAGGGCAGGGGTCGGTTGGAGATCCGGAGTGGATGGAGTTCATCATGCGGGTGGTGTCTTCGGTGCTGATCGGAGTCCAGGCGTGGAGGGTGGCGGTGGGGGGGGGTGGTTCGGTCGTGGCGTGCGTCGGTTGAGTGCTGAAGCTGTTGTGTATGTCCGCGATCTTGTTGTGGAAGTAGGAGGCGAGGGAGTTGTAGAGGTCTTGCGATGGGGTGATGTCGTTGTTTCCGGCGTTGGGGTTGGAGATCTCTTTCACGATGTTGAAGAGTTCCTTGCAGTTGTGTGCGTTGTTGTCCAGCCGGTCCTTGAATGCAGTTTTCTTGGTGGCGCGGATCAGTTGGTGGTGCTTCCGGGTGGCAAGCTTGAGGGTGGTCATGTTGTCCGGTGTTGGTTCCCTTCTCCAGGCTTTCTCGAGGGCTCGGCAGTTCTTCTTGGAGCGCTTGAGTTCGTCGGTGAACCATGGGGCCTTCTTGCTGCCGGGTCTGCTGGGCGGGGTCCTCAGTGGGGCGAGTTCGTCTGCGCAGTTGCTGATCCACTTCGTGAGGTTGTCAGCGGCCTGGCTGGGGTTCGCTGAGCTGGCGGGAGGGTGCTGGCTCAGGGAAGCGGCGAGCTGGTCGGCTGTGATCTTGTTCCAGCTTCTTCGAGCAACCTGTTGCTGGTGGTGGTGGATCGTCGTTCTTTTGAAGGTGAAGTGGACGCAGCTGTGGTCCGTCCAGTGGAGTCTGGTGGCGTGGCTGAAGGCGATGTCTTTGCTGGATGAGAAGACGGCGTCGAGTGTGTGTCCGGCGAGGTGGGTGGGGGTGGACACCAGCTGCTTGAGACCGAGGTTGGCGAGGTTGGCGAGCAGGGTGTTGGTGTTGCGGTCGTTGTTGTTCTCCAGGTGGAAGTTGATGTCTCCCAGGAGGATGTAGTCAGCGGAGGGGAGGGCATGCGGGCTGATGAAGTTGGCGATGTCCTCGCTGAATTGAGTGCGTGGTCCCGGGGGTCGGTAGATCAGGGTGCCTCTGAGGGTGGTTTTGGGGTCCGTGTGGATCTGGAAGTGCAGGTGTTCGGCGGTTGTCAGGGTGTCGTCGGTGTTGGTCGTGATGCGGATGGTGTCCCTGTAGATGATGGCGATGCCTCCTCCTGTGTTGTTGATGCGGTCCCTTCGGGTGATCTTGTAGCCCTACGGGATGGCGATGGCGGGCGCTGAGGAGTCGTTCATCCAGGTTTCCGTGAGGAAGGCGACGTCAGGGGCTGTGGTGTCGAGGAGGTTCCAGAGTTCGATGGCGTGTCTGTGGACGGAGCGGGTGTTGAGGAGGATGCACTTCAGGTGGTTGCTGCTGGTGTTCGACTTGGCGGGTGTTGGTGCGGGACAGGTCCGGATGCAGGTGAACTTGCAGGAGTGGCAGCTGAAGGGTCCGTGGGTTCGTCTCGGGGTGGCTCGGTAGCATCCCGGGATTCGGCCGGTGTTGAGTGCGTTGAGGGTGGCGGCGTCGTAGGTCCGGCGGGTGGGCGGTGTCTGCGGGGGCCAGGGGTCCTGGCACTGGGCGCGGTCCAGGCGCGGACGGGCGCAGACGGGCTTACCTTTGGCGCACCTTCGACACTCAATCGGTGCTCCCGCTGCGCGGTCGCTCTGGGGGCATCATAAGAAGGGAGCCGTGAGGGAGGGTCAGCTGGGGGCGGGAGCGTCTTAGCCAATCGGCTGGCGGGGGGGCGGGTCTGCAGGCAGGCAGCGGTGGCGGGAAAACCGGGTGCGGGCTTCTCTGGCGGCCCTGCGGCGGCTGGGGCGCCGGGAGCAGGCGTCGATGGAGATCGGGCGTCACAGGCAGCTGGAGGGCACAGGAGCAGGAGCGGGGATCGTGGGGCGACCAGGCCGGTAAGGGCGCAGTGGTAGCTCCTGAGCGGGAGTAGAGGGTCCCCTTAAGAAGGGAGCCGTGAGGGAGGGTCAGCTGGGGGCGGGAGCGTCTTAGCCAATCGGCTGGCGGGGGGGGGGCGGGTCTGCAGGCAGGCAGCGGCAGCGGGAAAACCGGGTGCTGGCTTCTCTGGCCGCCCTGCGGCGGCTGGGGCGCCGGGAGCAGGCGTCGATGGAGATCGGGCGTCACAGGCAGCAGGAGGGCACAGGAGCAGGAGCGGGGATCGTGGGGCGACCAGGCCGGTAAGGGCGCAGTGGTAGCTCCTGAGCGGGAGTAGAGGGTCCCCTTGAGAAGGGAGCCGTGAGGGAGGGTCAGCTGGGGGCGGGAGCGTCTTAGCCAATCGGCTGGCGGGGGGCGGGTCTGCAGGCAGGCAGCGGCGGCGGGAAAACCGGGTGCGGGCTTCTCTGGCGGCCCTGCGGCGGCTGGGGCGCCGGGAGCAGGCGTCGATGGAGATCGGGCGTCACAGGCAGCAGGAGGGCACAGGAGCAGGAGCGGGGATCGTGGGGCGACCAGGCCGGTAAGGGCGCAGTGGTATTATAGATGCAGGCAGAGAGGCAAAGAAGCTGTCGGGGGGTGCACTGACAGTGCGCCACATAAAAGGTGGCGCACTGTCAGTGCATCCACTGATAGTAGCCTACTGGAGGGGGGAAAGGGGATCCTATGTACACCTCAGACTTCCCTTGCAGGTGGGTGCATTCACTCACTACACCCTCCTGCAAGGGTATCCGACTGCACTGGGAAGCAATGAGCAGCTGCTTTAAAGCTGCTCCGCCTGCACTGTGAAACAAGTTCGCAGCTGCCCTGAGGGCAACACATTCCATGTAATAGGGTGTACTTTCCCTGATGGCGCCCGGTGCACCTATTTTACGGTGCACAGGGCGCAAACTGGGAAAGTGCGCTGTATAACAGGGCCTCTGGTGTCGTCAGTGTATGTATATTTAACAGCCCCAGCTCGTGCCATTGATTAGATCGACAAGAGCAAATCTACCCTCTGGGTCAGTCTTATGTGTTTGAATTGTTAGTGGTACCTCTCCTGCGATTCAAGTTAGCTTAGCACCCCTCTAGAGTAGGAGGTATAGTTTGCTGCAAATATTTTCCATCTGCATTTTCTGCTCCGTCTGTCTGTTCTGGATTGTATTAAGTGGGTGTCCTGGAGAAATGCAAAATAACTTCCCCGTGTTTGTTTTATAAGGGAAGATACTCCTATCTCCTATAATCATTTAACTCGTGGGCATTCCAGGTCATTGTTTTAACATTCCCTGCTATGTTAAGAAGGGGTTTTGTATTTATGAATTGCCACCAACCATCAATCACAGTATCACCTAACATTATCTAAACTCCTACAGAACCAAGCACATCTGTAATTCTTTTCCTGGCCTTAAACATTTCAATAAGAATCTCAAATTCCTCAACCCATAATCATGTGCATAACTTGAAAGAGGAATCTGAGCAGTCACTATCCCATCCCCACCACTCCAATAAACAGGCGTAGAATTAACAGTAAAGGAAACCTGTAAAATTCAGGAACAGATGCAGGAAACTTCAGCCCACAGCTCCTGGTGCAACCTCTACAACCGGGAGAGCTGGGAGTCTGTGGGATTTCTCATAGCATGGAAAACAAGTTTTTAGGGGGGGAGATGTGACAATCCCTCCACTGAGATTCCCTTTGAGGTTAGCTCTAGGTCCAAAAGGAGTAATGTTCTATTTGGGTGCAGGTTCGAGTTGGTGCTCATTTGTAGCAAACCAATTAAGTTCCTGACTCCTGGAGGAGGATCCGTGCATGTGTCTGGTGAAGTTTCCATTGTGAACCTGCATGGTTTCTCACAGCCATCTGTCTAATCCCTGGCAGTTTCCGATGATTGAAACACATAGAATTTTCTGTTCCTGATTATTCGAATTTTGGCCAGGAAGAACCGCTTGAGCTTAATATTGTGCTCACGTAGTTGGCTGGTTGCCCTTTCACAACATCACCATATTTTTATAAGAGCTGTGTTTGAACCGTGTGATCAGTGAAAATCTGGATTGTCAGGCACTTATTCTAGGCCACTGCTTTGCCTCACGAACACTGTAGGATAATGTCTCTGTAGTTTAAGGAACCCTATCGTCTTGCGAAGTAGGGCGCCTGGCTTCGGTGATAGTGCCGGGGATTTGTGCGCCCTTCCCTATTGAAAAGGGTTTCAAAGTCACCAAGGTTACAAAGACATAAGCATCCATTTTTCGAGAAACAATTTCACTGAGGGTGAGACATGCACAGCTCTCCGGGAAAGCTAGGAGTATCCGATTATTTCTGCATGTATCTCCCCCTCAGCATCAGTCGCTCTCACTACCAGGATGCATTTTGAATTCGAAAGTTTTATTGATAGTGTTTCACATTTTTTTTAAACATTTGATGCAGTGGTCCATACCGCCTTTTCTGTAGTCTTTTCTAAAATCACCCCTAATGAGATTCTTATCAATCAAGATAGTGTCCAGTGTGTGTTTGATTGTGCAGCCTGATTCCCTGACAGGGTTCAGCAAGCCTGCAGGGGACAGTTTAAGGCAGTGGCCCTGTTGCTAAATGTTGAGGAGGCTGTGGGTCTATCTGTTTATCACCCTGATTTATTGTGTTTTGACTGATCTTCTTCCCTTGTATTGATTTTCCTGGTTTATTGTTGGAGGTGTCTGGAACCAGTGCAGGGAGAAGGAAGGTGGGGTGGATATGGCAGCAACAGGTACATCCTATCTTTCAGCTCCACCTATTTTACAGATGTAGACAGTGTTGTGTACCTCATTCTGTCTTCTGTGCCCCTCTCCCCATGAGCGGGCCATGCTCATGTAGACTAATTCAGGTTGCGTCGATGTAAGTGCCTCTGGGCATAGAGTTAACAATCTCAGCTTGTTTACCTGGGGTGTTTCTCTCGGGTCCTGGTGGCTTCAGTGGGTTGTGATGTACGTCGTGTTATCTGCCCTTGTGGGTGTACTTTCAAGTAGTGTAGCATAGTGTTAGGGGCTTGTGCAAGGAACTTTCTATGCCACGCCCAATGCTCTTTAGCTTTTCTATTCAGGAATGTCTGCACACGGCCTAGACCAATCTTTTTACATGTTGCTTTTGGATTAATTTAAGTGTTGGGTCTTTAATCAGGTTGGAGGTATGGGATGTTGACTCTACTGGTGGTTGAAGTAGAATCTGCATAACTTTTTCACCTATTCATTTATTCTTGAACCTTTTTTTTTTTTACATCTTTTCCATGAAGGTAAGAAGCAAGGCTACAATACTACAATAAGATATTGGTCAACAATTTCCTCCAGTCGTTTCTCGTTGATGACTTGGCCGTGGGCAGGACCCCATTAGTTTGCAGGCTCTTTAAAAACATCAGCCTTTGTAGTCCCGGAATCCATGTCCTTATTGCGTGTCATTCTGGTCCTTTAACTTTTAGCAAACTGGCCGTGAGATTAACCTCCACGTTAAAAGCAGACTTTGTTCCCCTGTCCAGTATTACAAAAGAGCTGGCAGTGCTTTGGAAGATTTGTCTGGAAGAAGTCTGTTATTCTCCTACCAGGCACATGAAAACTCTTATTTACTATCCAGCTTTTCCTGACCACTTTGTGCTTTGTGGTATTTTATGCATCTTTGCCTTTGAGTTGCAAACGGCAGATCTCAGCAGTTTACTTCAACATTGAGTCTTCCAGTGGCCTTCGAATGGAGTTTTGTTTACTTTGGCTTGTTTGGTGCTTTCTGTTTTGCTTAGCTCATGCTGGCCACTGGTTTTAGGAGCCCACTTGACTTTGCTGTCTGGTTTGGCACCTTTACATTTCAGACTTTCCTTTTTATGCCTTTTGAAAACGCTGCTGTTTACGTTGTAGTATAAATTGTTACAAGGCTTTGAACTTTCATATTTGTTAGCCTTGATGCCTTCATAAAAAAATGCAGATTTCCCCTCATTGTAGGTAGGAAATCGTCATTTTAATCAAGACACAACGGCTAATAACATAAACCCTTCTATAGTACTAAACCTAACATCTGTTTTTTGTTTCCTTGTCTTTTACAGCCAGATCAGTGGACGAATGGGGTTCATCATCAGCTTCTGAACGGTCCAAGGATGTCTGTTCTGCATTTCCCCTGGAAAGAGTGTTCTCCTGTTCACCTGATGGCCTAAGGTGGATGTTAAATGGGCCGCAGCAGCTTTAATTTAATGTTTTACTTTGCAACATCACCCTGATTGTGTGATTTATTGTTTCAGTTGCTGCTGTGTTGAGTGGCAATAAAGAAACATGCATAATATTCGTCTCCTTGTCTTAAATATACTAATTTCCTACCTACCTTGAGGGGTTGGGCGGGGTACTAAATCCCGCTGTTTTAAAAAGTCTACAGATGAGAAAATAATTTAAGTGACAAGCCATGCATTTATTTTGCTGTCTTTTCTTACCTTATTCTCGTGTGCCAACTACAACCAGATTCCGCGTCAGGACATTATGTTCTCATTCCTCTTCATGTAACCACCTCTTTCTCAGCATGTCATTTTCACACCAGTCCTGCCATTTTCAGTCCTCTCATCATGCCAACTGATCACTCAGTTTTTCCTGTCCACTTTCAGGTGTGTTGTTTACTCTCCTTGGCACCTACTTCTTCACATACCACGTGTCAGGTGACACAGCCCCATCTGACTTCCGTGTATAAATACAGACCATTCTGCCACAAACTCAGCTTTGCAGCTCCAAAGCAGTAAGAGATTGGGTAGGTCTCGAAACTCTGAGTGCAGTGTGGAGAAGGGTGATATAGAGGGACTCCATCATTTTCTAGTTTAGCTACAGACTCAAAAGTATAGGAAATAAGGGATTTTACCTCTGGGTCAAGAAAGAAGCGCTTGGAAAATCCCATCTATGGGCAGGTGTTGGTGCATCACATGTCAGCCTTTCACGTCGAAGGCTAAGTTCTCTTGATGTCTGTGCCTTTTAATGTCGAAATCCATTTCTGTGACCAGCACATTGTAGACCGTCGATGTATCTGTTTCTTAGCTTTGAATTTAAAGGGCACACTATCCTCCCAGACAAGGCCTAAGATCATGGAAAATAATCAAACGCTTGTCTACTTCTTGCGTTCCACTGCAGAGGGAAGTATACCTATTCCAACTTCAGAGGATGAAAACTTGATTTCCTCACATTCGGGCACTCTGCCAAGCACTCCAGAAGCAGTGTAATGTCCATCAAGCATGACCAAGCTTTAGCTCCTAGACTAACCCATCATCTCCTACTCACAGTCTTTGAGGGAATGCAGGTCTAGTTGCGAGAACCATTACCACTAAAGACTAAGGACAAATAGTTCTGGATATTACCACAAGAGGTGCTCACTTAAACGACCAAGAACTCGCCCCAGAAATTCATTATGTAGGGAGGAACATTTCAGGCATTTGTGTTCCGGACATCCAGCTGAAGACGGCCCTAGAGAATGTCCTCCTGAAGGTTTCATCCTTTACAGGATCACCCCAGGCATCTGAGAGAATTCACTCTAGCTACTTTGCCCAGCAGGCATCACAGGATGCCGTACAGCGATTTCGATTCTGATTAGAATGTTCAGTCTCCTCAGTTGCCAGGTTCCATCCCCTTTGGTATCTCACCCGTGGATGATGTAGTTACTGGTTACAAAATCACTAACTGCTCTGACAAGAAGCCTAAGAAACGTCACTCCCTTTGCCAAAGATCTATAATTGTTCAGGGTCTGCAAGCCAAGCAACAAAAGGGCCTATATTGCGATTGGTTCCTGGAATCTTTGAAACTTTAATGTATATTTTCCACACACTCCCTCTCTACATCCACCCAAAAGGAGCCTAGATAACAAATACAGGTTGGGTGAAATGGAGTCAAAACCCCTCGAAAATCCAGTACCTGCTGCTCTTTGTACTCACCATGGCAATGGAAAAAGTGCAACACCCTTCATACGGCAATATTAGCATTTACAGAGAAGGAGAGCAGGCATATGGATTCTTTGTATAAAGAGATTTTATAAACATCCTCTACCAATTTGAGAGCGGCTAGTTCCTCAGCCCTTTTGGGGTCAGTTTGAATGTGGTATGTAGGACATCTTGGAGCACATTGTTGGACATTTTCGGAGGAGGAGAAGAATATTTTCTAGAGATCAAAGATGACATGACTACTTAAAAACGTTATTTGCTTGGTGAAGGACACCACTAATTTTAACTACTTCAACAACTGTCACAGAATGCAACACATGTCTTGGTTGTGTCTCATCCCTTCCTGTGCAAGCACAAACTAAATGTATTCACCATTCTCATGATCAACCGTCTTTGAATCTCATGCAGAAAATGAAGTACGGAACATGAAAACTGAAGCTGATGCGTGCAGTTCAAAGGATACAGTAAAGGTTAACATCAGTAAGTTCATATAACCTATTCATAGAAGCAACTAGATCAAGAAAACCAGTCTAAACTCCAGAAGCCTTTCTGCCACTGACAAAAAACATCTAGTGGCAGAGGAAATCAGTAGCTACCAGCCGCTGCAGGAAAAGCTTCACAAATATCAAAACGAAGACCCTATTATCCTACATCCAATAGCCAGAATCATGGTGAAGGGAGTATTTTGAACAGTATCCATCCTTGGAAGAGGATAACAAGAGAAAGATGCTCAATATTGTACTGAATCGGTGGAAGTTTTGATTTTCAGGTTTCCCTCCCAGGATGTCTAAACAATCTCTTCTGGACTGGCTAGTTTGGAAAGTGGACATTCTGCTAAAAGAAATTGTCAATAATTTTTCAAAACCTCCAATGAATTATTGGATCTAATCCTTCTATGATCTGGTCAAGAAGTAATGTTCCTTAGTTGGAATTGTATCTTCATCTAACCAGATTTCCTTCTTTGACTCTTCAAGGCTAAAGTTTATCAAAGTGCTTCAGGAGTTTCAACTCATGACAGACCTCCTGTAGGATTGTATCTTCGTTTCAATACAGAACTATTGCCATTCCTCTCCCTACCCCAAACCATTACTTGCACAGGAGGGATTTTGGACTTAATGTAAAAGTGTTCCCATTTCATACTGAAAAAGATCACCATCTCCAGACTCTTTATCCCGAAGTAGGACAAGTCTCCTCTGTTCTGGGTTTGATTACATTAGACTTCTTCAGAGTGGGATATGTGAAATTGCACTATGGACCTTGACATCAATGCTTAGATCATTGGTGTAAGAAGATTAGAACAACAAAATCCTAATTGACGCAATAGCTTTTCTGGTGGTGTTGCAAGATAAACATGTTGTAAGAGGTCCCTTTCAATGATCCTTTCATGGAATCAACCATTGTGGCGTAGTCTTCGCTAGATGGTTGGGGTGCCTACACGTTTTGTCTTTCTGACAATATAAGGAAAAGGATTCCAAAGAAAACCATCCTATTGATATTAAGGGCAGTCCATCTAGCCCTAAAATCTTTCTTCCCAGAGTTCAAATGTAGTTAAATTCTCCTACTGCCAGACAAAACATTACTATGTATTTCGTGAAAAAACACGAAGGAATGAAGTCTTGGGTCCTCTTGATGGGCATCCAGCAGATCTTGCACTGGCTAAAAGTGACAAATTCACACCACAGTAGTTCATCTCAGAATTCAAAGCAGGACCAGCTTCACACTCACAAGTAGATGCTAAATGACAAGTTTCTCTCATTGTGGGGGCAACTAAGCATTGGCTTGTTCATCACAGAAGAAAAATTCGAAATACTTTGCTATGCTTTTAGGTTTTGAGAGCTTCCCAATAAAGCGATTGACCTGTGACAGCAATTCGAGTTATTCTTTGATTACAAATAATAATTTTAACATGACAGATAACTGATTGGATAGGTAAGTACAATACCTGAAATGCAAACCCCTCCTCTCGGTCCCATGTTACAGTCCCTAAATACCTTCCATGGTCCCCATATTTTTGCCCATTTTCCCCGGCAACCTCTGGCTTTGTATATAGTCTGTTCTGCCTGCTGGCACCAATTGGAGCTGGCTTTCCACTCTGCTTTTTTGGGAGGGTGTATTGCCCCCCAGTGTTTTGTAATGTTACGTTTGGGGTTCATAGCCGCCAAGGTCAACCACTTTCTCGTGTACCTGGGCCAATCCTCCTCTCCAGCAGACGTCAAAAAGGACCATTTAGGCTCCAATGCGACCTCTCTTCCCGTCACTCCCGCCATACTATCTCGTGCTTTTGCCCAATGGTTTTGTATCTCTGGGCATTCCCATATTATGTGTATGAAGGACCCCTTCTGTCCACAGGCCCTCCGGCAGAGGCCATTTTATGCATGGCCTATTTTGTGAAGTAATGATCTGGATAGTATACTCGGTGTAGGACCTTCCATTGGATTAGGCGGAATCTGGAATGAATTGCTACTTCCCGCGGACCTTGAAGGGCGTCCGTCCATTCCTCATCGCCAAGCTGCCCTATGTTTCCCTCCCAGGATGTCTTTAGTGTTGGGTAAGGATTGGGGGAGTTATTGAGGATTTCTTTGTAAATTAGTGAGATAGCCTTGGTATGTAGAGGGTCAGTGAGCAGTTGATCCTCCAGTGGCGATGCGTCTGCCAATGCCTCCCCTTCCCTTATGATACTTTAAGGCATGTCCCAATTGAATGAGCCTCAGCCACTCCCCTTGCCCCATTTCGAATAAAGTTTGTAGCGTTTGAAATGTGATATATGCCTGGCCTCTCCAGACGTCCCTCAAACTGTAGAGACCCAGACCTTTCCACTTTTCGAACTCCCTGAGTTTTATTTATTTTATTTTATTTTAAAGGCTTTATATAGCGCTTGCTAGACCCGGAGGTATCAGAGCGCTTTACATGAGTATCAGATCACAGTTACAGGTTACATTGTTACAAAGGTTACACAGTTTTTAGAGCATGGCAACATAGTTACTTGTAAGGTCGAGATACACAATATGCACAAATACGTAAGGGGAAAAGCAGGCAAGGGGAGAGATTCAGGGGAGGTAGGTAGGAGCAGAGGAAGTAGACTGATAGTGAAGACGGGAGAGAGGAGGGGAGGGTGAGAGACACCGCATGGGAAGAGAAGGAGAAGGGTGTCGGGGACACAAACCTGTAGACGAGTCAAAGCAACGTCCAAAGTCCAGTAAGCTGTGATCCCAGGGGAAGTGGTATCCATTCCCTATCTCTGTTGCGAGAGGCTCACTTTACGCAGTGGACTCTCTCAGAAGGGTCTCTGAGACTCAAAGGCCTACATACTGGATCCTTCCCAAAAATGGGAGAGGGAGTGCTTTGGCAAGGGGTGCCATCCCATACCTCAAGTGTGAGTGGCTCCCTTGGCGCAGTGGACTCTCTCAGCAGGTACGGTGAGACTCCAGAATATAAATATTGGATCTTTCCCCAACAAGGGGAGAAGGAGTGCTTAGTCAAAGGGCAGGGGGCTAGGCAGAGCAGCAGGCAACGGGAGAGATTCAGGGGAGATGGGATAGGAGCTCGGCAAGTAGACAAAGAGAGAAAGAGTACTAAATGGGAACATATTTAATTAATGAGTATTGCATAGCGCTGGCTAGACTCGAAGAAATCAGAGCGCTTTACATGAGGAACAATAATGTTGCAATTTACATCAGTTAAGAGTTAGATAAGTATCAAGAAAAGCATTTAAAGAACATAGGGGACAAGGTGGATGGAGCAAGGAAGGGTAAGGGGATAGGGTAAAAGTGTAGGAGGAAGATAGGACGTAGAGACAAAGGGAAAATCTGCCCAAGGTCCGGCTGGGTAGGTGACGCCCCGGGGGGTGGGTGGGAGTCCACAACCAATCTACTCCTTTAGCTATCTGGGAGCTCCACCGGGCATCAGCCAAATTGCTTGTTCTCCACAGTCTGGGGTAAGTTCCGCAGGTTCCAAGTCCTGATGTGTAAGCAGGTTAAGGGATAGGTTCAAGGTCTAGTCAATGTCCAATTATTGTCTCAGGGAAGTAAAAGAACGTGGAGGGGACCACTATGGCAAACATCTTGGGGTCCGGCAGGGGACTGTCTTGCCCTTTCAGTGGGATATTGCCCCAATCCTAGGAAGTAACAGGGATTTGCACCTTGCGCAGTGTGTCCACGGAGCACAATGGCGATCAGTTTCATGCCCATTGGGCTCACTTTCCCCCAAGTAGCCTGCCAAACGGAGATGCCCAGGTCGGTCTCACCCCCATGAGGAACACAGTTGCCCCCAGTCGGCCCAGGACCCTCAGTACTGTACTCTGGACTACCTTGTGATTTCCCGCCGAAGGGCCCGGAGAGTAGGCTCACACAAACTATCTGGGGGTGCAAATTATCTGGGGGTTCAGCTCCACTAGTGGTGCCAGCAGTAGCTTCTGCGGCCATTGTAGTGGGTTGCCGAGTAGCCATCATTATATTGGGGCTCCCTTGGATTAATGATTTTTATTAGGGGGGGGTGGTACACTCACTGGAATTGTGGTTCACTCGGGTGTGCACTAATTTCCCTGGATTCCCAGCTTTGCTACTGCGATCTTCCCCTTTCCCCCATCAATATCCTGGGGACCTCGTGCGATTCTCTGTTAGGCCAGGAAGAACTCATTCACCGGATCAGAGTGTCAAAGCACCCCAGTTGTGTGGCTTTGCATAGTTCCCTTGGCCGAGCATCTCCTCAGGCAGCGTTTCACACTCACTACCGCGTGGCGTCCTCCATAAGGACAAGTGGGAGGGAGGAGCAGCTGGGAGGCGGGAGCGGGGCGGCCAATGGGCGGGATACAGAAGGAAAAGGGGGCGGGCCGCAGGGGGGCAACGGCGGGAAGCGGGTAGCGGCAAGGAGCGAAGGGCGACAGAAGGACACAAGATAAGCCCTAAGGAGCGCTAACACTAACCTGAAAAGAAAACAGTACATGCGCACAATCAGCAGACCAGTCATGCTGATCAATTTATATATGATGTCCTGTCAAACTATACTGGAACATTAATCTATTTTGTTCAAACTGCTATGTTTGTATTAGGATATTGACACTTTTGCAATACTTGATTTAGTTCATTTTTACCTCTATGATGCTGAGTATCTCTTGTAACTTTTGTTCCTTTATTCATTAGTGACAGAAAGTGTCCATTTGTAGGAAAGAAACAGACACCTATGATTTCAGGTGCCCACGTTCCTTTTTTTCTTTTCATTATTCACTACTTTATCACTTTGCACATTTTGCAGTAGCCCTAATACATTTGGTCCTGGTGAAGGCAAGAACTACTTGGTCCATTTAGTTGCTGAAACATGTTGACCTATATACCATCGGAGTAGTTATTTGTTGTAAACTGCTCTTTGTTGCTTTGTTTTTAACATTGGAGGATTGAGCAAAATAATTAAAGTACTGTTGCTCACTCGCCCAATTTTAACACACTTTTTCTCACTTTCACATGCACTGCAATTCAGTCACTCACTGGTTGAGACGTTAAGCTAACATCACAAGGACCTCCCAGTGAGCTATCTGTGGATGGCGACATTCCACCTAGTCCTTATCCATCATTCAGATCTCAGGGAGTAAGGTCCACAAGGAGTCCCAAGTGATGAAGGGCGGTATCGAGTGGTGACTGTTGGTAATCCTTATCTTGTGATGATGTGGTAGGATCGGATCAATCTTTACCAATCAAAAATGTTTTCTGATCTTGACTAAGTGTAGTTGCTCAATTTGCGTCATACGAGGTTAAAAGTTCTTCTCTTTTCTTGACTCAGTCCTCCACATAACGTCAAAACGAACCTCGATCCCAGCAGCCTTATTATTTCTAGATGCCAAAATGGCTTTCGATAGTGTGAAATGGGAGTACTTGTACGCAGTATTGGGTTGCCTCTGCTGTGAATCTAATTTTAAGAGCTGGGTGAAGCTCCTCTATCATAAGCCATTGGCGAGAGTCAGACACAACTTCCTTGGGGAAACCCACTCGTGTAAAAATTCCCATTAGGGCCCGGGCCACCGCAGGTGCAGTAATGGTCCTCAGAGGAATAGCCTCTGGGTATTGAGTGGCATGATCCACCAGTACCCGGATAAACCTGTGACCGGCTGAAGTGGGTGGATCTAGTGGCCCAACAATGTCGATGCCCACCCTTTCAAAGGGGGTGCTAAAGACGGGTGATTGTTCCAGGGGAGCCTTTAGCTTAACCCCTGTTTTCCCACTGGCTTGACAGCAGACACACTTCCTACAAAAAGTGTCGGACGCAACCCTCATCTGAGGCCAATAAAAGGGTGGGACAAGCCAGGCAAAGGTCTTGTCCTGAACCAGGTGTCCTGCCAAAGGAATTTCATGAGGCAACTCTAAAAGAAAGGCTTGGTAATGCTGGGGAACTACCAAGGCCCGGGACGAACCATGCACCGGAGCCTTGGGTTCACTGTAGAGTAGGCCATCCTCCCAGTAAATGTGAAAGTTCTCTGAAATGTTACCTGCTGCCTGGGGTTCGGCCTGTCGCCTTAGACCCTCAAGGGTAGGGCACTCCTTCTGCCCTTGACAAAACTCCTCCCTGGTAGGTCCTCCCTCCATTGCCACTCTGCAGGGATAGGTAAGTCCTCCAGGGAGACAACATCCCCCTCTGTGGACTCCGGGACCACCACCTCAGGTGCCCCATCCATCTCACGGGGTATGGACGCCGAGGCAGGTTTTCCCCGTCCCCGGATCTTCCCCTTGTTGGCTGCTGGCTGGGCCTTTGTTCCAGGCTTGAACCCTTGCGAACTCCCCCTCCGGGCAGCCACGGACCGCGTTCTTGCACAGGTACAATCAGGTGATCCAAGCATTTCTGTATGTGTCTGGAACTCCACCTCTTTCCAAGCATTGTGCTCAAGGTCGTTTCACAACAGACAATCGACTGGCACGGCAGGGCTCACTGCAGCTCGTAGAAGGCCCGCGACCCCTCCCCACTAAAAGGGAACTTCGGCCACGGGATAGTGACCTATTCTGCCTTCAGCCATCACAGCTGGGTGGAGTACGTTAGGAATCACCTGCTCTGGGGACACCAGCTGTCTCCTTACCATGGTCATACTGGCACCTGTGTCCCTCAGAGCCTCCCCTCTCTGGCCGTTGATGGTGACCCATTGCCTATACTTTGTGGTATTTGGAGGCACATGGACCTTAGGAACCATCTTGCTGTCTCCCAGGGACACTAGGGTTAGCCCTGCCCACTCACCTCCCTTCTCTAGGGGCAGCTCTTCCCTGAGCACTGAACTCGCCACCCCAGGGGTTTTTCCTCCTGTGGGAGGGTGTGGTCTCTTTGGGCACTTGGTATCCCCCTTATAGTGCCCAATCTCGCCACAGTCATAACAGCGGACAACCCTAGGCTGCTGACTACGGTCAGGATAAGGGGGTTTTTGTTGGCTAACTTTGGGAGTGAAACCTGACCCCTTCCCTTGCAAGCTATTTTGGGGGCCTTTCGAGAACTCCTTCTTTTTGTCTCCCCGCTCTTTCTTCTGGATAGCGCCCTGACCAGTCCTTTGGGAATCCCCCTCCAGTTCCCTTTGAGGACACCTGGGTACTAGCCCAGATGTCCGCCTCCTCTGCAAGCTTCCTAGGGTTAGTCAGCTTACAGTCCACCAGGTGTTGACGCAGCTCCGGAAAACATTTCTCGAGGTGGTGCCCCTTCAGGAACAGTTTATACAAACCCTCGTAATCAGTAACCTCACTGCCTTGCACCCAGCCCTCTAATGCCTTCTTAGCGTAGTCCAAAAAATCCACCCAGTTTTGTGTAGTTAGTTTATGGCTGTTCCGAAATTTCTGCAGATATTTTTCAGGGGTCAGCCCAAACTTCCTGATCAAGGCAATCTTCATTGTGGGGTAATTGGTCTGTTCCTCCTGTTCCAGAGCTAAAAGAGCATCCCTCCCCACCGAAGGCATGTACTTATACAGGCCACCCCCCAATGACTCTCTGAAATCCCATGGGCTCTTAGCGAGACCTCATAGGCAGCCAACCATTTAGCAATGTCATCTCCTACACTAAAACTGACGACTACATCTTTGGGCAGGTAGGATCTGGGCTCCCTGGTAACTTCCTTAGGTACGCTGCCACCCATAGGATTACTGGGGGTCCCTATCTGTAGAGCTTTGAGGTCTAACTCCCTTAAGTTAAGCTCATGGGCGAGCCTCTTCTCCTCCCTCTCCTTTTCTAACCGGGCTAACTCCAATCTGATCTGTCTCTCCTCCCTCCTGTCAGCTAACTCTGCTGAAGACAGGCTTCCTCCTGAAACACTACTACTTGCCATAGAAGGCGTTCTGGGTCCTGCGACCACATTACTGCTTTCAGGGTGGAACAGTGGTTCTGCCTCCTCCGTGGTATCAGGTTCCAATCCCTCCTCATCCTGTTTTCCATCAGGGTGGGCCATTACCCATGCTCTTAAGCTGGTCTGGAGCTCTGTCCTTTTTGCACCTCGTTTAAAGAACACCCCCCTTTCTTGGCAAAAGTCCCTCAGCTGTGTTACTGTATAATTCTCCAAGTTAACCAGCTCGAACTCCATCCTGCCAGGTAGGACCTCAACAATACGAAACTGGATTCTGGTCAAAAGGGACCTTCTTTGCAGGTTACACCAACCACCAGACAGGGATATTTTGGGTAAACCAAAAATATCCAATTAGGGAGACCAACTAGGAGAAAGCTCCAATCAGAAAAGAAAAACAAAAATTCAGGTGTAGGGTGCGTGGTGCACACTGGGCCGCTGTCAAGTGAATGCAAGCACAAGTCCTAATCCCACCACTGAACACCAATATGTTGGACCCGGGTCACCGGTCCACCAAGGGTAGCCTGGCAGAGAGTGACAAGACCTAACTTCAAGGCAATCGTGTTGTACTTGCGTCACACTCACCACAGCAATCCAGTGCACCTCCACCAAAAATGACTCCACACAATCTTTAGAAAAGGTAGAAAAGCTGTATCTTTCCTTTCAATTAGGTTTTCAGGTGCATCACAATTAAAAAAAAATCAACATTTTAGACATTACCATTGGATCACCTGCACTTGTAAACGCATGTCTTGACATAAGATTTAATTACTTAAGCGAGCCTTATTTTGTCATAGCACTAGGAAGCAGGTTAGATGTAAAGATACATTACCAAAAAGGACTCATTTCAATACACAACTGATAGGAAGCAGCTTCTAGTGGCAGCTCTGCAGCAATGGTACTTTGAGAAGGAATCAAAACAATCGAATAACTTGAGTGATGAAGGCAGGCTAAAACAATAAGTCAGATATGTATTGAATTTGCACAACATTCACTTTAAGAAGGCAGTTCATTACATTAAATCAAACCAGTATTAAATCGACTGCATAATACATCCACTTAAGTAAGGCAGTTCTTAATTCCAGCAATGTAGCAAGGCTCTCACTACTAATTAGGCATGGCTTCCCATCACTTTCAGTAAGTAAACGTGCCCCAGGCTTATTACTTGCTTTGCGCTACTTCCAGGATGGCTGTAGCGGATAGTAGCAGTCCCTTGGTAGGCTAGGGAAACTACTTTTGTGGTGTAGCTCTTCTATTCACTCCCCTGGGCCCACCATTCTCTACCTCCAATGGGGCCAGGGAGACAGATCAATGTCAAGGCCCGGCGAGGATCTCAGTGGGCTGCGTCTTCCCTCCCACCAGCCCAGACCCCAGCTTACTTGAGTTCAGAAGCTCTGTCATTTGCTCCGGTAGACCAACAGCTCAGGGGACAAGCCTTCCCTCATTTGGCTCCCCGAAGGCAGTTGTGTCCGGTATCAGCGGGGACAGGCCTGTGAGAAGGTGGCCCGATATGCAGCGTTCGCTATTCTAGCGACCACTATGTATCGTTCCAACGACCCTTATGGTGATTGGTTGTAAGTCAACCTTAGACCAGCTATCCTAGTAGCGTGGATACGAGCAGTCTTCGGGCTAAACTCTAGAGGGCGTGTTAAGCCAGCTGTAATACCATCACATACCCCTTGAACACCAAGTGAAAGGACACCACACAAGTGTTATGAAAATAAACAGTATATTTATTAAGAATCACAACAGCCCTGTACTCTTTATGAGGACAGGGTACTAAGCACAGAACCAAAGCTCTTAGAAAATACTTCAAGTGCACAATTAAAAACAAGTACCCGAGGGCACGGAAAGTTTAGTGGTCTCGGGCGGACCCGATAAGGCAAGTCGGAAGCGAGGGACTCGGGACCCTAGAGTAAGGAGGCTATGCAGGCACCGAAATGCCAAAGTTACCTAGCCACGAGGGCTGCGGCTGCACAAGTCTTACAGGCGTCGGGGGTCTTCGCTGACGAGCCAGAAGCCGGAAGAAAAGGAGTTGCTGGCCGGCGACCAGTGATGAATAGTTCGTAGAGATCCAAGCCTGGATCAGAGATCGATGATACCTGAAAGCAGAGGGGACCAAGTTCGTACTACTAGCCAGTAGTCAGAGGGTGCCAGGAAGGCACCGGATGGCCGTCACCTCGACTAGGTGAGTGGGCGACGCTAGGCTCTGCAGTCTCACGGACCAGGAGGCGTTGTCGGCGACCCGGATGGAGGTGCGAGCTGTCCCACGAAGATTGATGCTGTCGGTGTCGCTGGGCCCAGGATTGGGGCAACAAGCCGTGGCAGATCTCAGGGCCACGTGGTGGGCCTAAGATGGCGTCTGGAGTGGACCAGGAGGGTCCGGGGTGCTCCTCTCGAAAAAGGGAGCAAGGGCCGGTCTGGAGCAACCAGACCAGCGGCGTTGGTTGTCGGATGTCGTCAAAGAAGGACACAAGCCAGCGGCTAGTGACCAGACAACGTGTTGAGCAGCGAGCAGAAGGGCCCTACGCAGATCGTGGAGATGCTGGGAGACTGCACTTCGGTGCTGGAGCTGCTCAGGGTCGGGGCTTCTCGGACCCCAGAGCACTCCCCAGAGAATTGCTTCGATGGTCGTGCTGGTTAAGAAAGTGTGCAGGTTTTGATGATGGCCGGTCCCTCGAGGTCTCGTCGCACCCACAGATCTCAGCTGAGCTGACGACGTGGGTAGAGGTCAGAGGTGCCAGGGAAGCCGGTTCTCGTCGAGCTGGGCCGTCGGATCCTAGAGGAAGGACTTGTAGCAAACCGCAGAGTTCTTAGATGGTGCCTGCGGATGCAGGGTGACTACTCCTTAGTCACAAGGGAGAAATCTTGAGAAGAGTCTCGAAGTCCTTTCGTAGAAAGTATTCTTGATTCAAAGATGATCTAATCTGGAAGGGTCCCCGCTCCGGCCTTTATCCTAAAGAAAGGGGCGGGTACATGACTAGGTCCTGCCCTAAGGGTGGGACCAGGAAGGGGGGTAGTTACACCCCTCTCCCCCTGCTGGACTTTCCCCAGGTTAGGGGCTGCGCGCCCCTGGAACTGGTTCTAGCCGGCAGATGCGTAGTGAGCACGGGGTGCCACTCCACAGTCACCTTCTTGCAAAGCCCTACCTACCCAGAATACACAAACCCTGTCTGGGACGGTGCGAACACCGCCCTTGACAGGAAACCCTTTGTCCAAGCTCTCCTCGCTGGAAGGACTCCCAGCAGCAGGGGGTCAGACTTGTGTCTGTGGTGGCAGCGTCCATTTTGTGGAGCTGAGGCTTCAGTTAACTTTAACCGGGGTTCACAGTTACGTACATGTCGTGTCCCTCTAGAAGGGCAGAATGCCAACCTCGTCGCCAGGAATGGTGAGAGGGCAGCACCCCGATTCGTATGACACCTTACTCGACATGTCTTGATAACGCGAGACCGAAGTTACCGATATGGGTCGCGTTATCATGGAACAGCCATTGGGTCTTGGTTCCGCAAGCTGCAACCAGGCTCGGCTCGTGCCGGAGTCCAATTCACACAGTTCCATGCACTCTGCCTTCAGGATTGTCAAGGCCTGCCATAGGAGTGACTGATAGGGACTCGGGTGTCCATTTTAAGGTTAGGCATAGGGATACTATACCTACAGCAACGGGCGAGTACGCCACGTTGCCCCAGCTGTCGCGCAGCCAGTTGTGTCAGATTTAGATGGCCATCCAGGGGTGGCATAATACACGCTTCAGCTCCTGGTAGGCCCTGGTTACACCGATGCCCTGAGTTACAGGGTCTGACAGGGTGGCCCAGTTCCAATTGGGTAATGCACCTAAGGTACACATATCAATTTAGCGAGAGAACAGCTAGGCTGTGGGTCTGATTGGCAGGCCCACAGCCCGAGAAAGTCGTAAACCAGTGAAACAAAAGCAAAAAGTCCGGGTGATCATAGGATTGCAGACCCTACTCTCCTACAAGGCCCACAGAGGTTGATTCCTCCCCTGGGGACAAGTAGCGCGTCAGCCACAGCCTTTCCGGCTGTCTCCGTGCTACTCCACTCCACGCTCAAGGTAGACTCCTCCCTCTGCCTCCTTCCAGCTCACCTTTCGGCGCTCTCCTCTGTCAGCACTGGGGCGGGGCTTCAACTCAGCCGGTCACCTGACTCGCACCCCGCTGAGGCGGCACTTCTCTCACTAACGCCGGCCTCCCAGAATCTCCTCAGCGGAGGCCCGGCGGTTCAGCAGTGTCCGCGCCACGCCTCTGACCCACCCCAGGACCGGGCACAAAAGCACCACCAGCTCCGGCTCCCGGAGGGAATCAACCCAGCTGCAGGGACTTCAGGCAGGCTAGCGGCAGAAAGGTAAGGTGTGCGCAGGAGAGGACAGGTCACGCCAGGGTCTGCGGAAGTCTCCACACCCGCACTGGAGAGGCAGGCTCCGGGTGATTTTGACAGGGCAGCAAGAGTCTAGGTAAACTAGAGCTCCAGGCGGCAACACGGCGAGGGTGAGGAAAAACGAGGGCAGTAGCACTCACCCCCAGCTGTCAGATCGATTGCCCCCACACCCCAGAGTCAGTCCAGAATTTCTCTCACAAATGGTACAAAAGGAGTGAAGTGGTCCTACAGAGCTGTTAATGGCAGGGGTAGGTCAACGCGCAGGGGGCAGCATTAACAGAGAGCGGTGGAAGCCCCTAAGGACAATTGGACCCCCCCTCAGTGCAACAACCTCCCCACTTAGTAGCCTTAACTCCTGACTGGACTCTCTACACAAAATGACTGTGGCACCCCTTCCCTATTTATAGCCTGGGCCCTGAGTGACTAGAGTGGACCAGAAGGTTCTGGAACCCCTCATGTCATTCTATGACCCAAGGCTCTGAGGTGACAGTTGATAGGCCTCCATTTTGTAAAGGAGCACCTACTCTCCCTAATTTTAAAAGAGCACCTGTGCCTCATTATTAATTGGTAATAATGGGGCGCCCAGAGACCTACGGTCAACACCCAAAAACATCATTGGACGCAAAAATAGACGGCAGAAAGGGAGAAAAATAAGGAGGGACCACCCAAAGGGCTGACAGGTCTAACACTAACAATATACATGGAGTGGAATTTTGGTTCTGCCCCTTTCCACACTTTCTTTTTTCAGCCAGCCCCGTTCAGACATTGGCTGCGAGTTTGTCATCTCTTACCTCAGCCCAGTGTAGTTTTAATATCTTGTATAATGCTGTCGGTTGTTTGAAAGTATCCTTCTGTCTCTATTTCAGTGCTTACATGAAACCGCATAACGAACTTCTTTACAACTCCTGGTGGCTCCCTTCCTTGTATCTTGTTTTAAAGTGGTAAGAAAAATGAGTAAAAAAGGTTAAGAGGCTTATCATTGTTTTTCTTGTATTCTTAAGGTTCTTCAAGAGCGTCAAGTGCTCTCCGAACTGAAAGGTCCGTATCCAGTACATCAACTGCAGCATTGCTGCGCCCCACAAAATCCAGCAATGTTCGGGCAGCATGGCTGTAATTCTCGTCTCTGCCGTCCAATTTCTAGTTAAACTTGCTGAATAAAGTGCACTGTGATATTTTGGGGGGAAATAGATAAAGAAAAATGGATTCACATTGAATGCGCACTTCACTTTGTTATTTCTTAATGTCCAAGCTTAAATTTATATGTAAGTATATGTAATATAAATACCCCTCAGATGTGTGTATCCTAGTGTACCTCATTACTTCCACACCTTTCTGAAGAGTTTGTTCCTTTGATGGATTTCCGTGCCTGAGATGATAAGAATACAAACCTTATTTTTATTGGTACCTAATTACTGTAGTTACGTTTATATTTGCATGAAACGTAATGTGCTACTGTGGTTGTGGAACTAATCATCAGTTTGCAACTGTCTGTAAAATAAATTCGATCAAGGTGTTGCTAAGGATTCTACCTTTTCCAATAATAAAAGTTATTTGTATGCTTTTTAAATGTGAAAAGCAACAAGAAGATATAAGGTTTGTAACCTTTTCAACATATTTACCAGCATCCAACCATGGCGACCAACTTCCAGTTTTGTACATCACTTGACTTTGTAAATTGTTTGATTTATGTAATATAATTGTCACAGATGTATTTGTCTCAGAGCTATTTGTGTTCATAAGTTATTGATTTTTAGATAAATATGCAATGAAGGAACGTTCTTTTTGAGCTAAATAATTTTTTATTAAGAAGATAATCACAGAAAAATGAAGACAACAGTCAATATTTCAAAACATTAAATAAAAACAATAGCATAAAGCATATGAGCTAAGAAACATATTAGAAGCTGAAGAACAAGAATGAACGAAATGCATAAAATGATACAAGGTAATTGCAGAACAAAGCAAGTTATACGTGGAAAATAATGAATAGGAATAAGAGCAATTTCTGTGGAGCAATCGGTGTAAAACAGAACTATCAGGAAGAAAAATTTTATATAAGAAGAAGGGAAAGAGAAAAGAAAAAGAATAGGAAAGAAAGAAATGGTGAGGAAAGAAAGGGAAGAGGAGAGGGACAGGAAAAATGAAGGAGATAGGCAATTATGTAGAAGGTAAGTTGGAGGACGAATAAGTAGTAAAAGGTAGCCATAAAAAAATCAGATTTGATCTTTAAATGTGTTGAAGAAGAACATGAGGCAATTCTGTGTTCACTACAGATAAGATTCCACCAATGTAAAACAGAAAGTTTAGAGTTATCTTTCCAATATGTTAATATAACTTTAAAAGCGACAGCAAGGAACAAATCAAATAAAAAAGATTTAGGTGAGACTTGGTCAAAATCTGGAGATAAGGTACCTAGAAATATATTATAGATATTGAAGGGAATAGTATAAGAAAAAATCAATAAGCATTTTGACCAAATATGTACTCAGAAAGAGTGCACATTAGGACAAAGAAAAAGCAATTGTATCAGAGAACCTTCTTCCACATGACATGACCAGCAAGAGGATGAGATGGAGTTATTAAATGTGCGTATGAGCGAAGGTGTAAGAACAACTCTATTATAAATAAAATATAATGACTGTGTTACGTTAGCAGCTTTGGAGGTTTTGAATAGTTTTTGCCATAGTTTGTCCCAGTGAAGAACAGATAGAGTTTGTGATAAGTCGCGTTCCCATTCAAGTTCAACCTTAGATTTATTACGAGGGGAGGGTATAGTAGATAAGAATTTATATAAGGAGGCACTAGGTACAACATCAGAAGAGATAGTAGAAATAGGAGTATTAGGAGAGAGGGACAGCGGAAAAGGTTGAGAGTTGAACTTTTGTAGAGAAGGAAGGAGAGAGGCAATTAGAGTAGTGTATTGCTGTAGGCATGAGTCTGATAGGTGATAAATCTCTTGCAATTTGTGGAAAGATCACATTGCATCATCTGAAAACAGTTGATAAACATAAAGGATACCCTTTTCTTTCCAATGTTTGTAGTGAAAGGATTTATGTTGAAATTTGTTGTGGCTATTAAACCATAATGAGGAGGCAAGAAAGGATTGATAAGCATCAAAAGGTTTAAAGAAAAGTGTGCGTAATATGTGATGAGAGTATTTCAAAATTGGATACTTAGAAATAAAAGTACAATTAGACATAAAGATTACATCCTGAAAAGAGAAATATTCAACAATGAATTTTCAACAGTTGCCCAAGAAGGTTTAGATACATCTCGATGTAGATTAAGCATAAAATTGGCGAATCAAAAATGCATTATGATACAATTTAAAATCAGGAAAACGAACACCACCTTCAGATTTAGGACGTATGAATTTGGAAAGGGCCATACGACCATGCTTATTGTTCCAAAGAAACTTAGTACACATAGAATTAATTTGAGAAAAATAATAAAGAGGGATTTTAAAAGGCAGCATTGACAAAATAAATAATACTTGGGGAGCAATCATCATTTTAATTGTATCAAGTCTACCCCACCAAGATAAAAATAGAGGGGACCAAGAGGATAGAAAATTGGAAATTTTAAGTTTCAGTGAAGTAAAATTATGTGATAGTGTATCACGGATATTGGAAGAAAACCAAATTCCCAGTTATTTAATTTTTTGGGGACACCATGTAAAATTAGTAGACTGAAACATAAACTGAGAACAAGAGTCATTCAATGGTAGAATCTCAGTTTTGGAAAAATGTCATTTGTATCCGGAAACAAGGGAAAATGAGGACATTTCTTTTAAAAAAGGTGGGAGAGAATTTACAGGGTCAGACATATATATATATGAATATCGTCCGCATATGCAGATAGTTTAATATGGTGGGATTTTAACTTAAAACCAGAAATGAGCAGATTAGTTCTAATATGTTGAAGAAAAGGTTCCAAACATAATAGAACAAGCATTTACAATGCAATGGTTTTGCCTTTGTTAAAGTTAGAGCTATTGGCATGGCTCTTGACATTATTTTTATTTATGTTTTTTTTAACATAAATAAATGGCATTGTCATTTACAATAGCAGGGCCCAGGGAAGAAAACATGGAACTCCCACGAAACTGGTCCGGCCTTGACGAAACGATCCGGCTTCCAATGGCTAGCCTCCATTTATGGAGCTAGCCAATGGGAGCCGGGGGACGTTCCTATATCCCATATTGTAATCATTAGAATTTCGCCTGCGATGTCACGACTGCCTGCCAAAGCCCAACAGATAGTTGAACGGGTTGTGCAAGCGCCGCAGAAATTAGTGTGCCACTGCCAGCCATCCTGCAGAAGTGACCCAACCCTTTCAGCCTTCAGACACAGCTAATATCACTACTGTTTTATTTGGTGCCTATAATTTCATAGTGCTTTGAAGATGCCTAACTGAGGCAAATGACACTACACAGAAACCCAATCACATCAGTTTGTTGTGAGCTCTATTCTGTACCTCCCTTCTAAAAAGTTGTGTTTCTTCCCCCTGAGGCCCCTTTTGAGAGACTGCTGAGAAGAGACAAGTATGGCGTCCCCTTAGTAGGGCTTTTATGTTGTGTACACAAGTACACAAGAGTCATTGTGGGTACAATGCAGCAGCCTAGTTACTGATGATAGGTAGACACTGAGCTAGTCACTCTGTGGTCACTGCAGCGCATTGTCCATGCAGGAATTGGTGGCTGCAGTAGTCCAGTCACTACGATAACTCACACCCTGCAGGAAGTGGTCACTGAGGGAGAACAGTCACTACTAGCGCCCTGATACCAAAGGTTGATGGATTGTGGCTTACCATGGATGTTGCTCGAAATGCGCAATCTATTTCACCACAAATTAACACTTTCACAGAAACATAAGTTGATCCCTTGAGAGAGAAAATGCACTGAAAGTAGATGGGTGATTGCACAAGATCCTTATTACTGGAAACACATACTGTACAGATTAAAGTTCAGGTTTTCCAGCTCGCTGAGCCATTCTTGCCCTATAAGCTGTGTGGGATCAAAAGTTTACCCTGTGTTGGTCTACTAGAGATTCTTCCTTCTGCTGGTGACCGCAACTGAGCCTGTTCAGCCACAAGCCTGGGTGCAGCCAGTGAACTAGCACCGTCCCTACGCCCTGTCTAGTCACAGGTTCTCTAACCAACAGATGAATAAGGACTAAGGCAAACCCTCTAATGTGCCTTTTTTTTTTTTAAGGGGGTGAGGGGTTATCGCGATTTTTGTGATAAAGGCAAGCACCTTGTGTGGTGCTGCTTGTACATACTTGCAGTTCTTTCAAGTGCCTTACTGCCTTTCTGGTTTGTCCTGTGGGGATTGGCAGGAACTCTGCCAGACTCCCGGCCTCGGGATGCAGCCTGTCGCTGGCCCTTGGATGCACAAGTTTTCACAATCAACCCCAGAGGTGTTCTCAGCAAATATGAAATGTAAAGCAGCCCCCTGCTTCCGGATACAGACTGTCACGTCACTGCCCTTGGATGCACGAGCTTTCACAATCACCTCCAGCGGTGTGCTCGACAGGTATGAAAGCAGACGCCCGGATTCTGGAAACAGCCTGTCATTAGCACATCAGTGCCTGGAACTGTCGTGGTCTGATGGGTAATGCGGCCATTCCTCGAAAGCAGAATAGGAAGGGAGAGGTGGTGAAGTGGTAGGAGGAGAGGAAGGTGAAGAGAAGAGAGAGCGATGTAAGGAGTGTGAAAGTGAGAGGGTGTAAGTGGGAGAGAATGAGATAAAAGTACAGAGGAGGGAAAGAAAATGCCGGACAATCTGACTCTGTCTCAGGAGTCACGACTGCACAGATGTACCAAAGGGAGAGGTAGGGCCTCCTCTGGCATAGCCTACAGTCAGTGACTCTAAAGCAGCCACCAATGGGCGTTTAACACTCAAGGGGTCTTCTTTAATAAACTAAACAGGCCAGGGCGCCATTTCCTGATCCGATCTCCCAAAGCATTTTTTTGCAACTTCCAGTAACTAAGCCGCACCCGGCAGGGCCTCAAACTGTCTGCTGCCCAACAAACGAAACCAACAACAACATACGCTATCACGCAAGGCCCCTAAGCCACCCTCCCTCCCCCAACTTCGGCAACGGGACGGAATCAAAGTCACCCCGGGCCCCATTAATAATCGCAGCAGTGACAAAAACACTAAAACTGACAGTGCCCCTATAATTATGAGGTTGTTGCATTACCTTTGTCATTGTGATCTGTCCTCGTCGCTCTCGAGCAAGACTGCAGTGCAAACAGCGTGGCAATAGCAAGGATAGGACGCACAACAGCCACGATGAAGGCTTGCGGGAGGGGGAGGGCGCAGGCGGGAACGGGCACCGGAAGAGGCTGCAGAGCAGCACCGCCAACACCCAGAGATGCAGGCCGGGCCACGGGATTGCCAGCAGCCGCTGCCGCCCCCAGGACAGAACCACATCGCTACCGGCGGCTGAGATCTCTGGGGCTCCTGTACTCCCGAGCCTCCTGCACACACGGGTCCTCCCACAGGACACGGCAGAGTGAGCTCCGCTCCGAGGGGAGCCGACCCTCGCTGCCCCTCCGAGAGGTCCAAAGGGGAGAACTCTCTGACCGCCTCCAAGACGAACAGAACCACGCCCAGGGAAGAGAACGCGGGAACGCCCCCGAATCTGGTCCGGCCTTGACGGACAGATCCGGCTTCCAATGGCTAGCCTCCATTTATGGAGCTAGCCAATGGGAGCCGGGGGCGGGTCATCGATCCCACATTATACTCATAAGGTTTTTTTGCGCATGTGCACTGTGTGCGCACTTGCAGGCAAAACCTAAAAAGTAAAGGGGAAAGAGGACATCCTTGGCGAGTGCCCCGTTGTAAGTATAAGTATGGCGAATAAAGACCATTAACAAATACACAAGCTTTCGGATTTGTATATAACAATTTAACATAAGAAATAAACTTGGAACCAAAACCAAACCAATGTAAAGTATGTTACATAAATTCCCAATAGATCCGGTCAAAAGTTTTTTCAGCATCTAATGATAGAGCTGCTAACGGGGAAGTGTATTTTTTGCTGAGGGTTAGAATATTAGAGAACATTCTAGCATTATCTGAGGCTAAACGATCCTTGACAAAGCCAGACTGGTCTGGATTAATAGGAGTTGGAATAACAATCTCCAATCTAGTAGCTAAAATTTTTGCAAATATTTTGCAGTCGTAATTAATGAGGGAAATAGGACGAAAATTCTTACAGAGGGAAGAGTCTTTATTTGATTTGGGAATAACAATAATGAGTGCTTCTAAAAAAGATCCGGAGGCTTTACAATTGGACAGAAAAGAGTTAGAGTTCCAACAATTTAGGGGCAAAAATAGGGGAAAAAGAGGAAAATAATTCCACTGAGAAACCATCAGGACCAGGGGCTTTGGACCGTTTCAAAGACTTAATGGCATCAGAGATTTCTTGAAGGGAGATATCTTCCTCCAGAGCAGAGAAGATATCAGGAGTGGTAGTTGGTTTAGGAATGTTTTGGAAAAAAGCAGTGAAGTCTTCTGTGGTTGGGTTAGTTGTTTCTGTATATAAAGTATTATAGTATGATTGAAAAGTGCTGACAATGTCAGAGTCAGAGGATAGAAGTAGATTGTCTAATTCTGAATGAATGGGGCCAGTAGTTTTCCGTTCAGACTTGATTTTTAAAATATTTTGCTAACATCTTCCCAGCTTTATTTTGACCCCCATGGTATTTTGATTTAATTTTGAGAAGGACATTACATGCATCAACAGTAGCAATTTTATTTAACTTAGATGTAGCTTTAATTAGGTCCTGTAGTGCAGAGGGAGATTTAGACGATAAGTAAGAATGTTCCAAAGTTTTGATTAGAGTGAGCATATCTTTATATTCAGCATTCAATAATCGTTTCTTCTTAGCCGAATATGCAATAGTAAAGACTCTAAAAGATGCCTTAAAAGCATCCCAATTATTGTGAATGGAGGTATCAAGGGAGTTGTTGAGTTAAAAAAATTCTTTAATAAAAGAGGTCGCTTCTGAAATAAGAGCGGTCAGACAAAAGATAATTATTAAAATGCCAGCGACCTCGTTTGTGGGGAGTAAGTGACGTATCAATACAGGTAGAAACAGGAGCATGGTCAGAGATAAAAATAGAACCAATGACAGAGGATTGGAGACATGGTAATAATGACTTTGAAATTAAAATATAGTCAATACGGGAGTGTGTATGATGAACAGGGGAGAAAAAGGTGAATTCAGAGGTATCAGGGTTACAAGTCTACCAAGAGTCAAATAGGGAGCGGGAAGAGATGGCAGACTGGAATGATTTATGAGTTTTGTCAGGTTTGAATTTATAATTTGACAACCTATCAGAAAAGGGATCGAGCCAATTATTGAAATCACCGCCAATAACAACATTGGGATGAGGAATAGACATCAATTTCAATTTGATAGAATGCCAAAATTCGGGATCAGGTTTTACGGGACCATAGACATTAAAAAAAGTAATATGCTTATTATTATTGATGGCGTCAACAATCATCCAGTTTCACTTTCGGAAGAAATTATCTGAGCTTGGATAGATTTATGAAATAACACAGCAACCCCACCATGACGATCAACAGCAGTTGAAAAAAAAATTTGATTAACCCAATTGCGCTTAAGTGTTAAAGACTCAATATCATTACAATGGGTTTCCTGTAGAAAAGCAACATGCGTATTAAGTTTAGCTAAATGAGACAATACCTTTTGAAGCTTGATAGGGTGACCTAGGCCACGAACATTCCACGAGACGACATTAACCATGAAGTCGGATTAGGGAACATGGAAGGAAACAGGAACACAAGACAGCATATTCAACAGAAAGAAAACCGTGGAACAAATAAGAGAAATTCCAATTATGCAATGATAATAAAAGAGTAGTGTAAAAAGAGAACATGTAGGGAACATCAAAATTGCCAATAAAAAGGTGAATAGAAAAGAAAGAAAAAGAGAAAAATAGTGAAGGAAAAGGGGATGGATAGAAGAGAGGAGTAGACAGATCAAGCAGGAAAATCCAGATCTGAAGAGAGCAAAATAATCTAGTTAAGGTGAGCATGGTGACAACGAAGGACACGGACACCCAGAAGAGAGAAAGTAGAGAAGAAACAAGGACCTCAATAGGAGCAGAGAAGAACTGACACCCAGAAAGATACTATACAACATAGTAAAAAAGGGAGAGAAGAGAAGAACTCTGAAAAAGGAACATTTGAACAACAACAGGATCCTGAAAAGGAAGAGACTTTAATTATTAACATCCATGCCCTGTGAAAGAAGTGAGTCGATGAAGATCTTCAACTTGGTAGGATCATCAAAGGAACGTGATCGGCCATCATGGGCGATTTTGCAGATGCAGGGATGAAGAATGCCATACTTGATGTTGAGTCACCTCATTTCTGGTCGAAAGGCAAGAAATTCTTTACGGCGAGCATTGGTGGCAGTGGAATCGTCTTGAGAGATAAAAATATTACGGCCTGACCAAGATAGATGATGTTTAAGTCTTGCAGCTCTCAAGACCTGCATAAGTTCTGTGAATTCCAAAAAAAGCATGATGATACCACGTTGTTTGTTGGATGCAGAGTTAAGAGGACCTAAGCGGTGAGCCCTTTGAATATTGAGGAGATGACGTAGCTTGAAGATCCAGCAATTCCGGAAGAAATTTCTGTAGAAAGGCAATCAAGTCAGTCCCTTCAATATTTTCCGGAAGGCCAAAAAGGCGTAGGTTGTTCCTCCAATTGCGATTTTCGAGATCCTCAGTCTGAAGTTTTAATTTATGAATCTCTAGTTCAAAGAGTGGAATTTTCACAGAGACATCCTGAATATCGCTAATTCTTTCTTCCAAGTCCAGTACTTTACTCTCCATGACTATCCATCTCTCCTCAATTTGCTGTAGCTTTTAATTGGTAGCAGTCATAAAAGGTTGCAAACCACAAACCTCATCTAGTATGGAGTCCAGAACAGGATTTTGTGAGGAGAGAATGGGAGAGGGTGGGTCATTCTTATGTCTCTTTGGTTTGGTGCCAGTGGAGGAGGACCTCGCAGAGTGAGTCATTAGCCATAATAAACAAGTATCACGTTGGTATGAAGCGTCCACAATAAATGGTGACTGAAAAAAGTATAAGGAGGATGTTGAGAGTCTCTTCACAGAGAATTCAGTAGGCACACAGGAAAAATGGTAGTCAAAAATTAGAGAGACTGTGCAAGAGGCTTTAAATAAAATAGGGGTATCTGCATATAATGGACTGTATATGTACTAATCCATAAAATCACTGAAATAGAGTCAAAGAGTGAGAAATTCCACCACAAAAGAGATGACGCAGTGAAATATATCCAGTGACAGTTCTTCATGAAAATATAGGTAACATCGGTATAGCAAAGATACCAAGTATTTGCCTCCGAATTTAGTAAGTGATGAGCTTACATCCCCAGTTGTGAAGAAAATGAGGGAAAAGATACAATAAGGATCAAAAAGCAGTATTGAGGCTGGAAGGAGTGGAAAAAATACTTGAGGACATCGTTATTGGCACAAAAGCACTTGCAGCAGGAAAATGAAAGAAAACACGCGAGCGCCGCGTTAGAAAATGGCGGCCACTCGCGTCTTCTTGAGAGAAAAATGCTGCGATGGTCTAGATGCTCAATATTCGGCAGTAGCGTCGAAAAAAGCAGCCCTGGTGACTCCCCTCGCTTTCATATTGTAGCAGGTATCCGGAATAGACTGAGAGCGGTCGGCAGAGGTCCGGAAAGCAGCTCCGAGCTCCATGACTCGACGGAGCTTACTCTGGGTCCGCCATGTTGCTTCGGCGGCCAAGCCACGCCCCCTGAAGGAACGTTCTTATAGGATTCCTAAACCATATCTTTGAAAGTCTCTTTACCTCAATCATTGTGTATATGGAGCCTCTTTTTTCTGGGAGGACGTGTTATTAACCATTACATTTTACCAGTACATCTCAGAACCTGACTTCGTACTGCAGGAAACGTTGGCATATTATTACTAACAAGTAGGTTTCCTATGCAACAGGTCACTGCACAATCAATTTTTTTTAAACACATTTCACTGCAGGAGGACAATGTATTAATTGCGGTGTTGTCACCAGATGCTGTCTATTTGGAACAACTGCACCTCCGAGCACTATCTTAGAATCCCAAAAAATAGAAAGGACTAGTATTCTAATTAAGAATATTGGATAAAACTCCTTTCTTGTGCTTTTAAGCAATTTATCGCTTTCTTTTACTTGCTGGTAGCCAGCTTAATTGATTATGCTCATTCATTAGCTAACACGTTTTGGGAATTGTTTGTTGAGGTAAACTGAGGTCTTAACAAAAAAGAAGATCTGCTTGGATTTTAAATTTTACACCACCGTAAAAAAGGTACCCAACCAATACAGCTGCACATTTTTAAGGACTTCACAGCCATAAAATGGAGCCTGTGCCACCCACTTTGACCTCTACACTATATGTGCTACGAAACGACATGGGGTAGTAGCATATATGAATATATATATATGTATATTACAGATTGGCTAGAGCCACTCTGTAGTTCTAGTTAGTTACAAGAGATAGGAATTCCTCAGACTTGTCACCATACATAACTTTGTGCTTGTTTGACGAATCTCCACAAAATTTTCCAGACCTATTCCTTTTCTATGGAAAGATTTATAGTGAATGATCAAGGGGCAGCAGAGATAAAAAGGGAGGTGTCCCCAAAACATGTTTGGACACCAATGCATTTTTCCATAGGCTTTGTACTCCTGCGAAGTAGGGCAAACGCGTAGTCAAATTTTATGAAATTTGGGAGGATCACACATTATGATATGCAGATGATTCTTTTGTGTACTATAGGTAAGTAGGTTAAGTTTTTTTAAAGTTATAAGACATTTTAACTTGGTGATATCTTCTGTTGCAGTACGTTTGCAAAATTTGGCTAAATTTCGGGATATTTTGCAGAAGTACCACAATATATAGCGATGGCAAGTCATTATGTGATTCGCTAATGGCTGCTTTTACAAAAGTTAAAGGCAGCCATGTCGTTTTTAGGTAAACTTTGGCTGTGTTCTGCGTTTTTCCCTGGATATAGGCATTTGGTCTGATATTTTTTCCCCTACCTAGTAACACTTTATAGAAGTGGTAATAGGTAGGGAAAAATATACGTTTCTGTTTATTTCTTTTAAATAATGCATGTAGTACTGGGAGAGTTTAAAAAAGAAAGTTCAAATTAAAAATATACTGTCCCACACTATTTTACAAATAAATATACAAGTGTGCTATATTTTCCATTTTAAATATATTTAAATATTCAAACTTAAAATTACCATGTTGCTTGAAGAAAATTTTTAAAAAATGCAGCTCTCCCGAAACTGATGGAAAAACATATAGAAAATTATAAATACATTTCTCAAGGTTATGTTAAGTGACACTTTTAAAGCGTGCTGACACCGGAGGTTTCCTGGCGCTACATGACAGAATGAGTAAATGAGTGTAAGACCAGAGGAGGAGGAATTAGCCTGGGGTTTTGAGCATTTTCCTGAATTGAAGCAGAGTTGGGCTGGACTTGATGATGAGAGGGAGAGAGTTCCAGTAGGCGGGGGCTAGGTGGGCAACGCGACGGCCGCCGAATTTCTTAGTTTTAATTTTTGGGGTGGTTAGCAGGTGAAGATGGGCAGAACGAAGGTTGCGCATAGGTCGGTGTGGAGTGATGAGTGAATTTAGAAAGGCAGGACTGGTGCAGTGGAGGGCTTTGAACGTAAGACAGCCCAGTTTGATTGGACCCGCTCAATGAGAGGGGGGTGACAGAGGCCTTGAAGGCCCTGGGCGTGCACACAATGGAGGACTTGTTCTTGGACGGAGCGCTGAAAACCTGGGAACAACTCCCCCCTGTCGTCCCGGCTCCGTCACTACTGCAGAAGTTTCAGTATCACAGGATACGATCGGCCTGCAGAGTAATACTGGGCCCCGCGCTACAGGAGCCTGAAGAGATCCCGGAACTGACGTACATCATCAGGACAAAAACTCCAGCCAAATTGATCTCTACGGTCCACAGGCTTGGGCCTTCATTTCAGGCCTTACCTACTTCGGCCCCGAGGGCGGCATGGGAAGCGGATCTCCAAATCCCCATTGACGATGCTATGTGGCACTACTGCTGCGCTAACACTCGCAGAGTTTCGCTTAATGGCAGACACCGCTTGGTGCACTTCAAATTTCTGCAGAGAGTATACTATACACCGGAGCGGCTACACCGCTACGGCCTACGGGGCTCCCCGGAGTGCGAGCGCTGCGGGACCGGGTCCGCTGATTTCCTTCATTTGGCCTGGCTGTGCCCGGGAGTGAGTGCGTTCTGGGAGGAGGTCTTCGCGGAGTTGGGACAGATTATAGGGGAACCGCTGTTGAGATCCCCATCGCTCGCGCTACTGGGCTTCTCCAAGCCGCTGGCTCCTGCGCTGCGCAGATTAGTAGACGTAGCGTTGCTACTGGCCAGAAGAGTGGTGGCTGCGTGCTGGATGCGCGGTCCTCTCCCCACCAAGACGAGATGGCTCAGGGATCTCCAATACTGTTGCACACAGACGGAATTGTACAGCGAGCTGCTGCCACCCAAGAGTAGACCGAAGTCCTTCTGGGGGCTCTACAAGGAGTACCAACAAAAGGGGGAGGTGGACGACAGTGACATATCGGAGGACGTGGACCCTCAGGAGGAGGGGTTAGATACTGCTATGGAACGGAGGCAATTACTGCAGGGGGGGCTTTAGTGTTCCTTTGGAGGGAGGTGGGTACAGGAAAAGTGTAGGTGGGTGACGGGGACGGGGGGTTTGGTGTGTCATGGCTTAGGGGACAGGGCTAGCGGGGGACGGGTGCAGAACATACACGGTACGTACACGACATCACGCACACAGGACGCGGCACTAGGACTCCTTCACGGTACGAAATAGCAAACGGGGTGGGCCTGGGGGGTGTTTGGGGGGCGTTTGGGTTAGTTTTTCCCTTTTCTACTTTAGCTTTCCTACCCTTTCCTGGTTCATGAAAGACAGTACTAATATGCCTACATTTATTGACTGTCGACTGTCTTGATACCACGCTGGGGACCAACGGTGCACGTTCACATTGTTCTTGATTAAGTTATGACATAGAGTCACGCCGCTGGGCCTCCGGGATGCCGGCACAAAGGCTGTGTATTAGGTGCAGCAAATCTGCTCTTGGAACTTATGTTAATTTTGATGCACTGTACAGTCGAACTGCAATGACATTTGTATTCTGACAGTTGGCAACGTTCGCAATAAAGGTCTTTTTTCAAAAAAAAAAAAAAAAAAAAAGACAGCCCAGTTTGAAAGCCGCCCTTTGTTCCATCGGCAACCAGTGGAGTCTGTGAAGCATAGGCTTAGCTGATTGCCACTTGGGCATTTTGTAAATGAGGCGGGCCGCCTGGTTCTGTGCTACCTGAAGGCGGCGAAGCAGGGATTGAGGGAGTCCATGGTACAGAGAATTGGAAAAATCCAACCTGGATATTACCAGTGAGAGAATGACCTGAACCAGTGCGGAGTGAGGCAATAGGTGGCTGACTTTGCGGATTTTTCGGAGTTGGTGCATGCAGGAGGAAGTCACAGCGCTCACTTGGCCTTTGAGAGATAGCTCGCCATCAATGATCACACCCAAACTTTTTACAGATTTGGCCTGAACTGGGGGGGGAACCTAACTCCGCAGGCCAAAATTGCGGGCCCCAGTGAGTAGGGCTGAATCCAGGGATAAGGAGCTCTGTTTTGCCAGGATTTAGTTTGAGTTGCTTATGATTCATCCACTGTTGGATGTGAATCATGGCGGTGTGAAAGTTGCTAGCGGCATTCGGGGAATTAAGTGGAAAGACAATTTGCAAGTCGTCCGCATAATTGAACACTGTAATGTTCCATGGCTGAACGGAGTGGATCAAGGGCCGGAGGTAGAGGTTAAACAGTAATGGCGAAAGGGAGGATCCCTGCGGGACTCCACAAGACGTGGGGGTTTTGTCAGCAGTATATGGGCCAAGGCGGACGGCTTGTGTTCTTCCAGACAGGAAGGACTCCGTCCATTTGAGGGCGGAGCCCTGAATGCCTGCCTGTTCGACACGGTGGAGCAAGATGTTATGGTCCACCGTGTCGAACGCGGCCGACAGATCCAGCAACACAAGAGCTTGAGGGATCCCTGCGTCGGCGTTCCGTCTCAGTGTATCGAGAACAGCTAAGGTGACGGCCTCGGTAGAGTGACCCGGCCGAAAACCGGCCTGATTGGACTCGAGGTGGCCCGATGTCTCGATGAAGTTTGACAGGCATCGGGTGACATGGGCTTCTATTAGTTTAGAAAAGTAGGGTAGCAGGGAGATAGGATGATAGTTAGAGGGTACTAGGGGGTCCGCGCCAGGTTTCTTAAGGAGGGGCAATAGAATGGCTTCCTTAAAGGATCTGGGGACAATGCCGCTGCTGAGGGAGCCATTCAGCAGGGGTAGGATGCAATCAGGTAAATTGAGACAAATGTCCCGCAAGACCGAGGTGGGGCAGCAGTCTCTCGGGGAGCCCGATTTAAACCGGGTCGCGAGTTCCGCAAGCGTGTTGGATTTGATAGTGGGGAATTGAGTAAAGGAAAATGAATTGTTGGAGAGGTCCAAGGGTTGGGTCTGGGGGGTAGGGGGTATCGAGTCCTTAATTGTAATATTTTTTCAATAAAGAAGAGATTGAGGGCAACGCAAGTCGCTTGAGTGGGAGTCTGGGCTGGGAGGGTTCTATCGTCAGTGGTTAGTTCATTCATAATTTTAAAAACCTCCTTGGATTTATTGTCAGCTGACGACAGTCTATGAGAGAAATGCTCCGATTTGGCTAAAGTAATAGCAGCTTTGTACTCTCTGCGTGCCTCGATATATAGCAGTCTGGCTGGGTCGGAGTAATCACGTCTCCAGAGCCGTTCTTGCTGGCGCACTTTCAACTTGTGCTGCTTAAGATTGTCAGAAAACCATCTATGGGAATTATTGTGTCTAGTACAAGGAAATTTAGTGAGGGGCGCAAATTGGTCGCTGGCCGACTCTAGCCAAGAGCTAATGTCCTCTTCCATTGCATCAATATTGGCGGGGGTGGTAGTGATTGGATAGCTGTTAGCCAAGGTGGTAAGAAAGCCTTGGGAGTCATATAAGCTCCATTTACGTGATAGGCCACCCGCCATCAAGGGGGCAGAAATCATGCCAGCGACGGTAATGGTGGTATCGACAAAGTGATGGTCTGACCAAAGACAAGTGGAGATAGATGGTTGAGATAAAGCTAAATTATAGGTCCATATCTGATCAAGAATATGGCCTTTAATGTGAGGAGACTTGTTGGAACAGGTTCAGACTTTTAAAAGCTTCAAAAAGTTCTGTGGCATGTGGGCCGGCCATGGCATCATTAAACCAATAATTAAGATCGCCGAAAAGGGCGAAACTAGAGTGCAGTGTGAGCAAATTGGACAACTGTACACTCATGATGGTGGAGAACGAAGGCATGGAGTATGGGGGCCGATAAAGGAGTAGGAGCGTGAGGGCGCCAGTATCGGTTTTTAAGCTGAAAAGTAGGTTGTCAACCTGAGGGAGGATGAGGGAAGATGAAGAGATAACATCAAGGTGCTTAGATATAATGGCCGCTACCCCTCCCCCCGGCCGGTCCCCTGGGCGGTCGGCGTGGAGAATGTAATAATCAGGGGGGAGGGCCGCCAGTATGTCTGGTAGGGAGTCTGCACTCAGCCATGTTTCTGTGAGCAAAAGTATATTCGGTTTATTGGAACATAACAAGATGAAGATATCATCTTGATGTTTGACCAAGGAGTGTGTGTTCAAAAATAACACAGTGGCTTGTTTGGGTGGGCGTATGCCGCCTCTAAGGGGGTATGTAACTGTCCGTGCGAGGCCGGCTGTATTAATGCGCCTAATGGTTGCAGGGGAAGGTGGGGGATAGGGGAGCTGTAGCTCCTTCAGGAAATTGTCCGAATTAGATATAAATTTCTCATTATGGTCAGCCCCTAGGCCAGGTCCGGCGCAGACGGGCTTACCTTAGGCGCACCTTCGGCGCGCATCCGGCACGCCCGCTGCGCTTCCGGCGAGGTGGACACATTTGTACTGGTCAGGGTGGGAGGGCCGAGCAATTGTTCTGCTCGCCCTCTGACTCACCCAAGATGGCGGTGGGAGTGGGAGGAGCAGCGCCTAGTCGGCTGCAGAAGCCTCGAATGAGAGCGTTTAGCGTGGGGCAGGAGGTAAGAAATGCCTCGTGAGGGATTGAAGTCTAAAATCACCCCAATCCTACAAAATACAAATTACACAGTAAAATCGCGCTACAGCGAATGAGACTAAAATACAATTTTTACAAGTAAAATGACGGCGTCCCTGGCTTCCGCCTCAGGGACCTGGACAGAGACAAATGTCCCGCAAGACCGAGGGGGGGCAGCAGTCTCTTGGGGAGCCCGATTTAACCCGGGTCGCGAGTTCCGCAAGCGTGTTGGATTTGATAGTGGGGAATTGAGTAAAGGAAAATGAATTGTTGGAGAGGTCCAAGGGTTGGGTCTGGGGGGTAGGGGGTATCGAGTCCTTAATTTTAATAATTTTTTCAATAAAGAAGAGATTGAGGGCATCGCAAGTCGCTTGAGTGGGAGTCTGGGCTGGGAGGGTTCTATCGTCAGTGGTTAGTTCATTCATAAATTCAAAAACCTCCTTGGATTTATTGTCAGCTGACGACAGTCTATGAGAGAAATGCTCCGATTTGGCTAAAGTAATAGCAGCTTTGTACTCTCTGCGTGCCTCGATATATAGCAGTCTGGCTGGGTCGGAGTAATCACGTCTCCAGAGCCGTTCTTGCTGGCGCACTTTCAACTTGTGCTGCTTAAGATTGTCAGAAAACCATCTATGGGAATTATTGTGTCTAGTACAAGGAAATTTAGTGAGGGGCGCAAATTGGTCGCTGGCCGACTCTAGCCAAGAGCTAATGTCCTCTTCCATTGCATCAATATTGGCGGGGGTGGTAGTGATTGGATAGCTGTTAGCCAAGGTGGTAAGAAAGCCTTGGGAGTCATATGAGCTCCATTTACGTGATAGGCCACCCGCCATCAAGGGGGCAGAAATCATGCCAGCGACGGTAATGGTGGTATCGACAAAGTGATGGTCTGACCAAAGACAAGTGGAGATAGATGGTTGAGATAAAGCTAAATTATAGGTCCATATCTGATCAAGAATATGGCCTCTAATGTGAGGAGACTTGTTGGAACAGGTTCAGACTGTTAAAAGCTTCAAAAAGTTCTGTGGCATGTGGGCCGGCCATGGCATCATTAAACCAATAATTAAGATCGCCGAAAAGGGCGAAACTAGAGTGCAGTGTGAGCAAATTGGACAACTGTACACTCATGATGGTGGAGAACGAAGGCATGGAGTATGGGGGCTGATAAAGGAGTAGGAGCGTGAGGGCGCCAGTTTCGGTTTTTAAGCTGAAAAGTAGGTTGTCAACCTGAGGGAGCATGAGGGAAGATGAAGAGATAACATCAAGGTGCTTAGATATAATTGCCGCTACCCCTCCCCCCGGCCGGTCCCCAGGGCGGTCGGCGTGGAGAATGTAATAATCAGGGGGGAGGGCCGCCAGTATGTCTGGTAGGGAGTCTGCACTCAGCCATGTTTCTGTGAGCAAAAGTATATCCGGTTTATTGGAAGATAACAAGATGAAGATATCATCTTGATGTTTGACCAAGGAGTGTGTGTTCAAAAATAACACGGTGGCTTGTTTGGGTGGGCGTATGCCGCCTCTAAGGGGGTATGTAACTGTCCGTGCGAGGCCGGCTGTATTAATGCGCCTAATGGTTGCAGGGGAAGGTGGGGGATAGGGGAGCTGTAGCTCCTTCAGGAAATTGTCCGAATTAGATATAAATTGCTCATTATGGTCAGCCCCTAGGCCAGGTCCGGCGCAGACGGGCTTACCTTAGGCGCACCTTCGGCGCGCATCCGGCGCGCCCGCTGCGCTCGTCCGCTGCGCTTCCGGCGAGGTGGACACATTTGTACTGGTCAGGGTGGGAGGGCCGAGCAATTGTTCTGCTCGCCCTCTGACTCACCCAAGATGGCGATGGGAGTGGGAGGAGCAGCGCCTAGTCGGCTGCAGAAGCCTCGAATGAGAGCGATTAGCGTGGGCCAGGAAGTAAGAAATGCCTCGTGAGGGATTGAAGTCTTAAATCACCCCAATCCTACAAAATACAAATTACACATTAAAATCGCGCTACAGTGAGTGAGGTTAAAATACAATTTTTACAAGTAAAATGATGGCGTCCCCAGCTTCCGCCTCAGGGACCTTACACCAGGTTAGAGGTCTGTTAAGTAATGGTAATAAGGTATTATAACTTTTATAAAGTGGTAATAGGTGGACAACAAATATAAAACCTAAAACTTACCTATATATAAGGTTCTAACCCAGAATTCAGGAAAAGTGTTCTGAAAACTACATTGCTGCCTTTTTTTAACGTTTTGTAAACACGGCCATTCGCCAATCATATTCCACCTTCTTAGCGACATTTACTGTGGTATACTGTGGCACTATATATTACTAACTATTTTAACACTTTTAACTTTAACACTACTTACACTGTTTACACCTACTACCGAAAATTAGCATTTACACCTCATAATCTGTATTTCTGGCACATTACTCTACATCTGTACACTCTGTCACGCCACGTCTGTTTAAGTTATACACTTCACTCTATGCTATTCCGCTGTATGCCACTCCACCCTACACTATTACACGCTAAGCCACTCCACTCTACACTATTACACACTAAGCCACTCCACTCTACCACACTCCTTCTAGGCCATTACACTCTACACTACTCTACTGTTACACTCTATGCCATTCCATTATACAACGCATAAATATATATATTGCACAGTCGCACTCACCACTGTATATTTTGTTTTTGGGGGGGGAGGGGTGAGGGGGGGAGGAGTCTTTATTGTAGACCAACAATAAGTATACATATCAGCATACTGCCTACAACTGCAATCGGACCTGCAATGCAACATTTAAAATGTGCAGGTGATGTTTTAAAAGGGGGTAGGGGAGTACACAGCAAGCCGCCTACAACCCTTCCGGGCCGGCTGCATTGGATGGAGCACTCCGCTGTAAATGCAGGGATATCATTGTACGCATATAATATCAAACACTAACATTCAACAGAATCATGGACAGTGAACAGCTCGACTGATGCACTGTAATTTAGAAAGGTATGACTATGGTGATGGGGTATTCCAACCTATAAAGTATGAGGTGGTGTCCCGTATTGTCTCTTGTCCTCCAATGTACGATATGCGCAGGCTCCGATGTAAAGTTCTGTCAGGGGGCGTTTGTTGCTCATCATGAGGCGTCAGTGGCATGTTCCAGTAAATAAGGTTGCAAGGGGGGTTGAAGATCTGCATATATATGTAATTGCTCTTGACAATAAATAAGGTCCCGGAGCCAGTCCTTATTACAGGCGATTCTTCGTTTAGCAAGCAGCAGCGCCACGGAGGTGTATTTGCGCATTTTGGCAGCGAGGGGTTCAGTGTATCCTAACAGGGCAGTTCGGGGATCTGTTGGGATATGTAGGCCTGTCATGAGGTCTAACGCAACAAGTATCGCTACCCAATAGCGTTGTATAGGAAGGCAATCCCAGGCCTAGTGTCTAAAGTCGGCCCCTTCCCTTCCGCAACGTTCACAGTGATCGTTATCACGAATCTTCAGTCTGTACATCCACGCTGGTGTATAATATAAGCGATGGACATATTTGTAATGTATAATTCTAAATCTACGGCTGGCGGAGATTTCTCCTGTCTGTTTACAGCAGTACGTCCACTGTTCCTCCGTTGTGGGGTGACCTAGCGCTTCCATCTGTTTCGGGCCGATGGTGAATCATATTCTTTGTTGGCTTGTACAGTGCGGTATAATAGCAAGAGCACATGTGCAGGGGCATCCTGTTGTAATAATACATGTAGGGAGGGCATTACTGGGGGTTCGAGGTGGAAAGTGTGTGTGACGGCTTTAACATCCAGTCGGAGTCTAATGTAATAGAAGCGTTCTAAAGGGGTGGGGTTCACATCTTTAAAGAATTTGTCGCTGGTGCTAAACTTCCAGTTTGAATAAAGGCGTCCCCAGGCGTGAAGGGAGAGTTTGCGGAAAAGCCAGAGGCAGCCACCCTCCTGCGTAACCTGCCGTCCGGGGAGGGGAATACATTAGTGTGCATTGGGTTGTCTTGGCAAGGTCATGTCATAGGCTGACAGTGCACAGGGCGGTGGTAGATGCGAGATGTCTGGGGACCCTGGGGGCAGCCATGTGAGGCATAAAGGGGGGATTTCATCCAGTATGCAGCATAATGTGCCAGAGAACAGCTAAAATATAATTCAACATCCGGTACAGAGAATCCCCCTGCACTAAAGGGACACAGGACTATATCCCATTTTAGCCTGGCCTGCTTCCCTCCCCACAGGAGTCGTATGAGTTGAGTCTTGATAGCCGAGAAAAAGTGACGACTGGGGGCATATGAAATATTTACAAATAAATATAGAAGTTTAGGTAGTATGACCATTTTGATCATGGCTATCAGTGATGGAGTCTAGCGCACGCCCATAGTTAGCTCTCATGAGCTCCTCACGATTGCGATAGACATTTATTACTAGATAAGTGAGGGTGTTACAACACCATTTAAGGGGAAAATCTGGTGTGAATAACATGGTGGAATCAGTGAGGGGCTATATTTGGGATTTACTCCAGTTAATGTTGACCCCTGATAGTTGCCCAAACAGAATAAATAAGCGTAATATGAGATTCAGGCTGATGTCCGGATGCCGTAGATAGAGAGTAAGGTCATCAGCATATAGAGAGAGGAGTATCTGCCTTTCTGGATAAATGATCGCGTGGTCTCGGTAGTGTTGTCTAATTTTTGCGGCGAGGGGTTCAATGGCCAGTGCTAATAGAAGAGGGGAAAGGGGACATCCCTCTCTGGTGCCGCTTGCCAGTGGGAAGGAGGAACATCGTAGGCCATTGACCCTCATGGTGGTTTAAAGTCCTGTGCATAATAAATTAATCCAGGCCAGAAAAAAGGGGGGAAATCCCATATGCACCAGGACAAAGGAAAGATAGTCCCACTCCAGGGAGTCAAATGCCTTGATGGCATCAAGGAATATGGCAGCTGCTTCTTCTTCGGGATCTATGTCGTGAAGCAGTGCGAACACCCCGTTTTGTACCGCTTTTGGCCGCCATAAGTGTGGCAGGGTATGCTCAGACGTGAGTCCCTTGCTCACTTTGCCACTGGATTCAAGCAAGCCGGGCTGAAGACGGCTGGAATGCCAGAAACCGGTCCTCGGAAGCTTGTTTCCGGTCCAGGGAAGACATGGCTTGGCAGTTCGGGCTGGACTGTTCCCATGAGGCACAGGGTCAGACTGATTTGCATATAGCCGTGTCTGAACTGGGGTGGCAGAGTGGGCTGAAGAACGGAGATGGATTAAACCCAGATCTTTTGACTGGGTGTGAGTGTTTGATTGATTCAAATACTCCGTCCTTCACCACCCCCTTTTGCACCGCTTTTGGCCGCCATAAGTGTGGCAGGGTATACTCAGACGTGAGTCCCTTGCTCACTTTGCCACTGGATTCAAGCAAGCCGGGCTGAAGACGGCTGGAATGCCAGAAACCGGTCCTCGGAAGCTTGTTTCCGGTCCAGGGAAGACATGGCTTGGCAGTTCGGGCTGGACTGTTCCCATGAGGCACAGGGTCAGACTGATTTGCATATAGCCGTGTCTGAACTGGGGTGGCAGAGTGGGCTAAAGAACGGAGATGGATTAAACCCAGATCTTTTGACTGGGTGTGAGTGTTTGATTGATTCAAATACTCCGTCCTTCACCACCCCCTTTTGCACCGCTTTTGGCCGCCATAAGTGTGGCAGGGTATACTCAGACGTGAGTCCCTTGCTCACTTTGCCACTGGATTCAAGCAAGCCGGGCTAAAGACGGCTGGAATGCCAGAAACCGGTCCTCGGAAGCTTGTTTCCGGTCCAGGGAAGACATGGCTTGGCATTTCGGGCTGGACTGTTCCCATGAGGCACAGGGTCAGACTGATTTGCATATAGCCGTGTCTGAACTGGGGTGGCAGAGTGGGCTAAAGAACGTTGATGGATTAAACCCAGATCTTTTGACTGGGTGTGAGTGTTTGATTGATTCAAATGCTCCGTCCATCACCACCCCCTTTTGTACCGCTTTTGGCCGCCATAAGTGTGGCAGGGTATACTCAGACGTAAGTCCCTTGCTCACTTTGCCACTGGATTCAAGCAAGCCAGGCTGAAGACGGCTGGAATGCCAGAAACTGGTCCTCTGAAGCTTGTTTCCGGTCCAGGGAAGACATGGCTTGGCAGTTCGGGCTGGACTGTTCCCATGAGGCACAGGGTCAGACTGATTTGCATATAGCTGTGTCTGAACTGGGGTGGCAGAGTGGGCTAAAGAACGGTGATAAATTGAACCCAGATATTTTGACTGGGTATGAGTGTTTGATTGATTCAAATGCTCTGTCCATTACCACCCCCTTTTGTACAGCTTTTGGCCGCCATAAGTGTGGCAGGGTATACTCAGACGTGGGTCCCTTGCTCACTTTGCCACTGGATTCAAGCAAGCCGGGCTGAAGACGGCTGGAATGCCAGAAACCGGTCCTCGGAAGCTTGTTTCCGGTCCAGGGAAGACATGGCTTGGCAGTTCGGGCTGGACTGTTCCCATGAGGCACAGGGTCAGACTGATTTGCATATAGCCGTGTCTGAACTGGGGTGGCAGAGTGGGCTAAAGAACGGTGATGGATTAAACCCAGATCTTTTGACTGGGTGTGAGTGTTTGATTGATTCAAATGCTCCGTCCATTACCACCCCCTTTTGTACCGGCATCAAGGAATATGGCAGCTGCTTCTTCTTCGGGATCTATGTAGTGAAGCAGTGCGTACAGAGTTCGCAGGTTGTGAGCTGTGCTCCTAGTTGGGACAACCCCTGATTGATCCAGAAGGACCAGCACTGACATAAGGGGGCTGATAACAGTTTGCGAATAATTTATCGAGGATTTTAGCATCTACATTAATAAGAGAGATGGGCCTGTACAAATCTAGGTGCGTGGGCGATTTACCTGGTTTGGGCAAGGAAATGATGAGCGCCTCGTGCATTGTCCGGGGCAGAATGCTGGTTTCTCTGGCCTCTTCGAACACGTGCCTCAGTATCGGGATAATTTATTGTTGATACAATTTATGAAACTCGGCCGTTAGGCCTTCTGGTCCCGGAGCCTTGGCAGGTTGTAATTGCATAATGACGGAGATGATCTCCTCGTCCTCGTGGTGTGCTAGAAGGAACTCTCTTTGACCATTTCCCAGCCAGGCTATGGCGGTGTCCTCGAAAAATGATTCAAAGTCCACCGGAGTCTGGCGGTGGGTAGTGTACAATGTTTTATAAAATCGTTTAAACACAGCAAGTATAGCCGATGAGTTTCTGTGTGTTAGGCCATCCTCGTCTTCAATTTCTAAAACCGTGTTGGTGAAGTGTGGAGGCCTAATGGAGGAAGCCAATGCCCAAACCGGTCTCTCTCCCTCTCCGTACTGACGAGCCTTATGATATTTTCCCCTAAATTTGCATTCACGCTCAGCAGTTTCCTGATAATCTATAAGCAGTGTGCTTAGGTGCGCTTGTAATGTTGGAAAGGGTGTGGTTTGGATATCTGACTCGGTTCGCTTTGTCTGATTCTAATTTGTGGAACGTGTTGCGAATATCTTTTAACACCCACTCCCCCCCACTCTTCGCTAGGCATATACCTCATATGGTAACTTTAAAAGCTTCCCAGATTGTAGAGGACTGAGGAACAGAGCCAATATTATGGAGAAAGAAATCAGATATCTCTTGTTCAATTTCATCTTTAAAAACAGGGTCAAGTAGTGACTGTGGATTGAGGCGCCATGATAGATATGGGGGCTCCTCCTGTGGCGGGGTGAGAGGCCGCAATACAGGAGAGTGATCCGAGTATGTGCGGGTGATGGAGCAAGGAGAAGAACAAAATTTTGTTCTAACCTGTGAAGTTAATCTCCCATAATGATTAATTAAACATGTGGTGAAATTATTAATCAACCTAGTTTAAAATTGCAAACATCAGTACACGCGGGATTAATTAATGTGCTTTATGTTGCAAACGCAAAGAAGAAAAATAAAAAACCTACCTTGTCTATTGTCTTTGTCAGTATTAAATGCGGCTGTTTAACTAATAGCATGTGCTTATTATGTGTGCTTATGTTATGTCTTTCTGTGACAAAAGCCTTTGGAATCCGTGCTGTTCCTGAAGGAAGAGTAAATATAAAGCTGCTTGACTGTGCTTCTGCTAGGTAACACAATTAACAGGGTTAATTAGTAAAGGGGAAGGGTAACAGAATGGGTCTCAATTCTTTAATTAATTGATGTCTTGTGTTTGTTTAATAATAGTTTCCAAAGTGAGGCCTGAAAAGTTGCTCAGAAAAATATGGCTGACAGAGATGCAGACGTGAAACCTTGTCCAGAGTGGAGCCTTGCATTTACGCAGTAGTGGAGATTTTTGCTGCACAAACATTATTAATTGAAAGAACAGTTCTTTGCTTGAATAGAATGTGCTCACGGAGAGAAGGCTCAAGGACAGGAAGAAAGTGTCTGCCAAGATTAGGAAGTAATGTTCTGAACTCGAGGGAAAGTAACTTTTCTGAGGAAACGGAGAAACGTGGAAATGAATAGACAATAGGGCTCATATGAAGCCTAGACTTGGTCAAAATTCAGAGATGACCTAACAGTGGACTGACATGGGTCAGCCAATGAGAAGCCTGAATTTCATTGAAAGAATGTAAAATGTAGAAAGTTTAGATAGAATAAAGGTATAAAACCTGACATCATGAGCAGGGCAAAAACTCTTGCTTCCCGATTCCTGAATGATGTGACGTGCTGTTGGACTTTTGCCGAATGTAAGGACAGCAGACTTTAAATGATATTTTCCTTTTCAGGTGAAGTGAGAGATAGACAGGGAAATAGATTTAGGCTATGGAAACTGTTATTTGCTAATAATTCATGCTTCTGAACTTGCTTTAATAATGTCAGTTTAATAATTCATTTCCTAATACAATGCTGCTTTCTTATTTACTTATGAAATAAAGATTCTAAAACGTAAATGCTCTTTCTTTATGAAGAATAAAGTTAATAAAAATTAGATTTGAAAAGACAAGCTGGTCTTGTTTATTCATGGTCTAGTTACTATCAGTTGATCCAATCGCCTTAAGTGTTCTGATTTAATAAATGACAAATGCTTAAAACCATGGTAAAAGATGGGAAACTGCAGTTGTAAATAGCATTGTAAATATTATGTGAATAGTTTCATAAATCATACCACTAGATTCAGTTGCTCAAAAATTGTCTCATTGGCGTTATAGGCCTGTATAAGTGATTCATAATTAATGGTGAGTATTGAGGTGATAGGTAGCGTGTGTGAGACCGTTTTTCTATAAGAGCGCTGGGTCAATTACTTGGTAGCAGAGTTCGGTTACTATGGTAACTGACATGTTACATGGTAATACATAGGATACATGTCTAAAACATGTTAAGTTTGTTCAGTTGTTACATGTAGTCGAAAGGTTTTTTCCAGCAGTGTGAAAATTCCTAGTTGTGCCGGCATGAGTAGTGTGACAGGTGAAGTTACACAGTGCATTTGTTCTGTTTCAACATAGTGGTATGGCCTTATATCACAAGTGTTGTGGACGTACAGCACAAGTTTAGGGATTTTAGGTGTGTAAGGTAGAATGTATAGTGTGGATTGTCTATGAAATCGTAGCTTTCGAGTATAGGGACTTCTGTCCTGTTTTAAAACTCACTGTGGAAAGAGTAGTAGAATTTATCGAAGCTTGAGTGAAGGGTAAGGAAGCGTCGTCTATCTTACTGGCGAGTGAGTATTTCTGTTAGTCGGTTAAAGTCCTATTAAAGATTTATGTATGAATGTTTAGGGATTTTTCCGTATGAATGTGCGTAAATGGATGGGTAAAGTAGCCTTACTTTATCGACGAATTTAAATATTCTGTGAAAATAGCGTCTATTTCACGCGAAAGAATACTTGATTGTTTGAGAAAGCTATCACTTTATAGGGAAACTGACACATGGTTTGTTTTTGTGGTGTTAGTAACTGAATTGTATTGAAAGGTTTGTAAATATGGCGCTGTTAAAATTTTTTGTAAAGGAGGTGTCAATGTAAGGAGCGAAGGGAGAGACAGAAGCTGCAGCGGTAGCACACGTCACAAGAGACGCGCTATGATTAGCTAACATACGTTACAGTATTCGCGCAGAGATTGGTTCACGTGACAAGACGAGCTTACAGCTGATTGGCTCATCCTGAAAAGCAGTAATTTTATTGGTTGAGCAGAACACTGACATAGCTTAACCTGATTGTTTAGTTAGTGAGTTTCGCGCACGGATTGGTTGGTGTGGCGGAATAACAAGGAAGTTGTTACGATCTTAACCGAAGCAGGAAAAATGTGTTTAAAAGACATGGATTATTATTACATGAAAGCGAAAAAGAAACTTTCATGGTTTCAGAAGTTAAAAAACAAAATTAAACCTGACAAGAAAATTTCAACGCGAAACGGAAAATTAATTCATAAATACAAAACACCAGCAGCTTATATGTTAGGTGAATATGGTTACCATACTTGTCTCTGGATTGAGAATTGGATGAAATATACTGAAAATGATGGTATATTAGCATGGCCGGAAGATGGATCATTTAACATAACGGTCTTGAGAAACTTAAGAGAAAGAATGATGAAACTTGTACCAAAGCCTAGACCTACTCAATTTGAAGTTTTAGTTGAATGGGAGGGTGAAATGTTTGAATTAGAACGAGAGAGTAGGGGAATACCAAAGAGAACAGGATTAGGTCTTGATAGAGAGACATATGAGGATAGAATGCGTCGATGGAGAAAGGCAGACATGTGTGATGGTTTGTACCCAGTGAGACTAATTGATGAGGTAACTGGTAAAAAAAATTCCCAAAAGAAAAAACATGTTAGAGAAGAAAGTGATTCAGAAGATGCGGTATTAGAAGATATTTATACCAGAAATCCACCACCTTATCAACCAGTCTGTACATGGACTTCTCCAAGTGCCCCTCCAAGAGAAGTAATTAATGAGGCATCCCCTGAAACAAGTCCGAATTATAAAAGAACATCTGAAAGAGTAGAGACATCTCCTGAGACAAATCAAAGCAATAGAAAAACGCCTGAGAGAGTAGAAACAGGACGTAATTCAGGAGAAAATAGTAATTTTACTGAAAAGCCCAGTTCAAAGAAATGAAACCCCAAGAAACGGAAATAGAACAGAAAGATATGAGGGATTGCCAGATACATCAGAATATATTCGTACTGCGAATGCATTAATACAGCAGTTAACTAAAAGCATGGAAGCAGTAACGGTGCTTGTAACAATTGGACCTGTTCTTCCAGTGTTTGATCAAAAAGAAATTAGACATTCAGCTTTAACTGTTCCATTAAATTCAGAAATTCAGAAAGTGACTGAAAAATTTTATTCAGATTTAACTGAGATACATCGAGGAAAAAATGATGATGCCTGATTTAACTTTTAATCAAAGTTTGTCATGTAAAACCCCAACTGGTGCAGATTCTGATTCTGGATCTCCGGTAAAAAGTTTAAGCAAAATAGATTTAACGCAAATCCCAGAATGTAAATTACTTGATGTTGCCAAATTGAAAGCCGACATAGAAGAATGAATAATTGGAACAATTAGAACTGACAGATTGAAGGCATATCAGGATGATGAATTGTTATTTATTTGCAAAAGCATAACATGGAAAACGAAAAACAAATATGACCAATTAGAAGACATGGCTTTTGAATTAGAGCTAGATTTAAGCAAGCAAGAGTTTGCAGAAAAATTATAGAGTGGATTTCTTTGAAAAAGACATTGAAAATCTGAATACTGCGGGAAGAATAACTCATATAAAAGATTTAATTATGATCCTGAGAAAATGGGGTGAATTAAGTGAATGGAGAGCAAAATGGGCAAAGAAAAAAGATGAAGACACAACAAGCTAAGCTTTTCCTATCGGAGAAAAGGAAAAATAAGTAAATGAGTTTCCAATGAGAGAAATATCAGGAGGAGGCTATGTGCATGTCCCATGGACAAGACAGGACATTTTAATGTATACTAATGATTTTCCTCGATTAAGAGAAAAACCTGTAGAATGGTATCGACAGGTAGACAGATTTGTGAAGGTTTCAAAAGTCCTGTGGGTTGATCTTGATGGATTCTTTGACTTAGTTGTCCCTTCAGATCTTTGGACGGAATGTAAAATTTCTATAGATTGGCCTAGAGAAGAACCCTCTCGAGATAAGGTAACAGGTGTTCCTTCACCAGATGTAATGAAAATGTATGATAAAGTAATTGTATTTTTGAAAAACAAGATTCCCCCAAAAGAAGTGGATTGGGTTAAAATAGACAGAACAACCCTAGAGCTGAAAGAATCAGTACATTCATTTTATGAAAGGTTACTGCTGGTATTTAAACAATACAGTGGCTATGAACATTTAAGTGAAAAGGATATGAGCCATTTTATATACAGATTTGTATATGGCTTAAGAACTGCAATTGGTGAGATGATAAGATCTGGAATAGTTGGCTGGCAATCACTCACAGTGGAGGATATTTTTAGAAAAGCAAAATACCGTAGTGATGAATTGGATGCGAAACAAAAGAAGCTGAAAGAAAAAGCTATGTGGGCACAGGTAAAAGTGGCTGAACAGCAAATAGCAACTTTAAACAAAAATGTTGATCAGAATCAAGGGAAATGTAAAGGTAATTTCAATAAACCAAAATTGATGGGAAACATAGAAGAGTTAAAAAAGGAACTTCTATGTTTTAATTGTGGCGAAATTGGACACTGGAAGCGCGAGTGTAAGAATCCGCCCAGAAATTTTGTAAAAAATGCATCATTAAATCCACAGATGCAGAATAAGATAAATGAGCAGCTACAGCGACATATAGTGAATCGGCAAAGTCAGATACCACAACCGCCACTTCCAAACTGTGTAAATTTGCAGAGATACAATACAGAAACAGGATTCTGCGGAGTTGAACATGTAAACAGATCACCGAGAGTGAATGTGTCAGATGTGTCTCAGCAATTTTGGATGAAAGAAGATGGAGGGAGTGAATCTGAGGATTACTTCTGACGGTGCCTGAGAGAGGAGGAAGAGTGTGTGCTTGGAGCCACTCTTGAGGTAGATCAATCTGGTCCATTTGTAAATGGTAAAGTGAATGATGTTGAAATTACTTTCCTAGTGGATACAGGTGCTACCCGTTCTACTGTTAGATCAGTGGAAATAGAAAACCTCCCTCTCTCTGGTGAAAAGATCCAAGTAGTTGGTGTAGCTAATCAGCAAATTAAAACAGATCTAACTGAACCAGTTGAAGTTGAAATAGGTAAATTTAAGGACATGCATAGATTTGTAGTTTGTGATAGCAGTCCTGTAAATCTTTTAGGTAGGGATACTCTATGCAAGATGAATTGCGCAATATATTGCTCACCAGATGGTATAGAGATGAAAACTCCAGAAGAAGATGGGCTTTACAAATTAACAATGTCAATGGTTGAGGCAGAAGAAAGTAAATTATTTCCTGTGTTTTTTTTTTGGGGAAAACCTTTATTGTAAAATAGCAGAAAACAAATACGGGCCTACAACCACCCGGCCGGCCTCGACATCATTGCAAAGCACATTAGCAGGCAAGACGACAACTCGGTAGCTTCTTAGAATAAATGCAAGCAATTGGAGTTACACTGGCAATACGTGCACTACCGAGAAGAAGGAGAATTGAAGGTTTAATTTTATAGTTTCATATAACAATAAAATAATAAACGTTAAAAAAGGATCTGAGTGCAAACAATCCGTCTAAATACTGTCGTGGGTGACGTCCAGCAAGAAAAAGGCAAACAGTAATACAGAACCAAAATGGCGGCACCAGGACGTTGCAAAAGGAGCGATGATCACAGAGCATAGTATGTGCCAGACAGCACCCACACCACCTCAACACGTTCTATTGACCCAGGGAAAAAGGAAAAAGGATAGGAAACGGAGAAGAAGGAGAAAAAATTAAGGCCCATAGAAACTAAAAACTGACAAAGAAAATACCCCCCACCCAACACGCATGCAGAGGCTACGGCCTACCCCCCCCCCCCTAGCAGTGTGTCTTTCGCCCAATAAAGAGTACCCGAAATGAAGAAGAAAAGAAAAGGCGGAAAAAGATGTACCAATATGACCGGAGGAGGGCCAGACATATGTGTCCAGTAGACAGTCAAATTGTATATCTACGGCCACCCCGCCCCCGACCCCAAGTGAAAGGAAACAGAACCAAACGCCTGGCTCTCCCGTCTACCCACCACTGTCCCGGCAAATCAGTCCAATAAAAGCAAACAAGAAGGAAGAATCGACTTCACCCCTGTCCCTTGCGATCCAGCACGCCAACCAAATGTAGGAACAAAACAGCCGTCATGTGCAAAGCAGACAGTCTCAGGAACCACCACGGGACAAAGCGCTTGCCACCAATGTCCGACCAGTCCAATGCCATGTGTTCCAAAACTGTACATAGAGAAGCAGTACAACGCAGCGAATCTCCGGTGATAACCCATCGAGGCGGAAGGGACATAAACATGCAACGGTATCCAGTGCCAGCAGCAGTTCCAATGGAGAGTCCCAAACATGGCGCCCAATGGCACCTTCCCAGCCGGTGCGATGGTTCAGGAGCCCCATTACATTCCACAGTTGACGCAGACAGGATTGAGGCAGTCACCAGTTCCAGTTCCACTGGCACCCCCATATATGTCCGGCCAGGCGTCTCACCGCAATCGAGCTCAGGATGTGGCGAAACGCCCCGCAGATGGATGCTGGCTCGATCATCGGGGGGCAGCGCGAGTACAATGGCGTCCAGCCGATTCCCCAGCTCACAAGCTTTGGACCGCACATCCGCTCGCAAGGCAGCCAGGGCGCCGAGAATGTCCCCTATACTCAGGGGCAGCTCAGGAGAAGAGGACGCCATATCGTCATGCCCGTGGGGCTCATGGGCATACTGCAAATCTCGGGTCCCACCGCCGACATCACGTTCCCGCTGCACGTTAATACTGCGGCGCCTCAACAAGCGCGGCCAGATCTCGGGGACAAGGGCTTCGTTTTCCATATTAGCGATACCCCGGAATGTATTGCAAGGGCAGCAGACTGAAGCTCTATCGGTGGCTGGTCGGGTCGGCAGCATCCAGCTCAGGAGCGCCCGGCTCAAAATGGCCCCCGGGAAGCCGTCGGAAAGCGAAAGCACACAAAGGCGTCCAGGGAAGAGATACAAAAGTATCACCAATTGCTACGGTAACAATGCGACGTGAAGGTTAAAGAAAGCAGGTGCCACACTGTCGCTGAGCACTCGCTACAGTTGCAATGCGCCGCCAGCCATCTCCGTCCGGCCGTCTTCAGCCGCTGTTTACTCCACCGGGGTCGGCCACCCTCGAGAACAAAGACATGGACGCCGTCCGGAAACTCCGGGACGAAGACTGGGACGGTACTCTGCTTCTGCCATGTGGAGCGCGGCGGGGAGCACACCGTCGGGTGCAGCGTCACCTTCCGAGTCCGAAACCGCTGAGAGGGCTCAGGAGAGATTTCAGGATAGCTGGCGGCTCGGAAGGAAATCGAGCGGACCGGCGGAGCCGAGGGTTTAGGCGGCCATCATGGTCGCAGGCTAGGCTCCTCCCCCCTTATTTCCTGTGTTTGATAAAAATAATTTACCTGAAGAATTAAAAGACACAGTGAATGTAAAAATTTGGGATTTTACTGGAGATGAAATGGGTTTGATGAAAAACGTAGATCCAGTACAAATATCCGTAAAACAAGGAGCAGATTATCCAAACATTCCTCAGTATAAAATGAAAGCAGAAGTGATTGAAGGTGTTACTCCTGTAATAGACAAATTCATAAAACAAGGAGTTCTAAAAGAAATCGAGAGTAGCCCATGTAACTCACCGATTATGGGAATTAAAAAGCCAAACAGAACTTTCAGGATTGTTCAGGACCTGAGAAAGGTAAATAAAATTGTTGTTCCATGTTGCCTAGTTGTACCAAACCCAGCGGTAATGTTATATCAGATTCCGCATGATGCAGAATGGTATACAGTTATTGATTTATGCAATGCATTCTTTACTGTTCCATTGCATCCAGAAAGCCAACAAATGTTTGTGTTCCGGTTCAAAGAGCGTATATTAGCATGGTGTAGAATCCCTCAAGGGTACACTGAGAGTCCATCCATTTTTAATCAGTTGCTAAAGAAATCCTTGAAAGATCTAGAGTTACCTGGAATATCTACATTAGTGCGAATATTGATGATCTTCTTGTAGCTGTGAAAACAAGAGATAACTGTGTAACAGATACCATTACTCTTTTAAGTCATCTGGCAGATGAGGGACATAAAGTGTCACCTGCAAAATTACAGTTTTGCAAACAAGAAGTAAAATATCTTGGTCACAGAATTGCAAAGGGAATCACACAAGTGACAACAGAAATAATAAAAATGATTCAAGCAATGCAACCTCCAAAAACACAGAGATAAGTTAGAATGTTTCTAGGAATGGTAGGTTATTGTCACCAATTGATCAGTGGATTTTTGGTAATTGCAAAACCACTGCAGAGACTGACAAAAGCAGACATAAAAGACCCAATCAAATTAACAAAAACTGAATTAGAAGCTTTTGAACAGTTAAAGAAAAGTTTTTGTGAAGCTCCAGCATTGGGAATGCCTGATTATGAAAAAGAGTTTGAGCTGTATTGCAGTGAAAGAGAAGGTTGTGCATTATCAGTTCTGATTCAAAGACATGGAAGACTGAGAAAGCCAATAGCATATTTCTCAGCTGTTCTTGATCCTGTTGCAAAAGCATTACCAGGTTGCTTAAAAGCAGTAGCTGCAACAAGTGTGCGTTTGGAACAAAGTGAAGGAATAATAATGGTATTTCCAGTGAAGGTTTATGTACCACATTCAGTTGAGATTCTCCTCACCAGAAGCAAAACACAGCATTTGACAAACAACAGGTTGACAAAATATGAAAAGGTTATTCTTGGTTCAGATAATGTTTCAATTTCAAGATTTGTGAATCTAAATCCTTCCACATTATTACCTGACACTACTGAAACAGAAGTCAGAGATGAGGTTGATCATGAATGCCTGGAGGTATTAGAGTATTATACAAAACCAAGGCAGGATATTAAAGATGTCCCATTTCCTGAATCAGATTTTGTTTTGTTTGTTGATGGTTCATGCTTAAGAACAGATGATGGTGTTCTGAATGCAGCATATTCATTGTGCACTGTTGCAGATGTAATTGAAGCCTCCAGTCTCAAAGTAATTCATTCAGCTCAAGTGGCAGAATTAATTGCTTTGATTCGAGCATGTGAATTGGGAAAAGATCAGAAGATTACCATAGTGACTGATAGTCAGTATGGTTATTGTGTAGTCCTTGACTATGGCCAGCTTTGGTCTCAAATAGGTTATTTAACTTCTGCGGGATCACCAATAAGAAATGCTCAACTAATTAAAAGACTGATTGATGGAATTCAGCTACCAGAAAGATTGCTGTAGTGAAATGCACAGCTCACAAAAAGGGAGAGGATTATATAACTTTGGGAAATGCATATGCTGACGCAATAGCAAAATTTTGCGCAAAACAAAATGTGTCCATAAATAGGGAAAAAAATAATGAACATGTTTTGAACTCACTTATGCTAATATCTGTAGTTGAAACTTGGCAAGGAGTAAAACAGTTACAAGATGAGGCAAGTGAAGAGGAGAAAAATACATGGCTAAAAGCAGGATGCAGGCAAAGAGAGGAAGATGAGATTTGGGTTTACAAAGATGACAGACCAGTAATGCCAGACAGCATGATTTCTGACATGTCACGCATGTATCATGGTCCAGGACATATCGTAAGAGACTCAATGATCAGATTATTTAGGCAGATATGGTGCAATCCAAAATTCAGAATAATTGCAGAGTCCTTTTGTCAAAGATGTCTTATATGCCAACAGATTAACCCTAACAGAAAAACTGTTGTTAGCATGGGAACCATAGGACGGGAGGGTGGTCCATTTACCAGAATACAGCTTGATTTCATTTAAATGCCACCTCGAAACAGACTCGGATTTGTTTTGGTGATAGTCTGTTTGTTTTCAAGATGGGTGGAAGCATTTCCAACATGTCACAATGATTCAATTACTGTGAAAAAATTGCTTTTGAGAGAACTCATACCAAGGTATGGTTTTCCAGTGTCGATTGAGACAGATCGCGGCACACATTTTTATAAACAGATTGCTAAAACTGATTTGTGAAGCACTAGGAATAAAGCAAAAATTGCATTGTGCCTACAGACCAGAAGCATCAGGTGTTGTTGAGCAAGTGAATGGTACAATAAAAAACAGACTAGCTAAGATGTGTTTAGCAACAGGAATGAAGTGGACAGATGCACTTCCACTTGTGTTGATGACTTTGAGAAGCATTCCAGATAGAAAAACAGGTTTGAGCCCCCATGAGATACTTATGGGAAGGGTCATGAGACAAGCATTTGTTCCAGTCGATAAACTACTGAGCATAAATAATAGCGTCTTTATGGATTACTGCAAAAATCTATCTGACGTGGTGACTTCTGTGTTCCATCAGGTAGGAACTGAAGTACTTTCAAAAGAGAAAGAACAAGATGTTGCCAGGAGACTGGGTAAGGACAAAGGTACATCGAAGAAGGAATTGTCTAGGACCAAGGTGGCAAAAGGCAAGACAGGTGATACTGGTCACAAAAAATGCAATAAAGTGTAGGGGATTGAAAAGGTGGATTCATGCAAGTCATACCATACGTTTACCCCCACCTGAAAATCCTGACGACGAAGGTGGTACAACAGCTGATTCAGATTCAGAAGAAGAACCTGAAAGAAATCCAGATTCTGAAGATCGACAAGAAAGTCGAGATCTGGAAGATTCAAATGCAAATGAAGCAGTGAATGAAGAGAATGAAGAAATTGTGATACAAGATTCTGAAGAAGAAAATAATGATCTGCTAGATCAAGTAGCAGAAGAGGAAACTGAACAAGAAGTGATTCAAGATCAAGATCAGGAGAGTATTGAAAAGCAGATTGGAAACTTTGGAAGAAGGAACGAAGATTCTAAAACTGGTGAACTGGAAGTAGTTGAAGAAGAAGAAGAAGAAGAAATTCCAAGTACCAGCTATAAGGATGCTGTTCCTAACAAAGTGAAACTGCCGAGTAAAGAAGTACCTGAATCTGAAGAAGAATCCGATACAGTAAAACTGATAATTAACGAATCAGCTGATAACACAGAAAGTGAAACCGATGACAGTGGAGATGAATCAAAAGTGAAAAGATCGCGGAAAATAGCTTGGAGAGTGGAATATAATTTAGCAGAACCAAAAAGGAGGTTAACAAAAAAAGGAGACAATTGACCAAGTGAAAATGAAGGCCTAAAATTCAAATTGGTGAATAAAGCAAAAGAGCAGGTGAATGAGATTTCAAGTCAAAAAGAAGAAGACTTGAATAAGAAAAGGCAAGCAGTAAAAATAATAGAAGTGATCAGTAGTAGGTCAAAGAGAACAATAAAACCAAATCAGAAATATAAGTCTCCTGAGTGGACTTATATAATTATCCCACCAGCAGTAGAAGTAAATAGTAGTCAAGTTGATTTAGATGATGAAAGTGGTAATGATTGATTTTATTCTTTAAAGTGACACAAGGTCGAAAAAATTGTGTTAGGAGACACAAAAGGTCGAAGAAATTGTGTTAGCTGAAAAACACATTTGATGTATGACATAAGCTCGAAGAAAAGCTGTTAGAAAACAAAGTTATAAGTGAAAAAAGAAGAGAGGAATATATTAGTAATTTTTCAATTTTTATTTTTATTTTTAAGTAAAGATGCCTTCTTATAATAATAATTCGAGATGCTCAATTCTGAAAAGATGTTGCAAATTGTCTTTAATATGTGTAATTTTGATTATTTTAGTTTGGCTAATTTTAGCTGTCATTTTTCCTTTTGGAATAGATAAAGAGATGTATAAAGCTAACATGACTAGTAAAGTTGTGGTTAATCATGACAAGATTGATGACCCTGATAAAGTTATTGTACATAAGCCAGATATTCATCAAGATAGATCTGTGGGAGATTTTTCTAGAAATACCTTTACAAGACTTTTATCTGAATATGTTAAGGTGATGAACGCAAAAGATTGCTATGTTTGTGTGAAATTACCAACTTCTGTGTCTGAGGGCGTTACTTACAACACGCTTCCTCTTACTTATGGTATAACATGTAGTGTAATAGCTAGTTTGTTTTATAAAACTGGACGTCTGGAATATTATTATTCAGACTTTGATGAGATTTTTGCAAATTTAAAAATTGTAGAAAGCGTGAATAAAGTGAAATACGCTAAACGAGATGAGGGAATTTTTCTTCGTGACTAGTGAACTTACATATGAGTATGCTTTTAAAAATAATCTAACATGTAAATTGAGAACAGAAGATAAACCTTTTTAAATATGGTGGAAGAGAGAAGGGCAATTTATAAGCGAAATGAAATGTCGGAACAGACTAAGTCTAAATTTTGGCAGATGGAAGATGAAAAGCTTAATGGTAGAAATGAAAATGTGGCAATTCATATAGATGAACCTGTTAGTGGAAAACTTTGTATAAGAAGAGATAATTCCTTGTTTGATAATTATTTTTTAGGTGCAAGTCAATGTGAAGACACTTATCGTATTGTAGGGGGATGGGGATTTAAAGGAGGCAAAGATCCAATATTCCCTGAAATTTATTTTATTTGTGGGGATAAAGCTTATTACAGTCTCCCTGACCACTGGTATGGGACATGTTTCGTAGGTTTAGTTTTTCCAAAATTTTTCCATGTAGATAGAAATGCAAAGGGTTCGTTTGAAATTGGTAATCACTTAAGTAGATTTAAAAGAGAAAGCTTTTCATAAATAATGGGAGACATATTTGGTGCATTAATACCTATGGTAGAAATAACCCTGAATGCAAACAAAATTAGAAAAATGTCCACAATTGTTGGCAGATTGTCAAGAGATACTACAGGTGTATTTCAATTAGTAGATACAGAACTTGTTGCCATGAGATCCATGGTAATGCAAAATCGTCTTGCCTTAGACATTTTGCTAGCAAAAGAAGATGGAGTCTGTGGAATATTACATGTTCAACATTGCTGCACATATATACCTGATAAGAGTCAGAATATAGAAATGTATATAAAAAATATTACAGAGTTACACAGTGAAATAGTACCCATAGAAGATGAAAGTTTTACAGAACGCTTGGGTAAAAGATTTGCAACAATTAAACGCTGGTTTCAAGAGATTGGTAGTTCAATTATAGGTAAAAAAGTTTTTCCTTTAATAGCTATAATAACACTTTTGTTGAAAATTAGTTGCATGATACACAAGAGAAGAAAACACTTAAAAGAAAAGAATTTACAAACTCAGAAAAGAAAAAGAAATGGAATTAGAAGAGTTTCGGAGAACTCAATATGAAAAATGCAGAAAAACAGATGAATCTAAAGTTTATTAATACTAATATTAAGAAAGTCCAAAACATGTTCAAAGGTTGAAAATGTATAAATTTTGGGTATTGTTTGGTGATTTTGAAATCACCAGATGAAGGAGTTGATGGAGCAAGGTGAAGAACAAAATGTTGTTCTAACCTGTGAAGTTAATCTCCCATAATGAATAATTAAACTAATAAGCATGTGGTGAAATTATTAATCAACCTAGTTTAAAATCGCAAACATCAGTACACGCGGGATTAACTAATGTGCTTTATGTTGCAAACGCAAAGAAGAAAAATAATAAACTAACCTTGTCTATTGTCTTTGTCAGTATTAAATGCGGCTGTTTAACTAATAGCATGTGCTTATTATGTGTGCTTATGTTATGTCTTTCTGTGACAAAAGCCTTTGGAGTTCGTGCAGTTCCTGAAGGAAGAGTAAATATAAAGCTGCTTGACTGTGCTTCTGCTAGGTAACACAATTAACAGGGTTAATTAGTAAAGGGGGAGCGTAACAGAATGGGTCTCAATTCTTTAATTAATTGATGTCTTGTGTTTGTTTAATAATAGTTTCCAAAGTGAGGCCTGAAAAGTGGCTCAGAAAAATATGGCTGACAGAGATGCAGACGTGAAACCTTGTCCAGAGTGGAGCCTTGCATTTACTCAGTAGTGGAGATTTTTGCTGCACAAACATTATTTATTGAAAGAACAGTTCTTTGCTTGAATAGAATGTGCTCACAGAGAGAAGGCTGAAGGACAGGAAGAAAGTGTCTACCAAGATTAGGAAGTAATGTTCTGAAATCGAGGGAAAGTAACTTTTCTGAGGAAACGGAGAAACGTGGAAATGAATAGACAATAGGGCTCATATGAATCCTAGACTTGGTCAAAATTCAGAGATGACCTAACAGTGGACTGACATGGGCCAGCCAATGAGAAGCCTGAATTTCATTGAAAGAATGTAAAATGTAGAAAGTTTAGATAGAATAAAGGTATAAAACCTGACATCATGAGCAGGGCAAACACTCTTGCTTCCCGATTCCTGAATGATGTGACGTGCTGTTGGACTTTTGGCGCACGTAAGGACAGCAGACTTTAAATGATATTTTCCTTTTCAGGTGAAGTTAGAGGTAGACAGGGAAACAGATTTAGGCTATGGAAACTGTTATTTGCTAATAATTCATGCTTCTGAACTTGCTTTAATAATGTCAGTTTAATAATTAATTTCCTAATACAATGCTGCTTTCTTATTTACTTATGAAATAAAGATTCTAAAACGTAAATGCTCTTTCTTTATGAAGAATAAAGTTAATAAAAATTAGATTTGAAAAGACAAGCTGGTCTTATTTATTCATGGTCTAGTTACTATCAGTTGATCCAATCGCTTTAAGTGGTCTGATTTATTAAATGACAAATGCTTAAAACCATGGTAAAAGATGATAAACTGCAGTTGTAAATAGTATTGTAAATATTATGTGAATAGTTTCATAAATCATACCACTAGATTCAGTTGCTCAAAAATTGTCTCATTGGTGTTATGGGCCGTATAAGTGATTCATAATTAATGGTGAGTATTGAGGTGATAGGTAGCGTGTGTGAGACAGTTTTTCTATAAGAGCGCTGGATCACGGGGCAGGTAAGATGCGTGCGATCTTGTCCAGGCTAGGGTTGATTGTAATGTTAAAGTCGCCTCCCCATAGTAAGTGTGTGGTGCCAACTGTTAGACCTGTCAGTCCTTTGGGTGGTCCCTCCTTATTTTTTTCTCCCCTTTTTGCCTTCTGTTTTTGTCCACTGTAATTTTTGGTGCTGACCTTAGGTCTCTGGGCGCTCCATTGTTACTAATTAACAGTGAAGCGCAGGTGCTCCACTAAAATGGAGGAAGAGTAGAAGGTCATCTACAAAATGGTGGCCTGACAACTCTCAATTTTTTCAATTTCAAAAATCTTTATTCGATTGTAGATATTACAATCATAAATGTACAATTCATAAGTACACATTTAAAAACATTCCAGACAATTCATTTCATGTGGCAAGTAAGAGACACAGTATACAGTACAGAGAAAAAGATGGTACAGCGGGCACTATAAGCATGAGCAGTATTTGGTTAAAAACATAAATTACTATATTGTTTAGAAAGCACCTAAAACATTCACAGCATGATTATCCATCCATACTTTTCCTAAAACAGATGGCTTTTTTAAAAAAGTTACAGACAAATAAGGTACAGTCGCAATTCAGTAGTTGTAGGTAGTAAAGTGCAGGTTTGATTTGTACAAAATTCAATTTTTTAAGGCACAGTTTAAGGTATAGTTTCCGTGGGGTGGAATAATAGGGGCAGATAAAAAGAAGGTGTGCCAGATCTTGAGGAGACTTTCCGTCGCAGCCACAAGCTGGCAACACTTCACCCCGTTGAGCCCCACTTGGTACCGCCAGTAGAAGATGATATAGATCGAAACGGAACCTTATTAGCAAAAACCGTTCATAGCTGGTCATAGGCCATGTCAAAAAATGTTCCATTTGTGGACAGGTTTTAAGTAGTAAGTGTTTCCTAACACTGTCCTTCTGTATCTCAACCTCTTCTCTGTCAGTACATCTTAACAATAATATAGCATTTTTTACCGAGATGACATCGGATTTTGTAATCAAGTTGGGAGCATAAAACAAGTCAGAACGGCCAATTACCGTCAAACAGTCCTTTATATACTTCACCCACGGGACTTTGAACCTCCCTTCTAGCAATAAGGCTTCTTTCAGTAGGGCATGTGTGAGTGGAATGTCGGTATTGAGCCAATAATTCAGCCAACACAAAACCGGATTTACTGCTATTCTATCGCTTAGATAGGGGACCCCCAACTCCTCATGTACAGAGTAGTTCCCAATACCCCTTGTCAAGTTTTACCTCATAGCTTGGTGCCATAGGGTGACATGAGGGGTTCCAGAACCTTCTGGTCCACTCTAGACACTCTGGGCCCAGGCTACAAAAGGTGGAATGTTGTGCGCCCATTTTGTGCTGTAAGAAGATCATAGGTGAAGGAAGAGGTCAGCTGGAGTCCAGGCTGTGGAGTGAGGAGGTTGACACACTGTGTGGGGGCTGACTGCTTTTAGAGGCTGTTATCCCCCTTCGTGATCCTACCCCCCTGAGCCATTGATCTGACCCTGCCAGGCCTCTGCCAAGGAATAGTACGAAATCACCAAGAGGGGGGCGGAAGACTGACATTGCAGAACCCTACATCTATTGCCGCCCTGCGCTGTCCTAAATTGACTCCCTGCAGCCGGGGGTGTTCCTTCAAAACCCTTCCACGGTAGCTGAGTACTCACAAATTGCCGCCGTTGGCCCTCTGGGACCCTTTTGTGTGGGAGGGGTGCTGCTCTCGAGTGCTGGAGCCGGCGGTGCATTCTTGCCTAATTCTGAGTCGGGAGGCGGGACCGCATCGCAGACCGGCCTGAAGGGAAGCGCGTCACCTCAGGGAGCTGGTTGCCAGGCAGCGGGAGCTTGGAGGAAGACCCGCCTCAATCGGAGGAGTGCCGGGGAATGAGGCGGAGTTAGGTGCGGCTGAGGGAGGAGTTCTCCTTCGTGTGTGTGCGTGAGGAGAAGGCCGCTCCGGGAGCCCATCTTGTCACCAGGGAGGATCGTAGATCACCGGGACTGCCTTCAGTGCCTGGGGTAATTCAGGCCTTTGTCCCTGCAGGAATCGGCAGTTGTTGGACGGGGTAGGCAGGGGCTTGGGCTGTTGGGAGGAGTGTCCCACAGAGGCTTTAGTGGGGATTGAAGAGAATGAACCCAGCCCCAGTCACTGGGAGAAGAGCGAGTTGTGGGCAAATTGTGAGCCCGGGACATAAGATTAAGAGGACCCCTAATAATAAAACACCCTGCCCATGAAAAATCAGCTGCTGTGCCCGCTGTGACTGACCAGGAGCTGGATCTTTTGCAAATCAATGGTTGGAGGCATGATATTCCCTGGGAATGGGGAGTTCCCTGCCTGGATTTCTAATTAACTATGAATGTAGAGTATGCTCAATTTGACTAAGAGTCTGCCTGTGTGATTAACGATTTTACTTGCTCCTTCCTTTCTAGGCATTACTTGACCTGTATTGATTGTAATTTATCGCTGAGAAATGTATAAATGTGACTCCTTTGAGTAGCCACTAAACCTTTTGCTCAGCCTATATAGCTTAATGGGTTCGTGACTAGAACAAGCTTCTGCACATTAATCTATTACTCAGTCCAATGGCTGAATAGGGACTTTTAGTGACATTTAAAACTGTGATATTCATTTGTTTACAGAAACAAGAAACTTAATGTTAAAGCATTCAGAAATGAAGTTTTGTTATTGCTGACACATCTGAGAATGGAATATAAAGGAAAGATAAAGCCTTTCTACTTTTCTAAAAGACGGTGTGGTGTCATTTTTGGAGTGGAGGTGCACTGAGTTACTGAGTTGAGTGTGACGCAAGTACAACACAGAAGTCCTGGAGTTAGGCCTTTCCACTTTGTTCCAGGCTACCCTAGGTGGACCGGTGCCCCCGGTTCCAACACCCACATCTTGTATCTTTCCCCACAGTACCCGAAAAAACTCTGGGTAGTCCGAATTCGGACCAGTACACAACACCATTGTGATGGACTGTGCGGATACCCTCTCCCACATTATGTTGAATCTTCCTTGCGGAGCTGCATAGGACCCAATGGGGGTGTATGGGAGTGTATGTTTCACCAATACAGAGGTGCCCTGGGAGTATGAGGAGTAACAAGAGAATCCTCTGTGGCTAGCCCAGTGGGTGGCGAAAGTGGGGGGTGCGTTTCCTGCAGCATATCACAGTGGACATTATGGTGATCAAGATATGCAAGGATTTGACGTCGTTTACGGGGGTTACCTAAGCCTCGCACATTCCATGTTAAGAAGTTATACTGGAGTGTTCTATGGCGGGACTCTGTCATACATATAATAGTGGACATTTTTGTAGGCCATAGTGTGTGTGGTGGTATATGGATTCAACAAGTGGAGTTGTGACAGTGCCGTAACAATAGATGACGTAAAAACCAATCCCTGAACCCTCCCTCCTCCCACAACAGCAATTCCAACCTGCTGTGCGATGTCCCTCCCCTCTCCCTGACTTTCCTGCAAACCCCAGCCCCAACGGGGGACAAGTGGGATAACATTACAACCATGTTACTCAAGTTCAGGTATTAGGGTTCACCTGGTGGCCAGCGACCAGAGATGCTCCTCGCGGTGGCAAGGTTGTTCGGGCATATTATCTTAGGTCCATTGTGGCATTTTGATTGGTGTACCCCGTAGGCCTGGACATGTCTGATCAATAAGGAAGGTCAAAGTGTAATAGGCAATGCGGGCGTGTGGGGCCAGTCCCAGGGCACATAAGCTTATCACTGAGCTGAGGATTTCGTGTCTGAATCCTACGTGTTTTACCTTATCATGAGTTTTTTTTTTTAGCCGATCAGGACGGGAGATGTGATTACTGTCTTCATTAACAGTATGGCGTCTACTGTCTCAGCTAGGAATTTGATAGTCTGTCAAATGGGTGCGTCCCGCTGATATAAAGGTCTAGTGGCGCAAGACGGTGAGACAAATTACTCAATGTCCGATGCGCCTCTGTTGTCTTCCTCCTGTCGCGTAGGGGACATGCGACCTCCGGGTGGCTTGGGTAGAGCCTTGATGAAGTCCTGAGCGTGCTGTGGGTTAGTGAGGAAGTGTTGTTTCTAAGCATGGGCGGAAAATCCGTTTCGCTCGCGGATTTTGCGGATTTTCGGTAAATTCGCAATCCGCGAAATTCGCGAATCTCCCGCAAAATCCGCAAATCCGCGAGCAGCGGATTTTATGGCTTGCTCGCACTGTTCGCGGCTTCCCAGTACAACTTCGCGCCCAGCGAATAAGCGCAAAATTGCAGAAATACGATCTTAGCAAAACTGAAACTACTTACCAGGTTCAAAAGTTCAGGCTCATCATTAGTAGCCATTTCCTGTAGTGCTTCCTGAGGGGCCCCTCCAGAGTTCAGTTGCCAGTTGCAACTATTATGTGACCCTGCTCTGAACCTCAGAATAGTTACACATATGCCACAAAGGTCCTGAATTACAGCTAAGGGAGACAAGCAGGAGCCAGGCTGGAAGTTCAAATCCATTAATCAGCCCCTAATTCATTATTGTCAGTTGGGGCAGGGCAGGTGTTGTAACTAATTTTGCAACAATGAAAGCACTTAGCAAGAGCAAAAGATCACTAATCAGGAAGCACTAAGGAAGCAGGTGCCAGCTAAAAAAATATTCTGTGACACATTAATCAGCCCCAAATTAATTCAGGTCACTTGAGGCAGGGAAGATGTGCTTGCGTTGCCACAATAATGTACACTGACTGGACAACCAGAGGGTGCTGTGATGAAACAGAGGGTGGCATGGGTGGGCCAGAGGGTGGCATGAGTAGTCAGAGAGTGGCAGTGGTGACAGAGAGTGGCAGTGATGAAGAAGAGTGTCCCAAACATGCTGGACACGCAGAAACAAGTTTGCGAAACTTGCGACCCGACAGGTAAGTTCGCGTTTTGCGAAATTGTACAAAACCCTCGCGAACTGGCAGAAACCCGCGCGAACACAAAAAAAAATCCGCAAATTTGCGAGAATTCGCGGATTTTGCGGATTGCGAGTTCGCAAATCCGCAAAATTCGCGAACGCGAGATTCGCAAAATTCGCCCATGCTTAGTTGTTTCCCCTGGGAGGTCACGTTCAGGCTTGCCGGGAACAACATGGCATAAGGGATGTTAAGTTGTTGAAGTTTTTTCTTAACTTGGAGAAATTTGCGTCTCTGCTCTTGTACGGCCATGGTAAAATCCGGATATATGGAGATCTCTGTTCCCTCATGCGTGAGGTGTACTTTCTCTCTGGATAGTCGGAGGGCAGTCTCTCTATCACAGTAGTTCAGCATTTTGGCTATTATAGGACGCGCGGGAGCCCCAGGGGGAGGGCGGCTCGCCAGCGAGCTGTGCACTCTTTCGACCATGAAGACCGCTGAGAATTCCTCTCTGCCAAATAGCGCTATGAGCAAGCTTTCCACATACACTTCCATCCTTCCGGTAGCTGTGGATTCCGGTATTCCCAAGATGCAGAGGTTGTTCCTCCTCGAGCGCGATTCCAGCTCCTCGTTTTTAGAGGCTATTACCTTCAACACTTTGTCCATTTCGAGAGTGCGGGTGTTGGTTGCGTTGGAAGTGTCCTCCAAGTCAGATATTCGCCTCTCCGCCTCGGCCAGGCAGTCATCGTGCTTTTCCAAACTGTGCGTTAAGCCGACCATCCTGGCCAACATGAAGTACATTATAGATTCAATTGACGTCAGGCTTGATTGCATTGCAAGCAGCAATTCCTGTAAGTCCGCCGTGGATGTGGTTGGGGTTTCAGCATGATCTTCGGTCCGGCTCCTTCTGGGAGCAGGGAGTCTTCCGGGTATCGAAAGTGAGTTTCGGGTGTTTGCCGCCCAGTTTCCCCATCGTGGCCTGAAGGGAGGATCTACAATTCAGCAGAGTCCTGGGGGAGTCCGTGTCTTTTCCCAGAGTGGCACAGTCCTGTAGTAGCGAACGGGGTTCAGAGTGCTGGTACGGCGCCAGACCGGCAGCACCACGGCCGGTTGCAGCCCTTGGGCAATGAGTTCCTCGATGTGTCAGCTAAGCAGAACTCTATGTATCTGCTGATTTATATATGCGGTGTGTGAATCCTTCATCCCCAAGGCTGAGGCGTAAGAGTCTGTGCTGTCATGAGAGTATGCAGTTTCCTGCCAATGGGCCATGGTTCTCCCCACCACGCTGGGATATCCCAACCGTGTCAGGAGTATCGTATTATGGGGCTTGCACAGAGATGGGCACAGACCTGTACTAGCAGCAGGGCACAACCCTGTAGGCTATTCTGAGTACAGGTCTGCAGTTTTGGCTACATATACTGCTGCAGTTGGAGATGGGCATAGTAATTGAGCCCGAACTGGGTGATGGCTTGCAGTTTATTCAGAGGACGGGGCTACAGTCCGAGCTTGGCACAAGGATGTCCGTTTGAACTGGACTCAAGACCACAGGCTCTTTAAATTGGTCTATGGGGTAGCGGCGGAAGGCCGGTAGGCCGCGTCGTCGGGTCTGGGCCTCTCGCAATATTATCTTCTTTGGCCAGGCGTCCGCCCCCAACCCGTCCGCGGCATTCACTGCCCAAGCTCCCGGTCAGCACAGTTTTGGTTCTGGCAGCAATTAAGGGTCTCTCCAGGCTCCAGCGAGGAGCAACAGCAAGAAGGGACAGCAGGCAGCAGGGCCATTGCGACACCTTTGGGGCCACACAGGACAGCACCTGCCCACCTATCACGGCCTCAGCGGCGGCAGGCTCGCCAAGCTATTGATCTTACCCCAGGTCTGCGGTCGGCGTCTTCTTCACCGCACCTCTCGTGTGGCCGCTCTGCTCCGCCGCGCACCCCCGCAGCCGCAACCTCGCCCAGCTGCCTGCAGGATCACAGCGCAGTAGATTGGAGGCCCACAGGCTCAGCCTCAGTGTAGCAAGTGGGGGGTGACAATCCGCAGCTCTTCCTCAGGGTCCGGGAGGCCTCCCGGCACCGGCACTCCCGCCAGCAGTTCCGCAGCGGGTAGCTGAACCTCAACGCCCACTCCTGTTCCGCCGATTTTAACTCAGGCGATCTGCCCAGTTGTCATCTTGGGAAGCGAGGTCGCGGGAGCCAGCCGCTGCAGAAATATCATCTTCATGTAGGAAAATCCTTCGTTTTTGGCCCAGTCAATCTTTAATCATCTCCGATGCATGTGTGGCTGCTTCTGGTGTGCTGTAGTGCCAGGATGGCAAGGATAATAGAAGGGTTCCTGCCCAAACTGCAAGAGCCTCATGCAAGTGCGGCCATCTTGCTTGGTGCCCTCTAGTGACTCCCCGTAGCTGTATAGTTATATTTAAGGCAAAGTGTCCTGTTTCATGGGAAGAGTGTTTTTGTTTTTCTCAGAACTTTGGCGTCGTTTGACGAATCTTCACAAAACTTTCCACAAAAAGAAATGTTCATCCACCTCCGCTCCTTCCTGGAAGGTTTTGGGGTGATCTATCAGGCAGGAGCTAAGTAAAAGGGTTGGAGCCCAAACCACTCCACCCCCACTGGGAAAATTAGACAACGATACATAAAAATTGGCTGTACTGAATTTCACTAAATGTGGTGGAAAAATAGATCTTCACTCAGAAAGGGTGCTTTTGGTTATTTGGTGTAAATCTGTTCAGTCATTTTTTAAAGAAATTAAAGTAAATAAAAAATATATATCTAGTGCCGCGTGAGTCCTGTGTGAAAATAAAGCTCTCTGATTGGCTGGCGCCATGGGACCCAATGATGTGGTTGGCTAGCTGCATCATGAGGAGAAATATTGCGGACACCATTACCTGACTCAGTCCCAGAGTCCTGAAAAATAATTTGAAAAAACAGAAGGGGCAGGGGAGAGATACCCTGACCCTCTAGCTCTTGTTTGGAAGGAGGGGAGGGGGTAGGTCCCAGAGGGATCCTTGAAGGGGCCAAAATTAAAAACAAACCCTATATTTCTTTCACTAGTCGTAGTCCCGCTGAAGCTAGAATGGTACAGTATGAGGGGGGAGCGGGGTCAGTGCCTGCTATCTTTCCCATGGGGGGCTTGACCACCTATGAGTGTTGCGACCAAGCCCCTGCAGCCAACCCCACACACAACCTTCAGCCAATCAAACCAAGAAGCTACGGAAATCTACGTTATACGTAACTGACCTACGTATAACTTGCATTGCTATGGTACACTGCATTCCCATAAGATTCATTTAATTAAACTCCCTGAACGCTAATATCAATACGAATACTTTTTCCTTGCTTCCTTTGCATGTGCATTTTTCCATGCATAGAAATTCGACAATAGTAAAACAATAAAGAAAAGTATTTGATTTTCTTTTTCTTCCTGCAATCGGTGCATGCTCTGCAGATATTAACATGGCTTTGTCTCCACCCTAGTGTTTAATTGCCAGGAGATGAGACCAGGGTATACTGGGTCTCATAGAGTGTATAAAAGTTGATTTAGGGAACTGCTTTAGTTAAGTGGCCTGTATAGGTAGATTACATTCTGTAAACTTTCAACTGACTTTGCACACATTTAATCCTGTCACATGAATCCTGTAGGACGGTAGGATCCTTCTGCATGGTTACCCCCCACTTTTGACCTGGTGCTAAGCTGGTACTGACTAGTCTGACTGGGATCCTGTTAATCGGGACCCCCGTCTATCTGCTTTCTCCCTTAAATTGGTATGATCAGTAATTAGGTACATCCCAGATTGGATACTGGGGTGCCCTTATCAGTCCCAAATATATGGTACTAAGGTTCCCAGGGCATAGGTACTGCAGAGGTCCCTCATGGGCTGAAGCATGTATTATGCCACCCAATTCAATTCAATTCATGAAGCTTTATTCGGTGCATGTATATGACCATAAAAGCACAAAACATAATGTAACAATCCATTAAAAGCACACATACATTTCATAATTCATAAGCTAATTCTACAACTAATATTAACAATCAAAATACATTAAAAACACATACTTTTCCTGGAGTTGATGCATTGGTTTAAAAACGTTGCAGTATAAAAACAGATGTCTGCTGATTGCAAGTTAAAAATTAAAGTCATAGCATGTTTAACTGTACGAACACCATATTTAACAAACATGGGTTTCAAAAAAGTAATACGAAAGTTTGTGTACAGTTTACAAAACAGCAGAAAGTGCAAAGAGCTCTGAATGGATACACCATCACACATACATGGCCCGATTGGATGTGTCTTAATATTTGGGTGGGCCACTAAATAATGTGCAATACCAAATCTAAGTCTGGTTAGCACAAATTTATGTGAATGCCTAGTTACCATGGTTAAGTACAGAGGAAAACCTTCCACTGAACTATATCTGTTGTAAAACATGACAGTGGACATAGATCCAGTGACAAAAGCCCGTTTCCTCCCCGCATATGCCAAGAATATACTTTTCATTTCAGCTTTAGGTATCCTTGATGCTGCACTGGGATCAATTAAAATGTTCAAGTTAAAAATGTCTGAGAAACAGGCAAAAACATATTTAACCCAAGGTATCTCTCGATATATATCCAATTGTAAACCGTCCTCAATAATTAATCTGTTGAAGGACTTCTCATCCTTCAGCCAGATTGACCGCCAAATCATCAATGGCCTAAGGGATAACAGATCAGTTAAATAATTGGTGGCTAGTTCTCGATGACTTAATTCGGTTGGGGCTGAAGTGGGCAAAAATAGGAGCTTTTTTAGAAATAAATTTTCCTCCAGCTCTAAATTATGGACGCAACTGTGGCCCCATACTCCTGCCCCATACAACGCTATAGTAACACATCTAGCCTGGTAAATCTTGAGCATATCCCTTGTACGGCGATCCCCAACCTTCGAAGCAAATCTATAGATACCATGGGCATTCTTTGCCATTTTGTTCCGGATGTTGTTAAATTCATTAGTCCATTTCCTGTCTTTAGAGAAGGTAATACCTAGGTAACAAAATTTGTCAACCTGCTGCACCTTTTCACTGTCTATAAAAAAGCCATTTGACAATTTACTTTTGGCCCCACAGGTCATAATGTGTGTTTTCCCATTATTAATTACTACTTTTCTGCCTTTAATAAAGGAAGAAAACTGTCCATCAATCGCTGTAATCCCACAGGCGTTCTGGAGAGTAAAACAGCGTCATCGGCGGATAATAACACAGGTACCGGGACACCTTTAATCTGGGGGGCGTCTGTATTAACCTTTTTTGAAATAGCATCAATTCCATTAATAAATAAGATGAATACGAGTGGGGCCAGTACGCAGCCCTGCCTAATTCCTCTTTTAACCTTGAATTTTGGGGTGCATTCTCCTTTAGTTCCAAAGCGCACACTAGTTTGCAGTTTCTCGTACAGCCTAGCGAGAAAGAAGATTATACCATCGGGTGCCCCTAGCTTCAACAAGGTTGGCCATAAGACAGAATGGTCTACCATGTCGAAAGCACTACTCAGGTCTGCAAAGCAGAGGTACAGGGAGCCAGGTTTCGCTTCAGTATATTTCCCGATCAGTAAATCAAGATTGATGCACTGATCGAGTGTACCCCGACCCTTCCTGAATCCATACTGGCTATCAGGCAGAATGCCATCCTGCTCGACCCATTCCTCTAATCTCACCAGCATGACTCTACTCATGATCTTAACTGAGGAGTCAAGGAGAGCAACCCATTGAACACCATTCAAAATGAAACTACAGGCCTGCAATTGCGGCCTGTGTACGCTGGTGCTAGCACTACTTACTACAGATATAGGTTTCCTATATTTGGAGTCATCCCTATAGCAGGCTTTATCAATCCTGAAGGCAGGGTGTTTGGTTCAAAGTGTGAGGGTGGCCCTGCTTGAGCATGACAACCCTACAGCCTACGGAGTCCATTTCCCGGGTTGTAAGTGAAGCAGCCATATAATATATAGAGGGGCATGTTTGGTATTAAACGTATGTGGGAGGTATGATTTCAAGCCTTGGAAGAGCCCTCTGTTAGGCTTCCAGTCCTCCAGGTACCAGCCTTCTTGACCCAGACAGCCAAAGTGGTTGCTGCCGACCAGAGAGATGATTCTACCCTGCTGCTGTTGAGCCAAGCCCGAGCAGGGGAAGGCAGAACAATAGGCATTCTGTTACAGGGAGGTCTGACCACGTCCCAGACAGCATTTACTGTATTGCGGCAGGGTGGGTTGCTTGCAAGTGCCACTCAGTCTGCATGAGGGGCACATTTTGTGCCCCCATGCATAGTTCAGTTCGAACCAGCTCTGGGAGCCGTTGGCTCCCGCTCTGGCGCAAAACTGGACAGAGGGCATGGGAGTAACCTCCCCAATTTCCAGACCCACCCCATGGAGGGTTCCCTGTATCGTTCCAACCCTGTCCTAAGGGTACTTAAGGGCTTACCTGTGAGTGGGTCCCTAGATTCGTCGTGAGACAAGATTCAGATCAGACACCACTCCTTTTACCATCTGGGCACTCTGGACTTCGCTTGGGCTCGGCTTTGTCTCCCTATCAGTCTTCTGCATTGTCTGTGCCTGCGCACCATACAGGAATCTTCCAAGGCCTGGGGGCAACAAAGACACCTGAAGGAATCTCCCTTGGAGTGAAGGAGTCACTCCCCTGCGTTCGCAGGCACTGCCCCTAAGTTGACCGGTTTGCTGATCCTGAGCTCCTCCGGACTGTAAGGTTCAGCAACACAGGTGGTGGTTTTCAACAGCTTCTGAAGCCTGCCCTACCCTGTCACCATGTTTGAGGCCTATATCCTTTTTGGGTGTTGCAATAACCGAACCCTTGTGCACTGCTTCAATTTGCAGTTGTAGAGGCTTGTTGGCTTCCTTTCAAAAAGATCTTCAGGCTCCAAATAGCCCCAACCCAGAGCACCTCCAGTGACCAGAATCTTCAGCTACACCACATCATGTGCATCGTGGCTTGCATCTTTTTGTGAGCTGCTTGAGGTCCTCCAGTGACTCCAGTGCCACGGCCTGTGGGTCCATTTGAGGGTCACTTTGTTTCTTTTGGACTCCTCTGATTGCTCGGGGCCTGCCCTGACTCCCCTGCTTGTATTGAGTCCCCTGGACCTTGTTGGTCCCGACACTGCACCTTCTTCGACTTCTGCGTTGGTTGCATTTGCCAAGGCTTCTTGGTGCTCCCGCCGGACACCGGCCCCTCAGCACTCGACATCTAACGTGGGACAACTTGTGCACGGCTCATGTGTCTTCCTCGGCGTCGCCTGGTCCTCATAGTTGCAGACTCAAGGTCATCATCATCCATTCTGCAACACCCAACATCGGAAGGCATTCTTCGTCTTTCTAGTCTCCTAGTCACCCCTGAGTGACATAGACTCTGTCCCCTCTGCTTGCAGGCACCTCTCATCTCGAATCTACCTCAGATTCCACCCGACACTTTCTCCTTCTTCAGCAGCGGCACTTCCTGAAGTCCTCCATTGAGTTCAACGGCGGTTTCCGACACCACTTCACACCTTTGCACTGGGCTTCACTGCTGTGGGTAACGTGGGTACTAGGGTATCCATGGGTGGGGTGGCTTTCCAACCTTCTATTTTCCACTTGGTTTCTTCACGGTCCACTGGGAAGGGTCCTTAATCTTTAATATTCCAATCGCGACTTACATGTAGGGTTGTACGGAGCACGCAATCGTGTTCCCACACTGCACACTCTCTCCCTGGGGTCCCTATCTACTTCCCTTGGATGGTTCCTTGGGTCCCCATCACTTCTACATGCTCTTGACCTTGTTTTGACCTGATTTGTGGTTGTTATAACACTTTCTTAGTATATTGTTTGGTAACTCCCCCCCCCGCAGGTCCACTGTGTATTCTGTAATATTTAATGTGTTTCTTTGCAAAGTATTGTGTGCATTGTGATTCTCTCCAGGTAGGAGATATCTAAACGTGTTAGAGAGTATATTATTTTTTTAATAAATACATATTTTTATAAATTCCTTGTGTGGTTCTTTTTCACTTAATCTATACTACAAGATTGCATTCTGGTAAAACGAGCTGCTTTACACTCCTCTGGACTAAGCCTGAAGGCGGCTCTCGACAGCTACCACTTAGAGAGCTTCTAAGGTTGTCTAAGACCTCTTAAATCACCATACGGGTTGTCTTGACTGGTGCAAGGAGCCCCCTTACATTAGTGGACATCATATACCAGGCCAGCTTCTCACAAATCCGCTTTTGCTGGTGTATAGTTCCAATATGACAGCATTTTCACCAGTTGTTCTCCATTAGCTTTATTTGACACTGTTGCTCCTCCCCTAGTGCTTCACTCCTCTCTTTTGTGATAATCTGACTCCTGATTTCTGCCTCCTATCTTTCTTGGCACGTGGATTGTGCATCCTGTGAATTGTGTTAAGTATTTATATATTTCAGATATTATTCCTCTATGTTCTGTTTTTGTGATTAACCATTTTTCGAATGGTGTGAAAGGTCTGCTTACTTAGGGTCTGGCTGATTTGTGTGAGATCCATCGCCTGATCTGGCATTATTTTTCATTTTATGGTAGCCCATACTTTCTTTGTTTTTGCTCAGTTGATTTTAGACTTTCAAGATGGAAAAAGTCCCCCATCCTCATACAACATGCAGCTTGCGAGGCACACACATCACATCTTCCAGTGCTGGAGTGAAATCGGGGTTACTAACAATTGGGGTAATGGAGGTAGGAGTAATGAAGAATCCGTTCTTTACCATTACTGTGTCCTAGGCTGAAAGTGTGGGGCTAGTTCACATGGGAGGAGTATAGAGGCCCTGTTGTGATTTGTCTTGGTTAATATACATTCTCCCCGGAGTTCCAAGTTCCTGCTGCTCAGCCAGTGAGTGAGGTCATTGAACGAACGATTGGAATATTAAGAGTGTTTGTGCTTGGGTAAGTGGACCGTTGGAAGGATGCTGCTCCTGGTGGGGCTTTACCTGATTTGCTTACAACCTGATTGGAACTGAATAAACCTACAATTTCGATAACCTACATCCTTGATTGCAACACTGGCAATGAGAGGAAAATAAACTGTGTAAAGAAACTAAGACTAAACTCGAGGATTACAAGGAAAAAAGAGTTTGAAGCCTGTAAGGAACAATTGCGCCTGGCAGCCCCACCAGTGTCTGTTTACACCCCACAGCCTGCAGTCCAGGGCATTTGAAAAGGCCAGCGTAAAATGTGCAGCAGACTTGGAGGGCTGCCTAATTTGATGAGAAACACTGGTGAAGAGTGAACCGGTGAGGCAATGATCAATTGACCTACTTGGAGCCTGTACCTGCACTTAGTGATGGAATTGGGACACTTGGGAAATCCAATGAAATTAACTTTTATTGACCGAATGGAGCCCCTATTAGGAGGTTACGGTGGATTAAATACCTCATGGGGTGGAGCGAATGGGCGCATCGAGACCTGTGTTGCACCCTGAATTTCCTAATGTCTGGTGAGCTGCATCATTACTTTAGTTATTGGGCTCGCATAACGTGCTGTCATGGTAAAGTTTTAGTGTGTTATTACTGTTGAAATTTGTGGGTCTGATGCAGCATTTGAATAGGCCATAAGCTACTGTGCATTGTATTCATGGATGTCAAGCTCGTTGCCAGGCGCTACCATTCTCTAACGGAATCTGAACTTTGTCGAATACAGGAACTTTGAAGTGTGTCTTTGGAAGGCCGGAACACTGACTTTCTATGATCATGCCCAGCCGTCTATTCAGTGTGCTCCATTGCGAGTAACACCATGTGTGCGTATATTTTCGGCATTTGAAGTGTAGTCAAGCAGCCCGACGGGGACCTCCAAGCCACGGCTGGAGCTGTATCGAGTGTGCTTTGCTGAGCAATGAGGTGAGGTGGCCACAGGTAGAACTGTGCCGTGAAGGGATTGGTGAGCAATACTCTGAAGGTCTGCTCCTCGTAAGGAAATGACATTTGGAGTAGGGAGCACTGGACACTCCGTTATGCTTCTACTATTATTAATATTATTATTATTATTAAGGAACTGTGACTGTGAGGTGCTGGTACTTCATATATCAGAGATTTGAAGTTGATGTTCGGGTGAGAAATGGCTAACCGGAGTGATAGGCTTTTTTTTTTTTATCTGGCTGTGATGAATTATACTGATGCTGTAGTGTTATTTCTGTTGTATGTTCCCTGTGTGAGTGGGAATGTGATGGGTTGAAAGACACTCTTTTGCTACATTTTTCTGAGAATCCCTGTGGGAGTGGGAATGTGATGGGTTGAAAGATACCCTGTGATTGTGATGGGTTGAAAGATACCTCATGCTTCATTTTTCTGATATTCTGAGTGTGAGCTCAGTAGAGTGTATGTAATCCCTGGTCTTGAGTTGTGTAAGTGCAGTAGAGGATTTGGAGTCCATGGTCTTGCTGTGAGAGTGTATGCAATAGAGGATGTGAAGTCCCTGGTTATTTATTTATTTAATATTTTGTAACCGGGATGCATTAGTGAGAACTTTTATTTCATTTGATGTTACAGGTAGCCTATGAAGGTTGAATTTGTTTACAAATTTGTATGTGGATTACCAAAATTAAGGACCTTTTCTATTGGATTTTGTGATTAATAGAGTAACTATCAGTTCACCTTCATTTTGTATAATAGAGGTTTGTCTTTATCAATGGTGGAGCTGAGGATTGTCCTCTGTCGTTTTTAGGGTGTGACTTACGGTTGTACCTGTGGAAACCTAACTTGGAGAATTCTTATTTTGGTAATAGATTTCTTGATTTATAACTGTGATTAATAGAGGTGTGACTTACGGTTGTACCTGTGGAAAGCTAACTTGGAGAATTCTTATTTTGCCCTGAAGAAGTCGAAAGGCATGAATTGAATGCCAGACGAAACACGTGTTGGCTGCTTTCTTTGATCAAGAATTGAAATAAATGGACACGATGTTATAACAACATAACTTGGTTGTTAATAAGGCGGATACAGTACTTTGGAAACAAAGTTGGACTTTTTATTTATTGAAAATACTGTGGATCCTTGCAACACTAATCTTTGACTGGTGATAGATTGTATTATTTTGACTATTTATTGCTCAGCAAAGAATCTCTTGTCTGCTATGAGTTGAGTTGATGCAGTAGATGGTATGAAGTCCCTGGTCCTGCTGTGAGTTGTGCACGTGCAGTAGAGGGTTTGGAGTCCCTGGTCCTGCCATAAGAGTGGATGCAGTAGAGGGTGTGAAGTCCCTGGTGTTAGACCTGTCAGCCCTTTGGGTGGTCCCTCATAATTTGTATCCCTTTTTTTGCCTTCTATTTTTTTTTGTGTCCACTACATTTTTTTGGTGTTGACTTTTTAAACCTCCGGGCGTCTCCTCACTGCTAATCAGTGCTGAGGCGCAGGTGTGCCCTCTTCAAAATGGTGGCCTATTGAGTACTTCAAAATGGTTGCCCTGTCAGGAGTTACCTCAGAGCCATGGTCCATAGGCTAGCATTAGGGGGATCTAGAATCTTCTGGTCCCTTCTAGTGACCTGGGCCTTGGTTATATAAGGGAGCTCACTGGTCGGCCATTTTGTCCACACTAAGGAACTGACTGGAGTGCAGTCTGCTGTGTATGAGGAAGGGTGATCCTGACCAGGTTGATGGTTCTGAAGAGCTGCTGCCGGTGTGGTGAATCTGCCTCCCTACCTGCTGAACTGACCCAGCTGTGAGAGGGATTGAGGGGACCCAGTATCCATGTGAAGGAGAATTTAATGATCTCCATTCCCCCACCCCTCCTTGAACCTTGAGAACGTCAGGTCACAGAGGGACATCATTTTGCCTGAGTAAAAGGTGGTGAGTGTAAAGCCTGAGGGGAACTGCGCTGCTGCTGTTCTTCCTAGAGGAGTGAAGACAGACTGTGGGGGTCCTAAGACCTTATCAGAAACTAGCCCCAGCGTGAAGAGAGAATTGGGGGAACGGTCGGACAAGCAGCTGTCCAAAGAAAGGCTCCCTCTGGGTTGTCTGTGCAGTAAATTAAGAGAAAGGGGGGTAAGGGGAAACCGTCATGATGCTGAACGTTATGCGTCCTGCCCCCTGCTGCCATGGTTAGGAAGGAGGCGGATGGGGAGTATTACACCAATACCTTGATTTCCCCAAAGTTCATCTAGCGTCAGCCCTTGTTCCCGGTGGTGGCGCTGAATTCCTGTCAAGCGGGAACGCCGGTCCTGCTCCCCAGCGAGAGGCGTGAGAATTGGTTGGGGCGGGTCCCGCATCGAGAGAGAACCGCCCCGTTGATCTCTGCCTGGGCTGGTGGGTGTCGTCAGCTTCACCTTTCAGGAAGATCGGGGCCGGCGCTAGAGTTGGGAAGCGGCCGGCTCACTTGAAGCAGTGACGTGTGAAAAGGCGCCGGACGCTTCAGACAGAGACGTGAGGAAAGGGGAAGGGCTAAACGGGCCTGGAATTGGGCCGGTAGTTACGCCGCATTCATCCTCCGGACTCGGCCCCAAGTGTAGTCTGTGGAACGGGGCAGGGCTTGAAGGGATTGCCGGCTCCTTCAGTTCCAAGTGCCGGTGAGAGCCGCGAGTGAGATAATTGTTCCCCATGTTGTTAAAGTATTCGCCCCTCAATTCTACACCTATATGGGGATCAAGTTGAGGTATTATAACTGGAACTAAGAATATTCGAACAACGGAGATAGTGAGCTAGAGACCTAGGGAGTCGGGGGAAAGAAAAGGAAGACTGTTCGCCTCAGCCCCTTTGAAGCGGGGCCTGTGGGGATATTCAGACCTAAATTCCCACATGGTTGTGAACCAGAACTTGAGGGGAGACTGGCAGATAAGAGAGGAAGATAATTAACCTTGAAATGCCAAAGTTAATCACCTCTGTGGGGTTATGCCGGTAGCCCTAATGGATATGATCTGGATGGCTGCCTAGTTGGGATCCAAAAGCTGCTCATCATCCCCCTGGTATATGTGACAACTTCTTTCACAACCCTTAGGATTACCTGTTCTTCCTATTTATGAGTGTAACTTGCTGCTTGATGTATTAAAACTGTAAAGTAACTGCCAGGGATTAAGTATTAAGCAGAGCTGCCTAGCTCATTACATATGTTGGTTCTTGAAATGTAAACAAAAGGAATGTGATTTTTTAATGTTGTATAAATCATATGTGGAAATGCTTATGATGCAAGTTCTTCACTGCTTAACACTAAAGTTGATCTATGAACAAGAGATAAAGCTTTTCCATATTTTTCTAAAGATGGTGTGGAGTCATTTTTTAAGTGGGGGGTACATTGGGTTACTGTATTGAGTGTGACGCAAGCGCAACAGATTGCCTTGGAGTTAGGCCTTATCCCTTTGTGCCAAGCTACCCTAGGTAGACCGGAGACCCCGGGTCCAACATATTGGTGTTCAGTGGTGGGTTCAGAGCTTGTGCTTGCGTCCACTTGACAGTGGCTAAGTGTGCACCACGCACCCTACATCTGAAATTTTGGAGTTTTCTCTTAGTTGGTCTCCCTGATTGGACGTTTTTGTTTTTTTCAAATTTCTTTCTGGTAGTGGGTTGAAGTAGCCCTTATTTGACGCCTCTCTCTTGAGTAACCCAAATAAATGTCTTAGGGCCCGCCTGGTAAAATGGAGTTTGAGTTGGCTGAGTTAGAGACTTACACAGCGGCCAAACTTAGGGAATTTTGCCAGGAGAAAGGGGTGTTCTTCAAGCGTGGTGCAAAGGAAGTGGAACTCCAAACCAGCTTGAGAGCATGGGTGGCAGCTCACCCAGATGGGGAAAAGGGGGAGGAAGAAGGGGATCGTGACACCATCATAGAAGTGGACATGCTGTACCAAACCGAAGGGGGGAATCTGTTAACAGGTCCTGGGACACCTTCGAGAGCGGGCAGTAGTGTGTCTGGAAGGAGCCTGTCCTCAGCAGAACTAGCGGACAGGAAGGAAAAGAGACAACTAAAATTAGAATTAGCCCGATTGGAGAAGGAGCGGGAGGGAAGGAGGTTTCTCCATGACCTTAGCTTCAGGGAGTTAGACCTCAAAGCCCTACAGAGAAGGACCCCCAGCATTCCTATTGGTGGCAGCATATCTAAGGAGGTTACCAGGGAGCCCAGACCCTACTTTCCCAAAGATGTAGTTGCCAGTTTTAGTGTAGGGGATGACATTGCCAAATGGTTGGCTGCCTATGAGGTCTCGCTAAGAGCCCATGGGATTTCGGAAAGTCATTGGGGGGGTGGCCTGAACAAGTACATGCCTCCAGTGGGGAGGGATGCTCTTTTAGCTCTGGAGCCGGAGGAACAGACCAATTACCCCACCATGAAGGTTGCATTGATCAGGAAGTTTGGGCTGACCCCTGAAAAATACAGGCAGAAATTTCAGAACAGCCACATACTAGCTACACAAAATTGGGTAGACTTTCTGGACTAAAAGGCATTGGAGGGTTGGGTGCAAGGCAGTGAGGTGACTGATTACGAGGGGTTGTACGATCTGTTCTTAAGGGAGCACCTGCTCGATAAATGTTTTCCGGAGCTGCGTCAACACCTGGTAGACAGCAAGCTTACTAACCCTAGGAAGCTTGCAGAGGAGGCAGACATCTGGGCTAGTACCCACGTGTCCTCAAAGGGGATTGGAGGGGATTCCCAAAGGACTGGTCAGGGCGCTCCCCTGAAGAAAGAGGGGGGAGAGAAAAAGAGGGAGTTCTCGAAAGGCCCCCAAAATAGCTTGCAGGGGAAGGGATCAGGTTTCACTCCTAGGGTTAACCAACAAAAACCCCCCTATCCTGACCATAGTCAGCAGCCAAGGGTTGTCCGCTCTTATGAGTGTGGTGGGATTGGGCACTATAAGGGAGATGCCAAGTGCCCAAAGAGACCACCCCCTCCCTCTGGAGGGAAAACCCTGGGAGTGGCTAGTGTAGTGCTCGGGGAGGAATTGCCTCTAGATAAGGGAGGTGAATGGGCAGGGATAACCTTAGTGTCCCTGGGAGACAGCGAGATGGTTCCTAAGATCCAGGTGCCCCAAATACCACCAAGTATGGGCAGTAGGTCACCATCAACGGCCAGAGAGGGGAGGCTCTGAGGGACACAGGTTTGGGGTAAGAGGGGAGCAAATTTGCACCGGGTTATGTGCCTGTTTAAAAAGGAGAGAGAAAACTAACAAACTAATGACCAGAAACACACATTAATTGTGCTAATCTATTATGATATTTTATTTTTATGACATCTTTTTTTGTGGAGATTATTTTTCTTAGTTCATTATAATTATAATTTACTACATATAAAAATGACAATACATGTACAAACGGTGAGATAATAAACAATTGAATCAATTATTGTAAAAAAATAGAGAAGTGCATTCCCATTTCAGCGCGTTTCGGCGTAAGCCTTCTTCAGGAAGTCTGTATTCATGCACCAATGTCTTAAACTAAGAAACAGAGATTATATGTCATTAGTATGATATAGCGTTTTCATTCTTCACATATTTTTTAAGTACATTTCATTTGATAATTTGTTCGCTCAGAATCAATCTCTCTAGTAACACCCTGTGATGGTAGCATGACTAAGCCCAAGATTCCATATATATACACACATTTTAAAATTGACACATATAATCACATGTTCGGTTCTTTATATACAAAGTCAAGATTTTTCTACAAAATCTATAACAGGTTATTACCGATTCCCACCGCATAGTTTATGAAACTATATGTGCTATATACACTATATACATTTTTATACATTCTATTAATACATCTTGTTATCTAATAGTGCAAAACTAAAGGACTAGTTTATGAAACTATCTGTGCTATATACACTATATACATTTTTATACATTCTGTTAATACATATTGTTGTCCAATAGTGCTAAACTCAAGGACTCGTGATTCAAGCCCATAGATAAAAGCATCCTCCAATACATATTAGACTGATTTCTACAGTATGACTAAAAAGTCATATATGAAGAGGGAAAGAGATGTCCTGTGCTTGTAAGGACCGGAGATTGGGGAATCAATTAAACCATTGTACATTAACGTAGGGTGGCTTGGATAACTTATCCTACGAAGAAGTAAAGGGCATGTGGTGGTGAGCTCAAAAGGAGGCTACCTGTGGCCTAGGCCTGGTACACAGAATCAAGGAAGTATATAACTATTGTAATACCTTCTGGCGGATGAAGCACGATCGAGTTCTGTAGTCTGAAGTGTAAACTGTGAATGAGTTCTCCGACTGAATTATGGATACCGGGTATGTATTCTGAATAACATAGATGCAACAAATGGAATACTGTAGTTAGACTAGGCAAGGGAAAACTCACCTGGAATAGATCTGCTATAGATGAATTAATATACCTGGTGATGGTCTTTGTGTTCACAGTCGATAAAATATCCCAGGTTAGAAGGTAACGTTAATAAGTTGCGTAATATTGCCCACTCGAAATTACTGAAGGGCAAAAAGGAAACAAAGGTATCTGTTAAGTAAACCAAGTAACTATGTATAGTTCAATCAGGCCTGAACTGGCCGAACAAAGATTCCTACCTGTAAAGGAGTGTATGTTCCCATCAGTCAGAGGGCGCCAGTATTATAGGGGAGGAATGTAGAACATCATAATTCCAGTGGGGACTCCATCTGCAATAATGATTATATGTCAGCCTAACAATTTTACTGTCAAACCGAAGAAACAAAGTCTTCGTGTTGGCTTATGAGATGATAAATGTACACTATCTGACAGTGTCTAAAAAATTGTGGTATAGGCTAAGGGTGCTTTTATGCCCCAACCTTCTCATTAAAGTCCCACTACGTGGAAAATTACTATCTCAAGTTGTAGCGCACGCGTGGTGAATAACATGTAGATGGATAGATATAGGCTAAGGGTGCTTTTATGCCCCAACCTTCTCATTAAAGTCCCACTGTGTGGAAAATTACTATCTCAAGGTGTAGCGCACGCGTGGTGAATAACATGTAGATGGAGCCGCAATGAGGCTGTGAGGGTATTAACTTTGTCCAAAAACGAAGGTTTTAGACATAGGCGATTAGAGGATACTACTTCTCTCACTGACGCTGCGTGGGGACAATCATGTTAACACGAAAAGGGTGCTCGGACCGCTGGAGGTACTTACCGATAATAATGGAATTCAGTCCATAACGCGTGTGACCGTCAGCAGGTTCCGCTTGTAAGGGGGACTGAATAATGCAGTCTTTTTAACCCCTTCGGGGCTGATGACGAGCTGGGCTCGTCATGGAGTAGCCTCCTCGCACGCTGATGCCGAGCCCAGCTCGTCATGAATAATGGGATTTAGAAAATCTGAGCGTGCGAGCGGAATTCCGCTCGCACGCATGTGGTTAAATTTAGCGGAAGTCCACCATTATCGCGAGACAATAGGTGTACCGGCTAATAGGAATCGTATGTTGCGTTGTGATCGGACCTGGCATATGTGAGCGCTATGTTGGAACAGTAAACTAATTATTCCAACTGACCTTGTATCTGGTATTAGATATTGAAGGCCTGAAAATTATGAAGAAACTACTCGGAAACGATAGTGTTGTTCAATATATCTATGCGCCTAATATTTTCATACTTGAACGAATTGTGAAAAACTATTTATTCACTTAATTGATAGTAGTAAAAGTACCCTCTGTATGGACTTATATATCATGCCCACGATAGCTCGAGAATGTTTGGCACTAAAGTCCGCAATTGGTGCGAAACAAATAAGTGGGCCGATAGACAGGATATATCTCTTTTGTTGATATTGAACCTAACTGACGTAGGCGCCATCTTAGAATGGAAAAACTGCACTGTAGAATCGAATGGCTTTATACCTGATGTTGGATGTTCAAGGCCTGAAGGCTATGGAGATACTGCACAGGGACGTTTGGAATATAAATAGTACCTAAGAGCCTCATAATTTAGTACTAGGACTGAACTTGAAAAATATTTAATTCAGAGATTAGAAATTGGTAGAATAGAGGATGTCCTCTGTATGAACTCATCTCTCGTGTTAGCGATAAAACTAAAGAATGTTATCTGGGTGGAAATGAATAAAGTGGAGCTGGACTTGATCCAAGTGGTGGGGGGAGCGTGAAGTGTGCCTGCACTGACTCACGCGTCTGGGAATCTTATAAAAAAAATAAGGGAGATATGATGTGTAGTTAATATGTATTGAGGATGACATTGATCGCTGAAAACTGAATCATAGTACATTTCAACGTCAAAACCATATTTTCACACATAGGTAAACAGTTGCCATATGAAAAAATTACACAATAGCCTGTTCCCAAGGTATCTCAGCATTTAATCCTGTCACTGCTGTTCCCAACAAAAAGATCCAATAAACTTCTCTTAGTTTTCTTATCTTATCTGTGTCTATGCCTGTTTTGGGATGTATCCTCTCAAGGATGTACCAAGACATTTGGTCTGACTCGTGATTCTGTGCTAAGTAGTGGGATACCATAGGAGCTGTAAGTTTGTGTGTCCTGATTGCCGACCTGTGCTCTGTCAGTCTTGCATGTAACGCTCGACCTGTTTGTCCCACATAGCCTTTATGACACGGACAGATAATTAAGTAGATCACGTTGGAGCTCTTACAATTATTTAGGTCTGCGGGTTTGATCAGTTGTTTGTTAAAGGCCAGAGTCGGACCTTGCAATACTGTGGCACAAGATTTACAGTTTGAACATCTAAAGGTGCCAGTGACTGGAAGTGTGTTAACCATGGATTGCTGTCTACTGGGAGTGCCTTGTGCCATGCGGGAACGTACAATGTGATCTTTTAAAGATTTGTTCCTTTTGTAGGCGAACATGGGTTTTGATAACTGATTCTCTTTTGGTATGTTCACATTTAATATGGGCCAGTGGGCACAGACAGTCTGTCGAATTCGTTCGTTTAGAACTGAGTGTTTAGTAATAAACACTAAGTTAGGATTGATTTTTTCTTTGCTTGGTGCCAACAATAGTTGTCGATCATAAAAGCGGGCCCGCTTATATGAATCGCAAACTATCTTGTTTGGATATCCTCTTGACAGGAATTTAGACTTCATAATTATGGATTTGTCACCGTAATCTGATAGATTTGTACAGTTACGTCGTAACCGGAGGAATTCACCAAAGGGGACACTGTTTTTCTGTATGGTCGGATGAAAACTATCGTAATGGAGTAATGTGTTTCTTGCTGTGGGCTTGACAAATAAGTCCACTGCAAGGAGCCCATCCTGATGTTTGATCAAGACATCCACATATTCGACATGTGACCTATCTGTGTGGTAGGTGAACTTGATATTATTATCACACAGATTTATCCACTGAAAGAATTGATCCAAGTTATCCTCATTATCTATCCAAATAAAAAATACATCATCTATGTATCGTGACCAGGAGGTCACAGATTCATAGAATGGTGCAATTTCATTGAAGATAAATTGATTTTCAAAGAGAGACATGTAAATGTTGGCAATTGTGGGAGCGCATGAAGCACCCATGCTGACTCCTTGCTGTTGCCATTGAATTCGAAAATATTATCCATAAGAACAATCTTGAGACATTCTAGGACAAACACAGTTGGACATATGATGTTATATTTTTGTACAAACCAGTGGGTTGCTTCCAACGCTCCCATGATGGGGATGTTGCTGTATAGTGCTTCTATGTCCATAGTGACTAACAGTTGGGAGGTGTTACAAAAATGTGTGTCTTCTACTAGGTTGATGATGTGTCTAGTGTCCTGTACATATCCCGGTATACGGGAGATGTGAGGCATAGGATAGCGTCCACATATTTCGCCAGTGGCTCAGTGACTGAGCCAATGGTGGTCACTATAGGCCTTAAAGGCGGATCAAGACTGTTCTTGTGGACTTTTGGAATTCCATAAATGCTTGCTAATTTAGGATTCGTTACATTTAGGTATTCCCATTCCTTTTTACATATTTCTCCATCCCTGAGGGCTTTGTCTGTGATTTTTTTGATTTTATTTTTTGTCTGGGTTGTGGTATCTCTGGATATCGGGGCATAGAAGCGAGTATCGCTTAACATGTCTTCCATTTTGGACACATAACTAGAAGTGTCGTAGACTACAATGCCCCCTCCCTTATCACACACTTTCACTGTGATATCCTTGTCTTCTTTGATGTTATTTAATGCTTTGTGTTCTACCACAGTGAGGTTGAAAGGTGTTTTGGGAATATGGCTGGTAATATTCATAAATTTGTCGTAGATAATCCGTTCAGAGATGGCAACCTGTGGTGGTAGTTGGTCTATATTCGGGGTAAAAGTCGATTTGGGTCGTAGTCCTGACCGATTTAACACCTCAGATGATTCTTCTTGTCCTAAGAAAAACATTTTAAGTCTGATCTTGCGAAAAAAGGACTGTAAGTCTCTGAATAAATCAAATTTATTCAGTCCAGAATGTGGTGCCAATGTCAGTCCTTTAGACAGGACAGAGATAGCGGACATGGTAAGTTTTTTAGCACTTAGATTGAAAATGGGGAGTTGCTCTAGTTTCTCCAGTATCGGTTGTTTCTCGTTTCTAGATACTGGTTGTATATCATAGGTTGATGAGCTGGGAATTGGCTGTAATCTGGTATCGGGACATTCTGAAAGCGAGGTTGATAGTGTGGCCTCCAATTGCCACGTCTCATGTGGCGATTCCCTAAAAAAGGGGGTCTGTTTTGATATCTGGTGTTTTGTCTGCCTTGTTGGTACGAGTCTTCATAATATGCCCCATCCCCATCGGAGCCTGATGATTCTGAAAAAGTGTTAACTCTTTTACCATATTTAGACTGTTTATTGCCCCAATGGTCCCTCGGTGTTGGTGAAATATTGATCAGCCAGATAAGGATAGGTGGTCTCTTTTCTAAAAAAGTGAATATCCTTTTGTAATTTATCTGTTTTTCTTTTGATCAAGTAATCCGAGTAAGAGTTAACATCTTTTTCTATCTCCTCAAGTTTTTTCTTCACATCTTCCACTATGCCTGAGCTTTTGATCTTTTCTTCCAGGTCTGCTATTTCTTTTGCTAATTCTTGTAAAATGCCTTTAGATGTTTCGACAATTAGCATCATGTAGTCTCTGGAACAGCGGTTAGATATCAATGCCCAGCGTTCCAAAAACTCTTTGATGTGTACAAAGAGACCTGGTATATTGCGTACCCTAAGGCCTTGTGGGATCACGCCTGCTTTCAAATACTGGAGCATGAAGTGTCCATGTTGTTCTATTCGTTTGAGTTTTTTTCTTAGTCCTAATAAGGTGTTTATATCGTCATTTTTGTTTTGACTGGTAATGGTGGAATCACTGAAGGAAACAGTGCTACCTACCATGTTTGCAAATTGTTCATCTGAGAAGCCAAACGTAGGTAGTTTGGCCATGGTGATTATGAGGGACACAGGTGCCAGCATGACTATGGTAAGGAGACAGCTGGTGTCCCCAGAGCAGGTGATTCCAAACGTACTCCACCCAGCTGTGATGGCTGACAGCAGAATAGGTCACTATCCTGTGGCCGAAGTTCCCTTTGAGTGGGGAGGGGTCGCCTGTCTCCTACGAGTTGCGGTGAGCCCTGCCGTGCCCGTCGATTGTCTGTTGGGAAACGACCTGGAGCACAATGCTTGGAAAGAGGTGGAATTCCGGACACATACAGAGATGCCGGGTTCACCTGATTGGACCTGTGCAAGTACACAGTCCGCGACTGCCCGGAGGGGGGGTTTGCAAGGGCTGGAGCCTGGAACAAAGGCACAGCCAGCTGCCAAAAAGAGGAAGATCCGGGGACAGGGAAAAACTGCCTCGGCGTCCACACCCCGTGAAATGGATGGGGCACCTGAGGTGGTGGTCCCGGAGTCCACGGAGGGGGATGTTGTCTCCCTGGAGGACTTACCTATCCCTGCAGAACGGCATTTGGAGGGAGGACCTACTAGGGAAGAGTTTTGTCAGGGGCAGAAGGAGTGCCCTACCCTTGAGGGACTGAGGCAACAGGCCGAAGCCCAGGCAGCAGGTAACATTGCAGGGAACTTTCATATCTACTGGGAGGATGACCTCCTCTACAGCGAACCCAAGGCTCCAGTGCACAGTTCGTCACGGGCCCTGGTAGTTCCCCAACGTTACCGAGCCTTTCTCTTGGAGTTGTCTCATGAAATTCCTTTGGCGGGACGCCTGGGACAGGACAAGACCTTTGTCCCCCATTTCTATTGGCCTCAGATGAGGATTGCGTCCGACACTTTTTGTAGGACGTGTGTGTCCTGTCAAGCTAGTGGGAAAACAGGGATTAAGCTGAAGGCTCCCCTGGAATTACTACCCGTCGTTAGCACCCCCTTTGAAAGGGTGGGCATCGACATTGTTGGGCCGTTAGATCCACCTACTTCAGCCGGTCACAGGTTTATCCTGGTTCTGGTGGATCATGCCACCCGGTACCCAGAGGCTATTTCCTTGAGGACCGTTACTGCACCTGCGGTGGCTCGGGCCCAGATGGGGATTTTTACCCAAGTGGATTTCCCCAAGGAAGTTGTGTCTGACAGAGGGGCCAACTTCATGTCAGCATATATACGGGCTATGTGGAAGGAATGTGGAGTTACTTACCGGTTCTCCACCCCTTACCACCCCCAGACCAATTGTCTGGTGGAAAGGTTTAACAAAACCTTGAAGGGCATGATCAGGAGGCTGCCTGAGAGCCTACGGAGGAAATGGGACATCCTCCTACCCTGTTTGTTGTTCTCATACAGGGAAGTGCCACGGAAAGGAGTGGGCTTCAGCCCCTTTGAACTTCTGTACAGACACCCTGTCAGGGGACCTCTCAGCCTGGTGAAAGATGGATGGGAAAAGACTCCCAGGAGGCTTCCCCAGGATGTGGTGAGTTACATGCTGGCTTTCCGGAGCCAAATGGTTAAGTTGTGGAAGCAAGCTTCTGACAACCTGGAAGCCAGCCAGGCAGTCATGAAAGAGTGGTATGACCACAATGCTCACCCCGGTGGAGTTGGAGCTTGGACAGGAGGTGTGGGTCATGGAGCGTGGAGAGCTTAGTGCCCTCCAGGACTACTGGACAGGCCCCTTTGAGGTGGTTGAAAAGAAGGGCAAGGCCACTTATCTAGTGGATCTTAAGACCCCCAGGCAGACCCATCCGGTGCTCCATGTCAACCGCTTCAAGCCCCACCATGAGAGGCCCGAAGTCATCCTGATAATGGTGACTGATGGAGCAGAGGAAGAGGAAAGTGAGCCTCTCCCTGATCTTTTTGCGTCCCAAGAGAAGGATGGGTCGTTGGAGGGGGCAATCCTCTCACCATCCCTGACTCCCGAACAGCGGAGAGACTGCTGTCAAGTCCTGGAGCAGTATTCCTCGCTGTTCTCCCTTATCCCGGGAAGAACCCACCTGTGTACCCATGATGTGGACACAGGGGACAGCCCACCTGAGAAGTCCAAGTCCTACCGGCTGTCAGATAAGGTGAAGGCCAGCATCCATTGTGAAGTCACTAAGATGCTGGAGCTGGGAGTAATTGAACCTTCAAGCAGCCCCTGGTCCAGTCCGGTGGTTCTGGTACCAAAAGCTGCCCCGCCGGGCACCACTCCAGAACTCAGGTTCTGTGTGGATTACAGGGGACTGAATTCTGTGACAAAGACTGATGCTCATCCTATCCCAAGGGCGGATGAGCTCATTGACCGGCTGGGAGCTGCCCAATACCTAAGTACCTTTGACCTCATATCAGGGTACTGGCAGAACTCCCTTACAGATGGAGCAAAGGAAAGGTCAGCCTTCTCCAATCCTGAGGGCCGCTACCAGTTCTGTGTGATGCCCTTTGGGCTCAAGAACGCCCCTGCCACTTTTCAGTGGTTGGTGAATAAGGTCCTCTCCGGTATGGAGGCCTTCTCTGCTGCTTATCTTGACGACATCGCTGTCATCAGCAGCAGTTGAGAGGACCATTTGTGTCACCTTCAGGCTGTCCGTCAAGCCTTGAAGCAGGCTGGCTTGACAATCAAGGCCAGCAAATGCCAGATTGGGCAGGGGTCGGTAGTATACCTAGGCAACTTGGTGGGCCGAGGGTAAGGTGCAGCCCCTCCAGGCTAAGATTGAAACTATCATGGCCTGGGAACCCCCCAAGACTCAAACGGAGGTCCGAGCTTTTCTGGGCCTCACAGGATACTACCGTCGCTTTGTCAAGGGATATGGCACAATTGTGGCCCCCTTGACTGAGCTTACATCCAAGAAACATCCTCGACGGGTAGTCTGGACTGAGGCGTGTCAACAAGCTTTTGACACTCTAAAACAAGCTATGTGCGCGGCTACTGTCCTAAGGGCCCAGGACTTTTCTAAGGAGTTTATTGTCCAAACGGATGCATCAGAGCATGGCATTGGGGCAGTGCTATCACAACTCAATGACGAAGGTCTGGACCAACCTGTAGTTTTCCTTTCTAGGAGACTGCTTCCCTGGGAACAGAGGTGGAGTGCGATTTAACGGGAAGCTTTTGCGGTGGTATGGGCTTTGAAGAAGTTGCGACCATACCTGTTTGGCTCGCACTTTCTTGTTCAAACTGACCACCAGCCCCTTCGTTGGCTGATGCAAATGAGGGGTGAGAATCCCAAGTTGTTAAGATGGTCCATCTCCCTACCGGGAATGGACTTCAGGGTGGAACATCGGCCTGGAATGGACCACGCCAACTCAGACGGTCTCTCAAGGTATTTCCGCCTTAGTGACGAGAACTCCCAAAGGGTTGGGTAGCTCTCACCACTTTCAGCTGGGGGGGACACGTGTTAGACCTGTCAGCCCTTTGGGTGGTCCCTCATAATTTTTATCCCTTTTTTTTGCCTTCTATTTTTTTTTGTGTCCACTACATTTTTTTGGTGTTGACTTTTTAAACCTCCGGGCGTCTCCTCACTGCTAATCAGTGCTGAGGCGCAGGTGAGCCCTCCTCAAAATGGTGGCCTATTGAGTACTTCAAAATGGTTGCCCTGTCAGGAGTTACCTCAGAGCCTTGGTCCATAGGTGAGCATTAGGGGGATCTAGAATCTACTGGTCCCTTCTAGTGACCTGGGCCTAGGTTATATAAGGGAGCTCACTGGTCGGCCATTTTGTCCACACTAAGGAACTGACTGGAAGGAGCTACACGGGCATCCAAGATGGTCGCGTGAGCAGAGAGCTCCCGAGACCCACGCCGCCCTCATCGATCTATCCTTCTGATATCCTGGTTATTTTGATGGGATTTTGAAGTACTACTCGTGCTGATTCTGCCGCACTTCTCAGGGCCGAGATCCGACTTCGGGAACCATCTCTACGTCGTCCTAAGTTTTCTGGCCTAGCCCCGGACGGGACCGGGGACTCTGCTGCTCTGGATGGCCGAGCAGTAATTCAACAACAACGGTCACCTGGCATCTGCTCAACCGGTGATGTTTTCACTTTCGGTTTCCACTTTATCTCCGGACTGACTACCTAGGGTACAATCTGCATTCCTGGTTCCGGTGGTCTACTCAGCGGTACGTTCTGGCCATAGCCCTGGGCTGGCAGTCTGTGATTTTTCGCGAAAGTGTTGCTTTGGAGATCGACGGGTCGCTGCCATCTTACCAGGACCGGGAAGACCCATCAGGGTGCTGATTCCAATATGGCGACGAAACCCGAGCTGGAGAAGCGCAGAAAAGTCACTAATCGTGGGGGATCAGTCCAGTCTAACATAATAGATCGTTATACTCAGCCACGAGGCTCCCCCAGCGCTGCTGGCCGCAGTATTGAAGACCCGAAGACGGACCTGATGGCTACATCGGAGGTGTCCCTTCAAGACCTCATGGCCGCCATTACAGGACTCAAGGCAGATATGGGTCAACAGTATGAGGCCATCGTGTCCAAGATAGACACGGTGGCGGTCGATGTTACCCTTATTCGAGCTGACTTGGCTAAGACCAATGAGAGGGTCAAAGCATTGGACCTTAAAGCCACCAGTCTGGTTAACGACATGGCGGAAGCACAATCAGAGATCGGAAATCTGCGGTCATCGCATGATCTGCTGGCCAGACGTATGGAGGAGTACGATAACAGGGCCCGACGGAACAACATCCGCCTGGTCGGGGTACCGGAGGACAGTGGTGATGCTTCGATCGATTTACCGGTCGAGGAGTAAATTGTGACTAAACTTGCTCCCGCAGGCCTTAGTAAGTTCTTTGCGGTTGAGCGTGCGTACCGCTTCCCAGGTGGACAGACCAAGCCGGGGGCTCCCCCGAGGCCTATTATTGCTAGGCTATTCCACTTTCGGGACAGGGACGCCATCCTTCAGGCCTCTCGCAGGCACGGCTTGCTGAAATTTGAGAACAGCTCCATTTCTATTTACCCTGATTTTACTCCTTAAGTGCAGAGGCAATGATCTGGATTCCTGGGAGTGAAACGTCGACTGAGAGACTTGGGACTTAAGTACGCGATGCTGTTCCCCGCTCGCCTTCGTATTGAATACAGAGAACGTACTTTCTTTTTTGATCAACCGGACAGTGTTAGTGACTGGCTGGATTCATTGCCAAAGGACGACGCCGAGAGCAGGGGCCCCGGAGGTGCGGACGGAGGTGCATCGGCACAGGAATGACATTGGGTCCTGAGGTCCGATTCTGGGTCGTAACTATTTGCGGAGTATTTTCTATATGCCTTTACTGTTAGGCCCAGGGGTGGGGCGGGATGGGGTTGTCTCTCCATTCCTCCTCAGGGGTTCTTTGTGTAGATTTTCTGAAGGGGTGACAGGCACACTGCAGTTTGGGGTGGCTTATGAGTCAGCAGGGGTGCAGGGTGGGGGGTGTTGTAACGGGTTCCTGGTTGGGGGGTGGGGGGAGGGGTCTTGGTTGTTTTTTGTGTTCTATGTTCTTTTTCTCACATGGTAATTTTTTATTTGCATGTATCCTTGCTCTGAGGTTCTGGGAGGGGTTGGTTTGGGGGTCTTATAGGGATGGGGGGGGTGACATGAAAGTGCTGTCTTGGAACGTTAATGGTCTGGGAGATAGGATTAAACGTGGTATTGTGCTTCAATTTATTAGACGCCATTCCCCTGATGTGGTGTTACTCCAGGAGACCCACTTGATAGGAAATGCTTGTAAAGCCCTGGACCGCAGAGGATACCGACTAGTGGCACACGCTGGCTTTACATCTGGTTCCCGGAGGGTTGGTATAATGGTGAAATCCTCTTTGCCCCTTGCAATAGATGAAGTCGCTCTCGATGATCGGGGTCGATATGCTGCTGTCTCGGGGAGATGGGAGGGGAGACTGATTGTAATTGTTGCTGTTTATGTTCCCCCGGGACTCCAGGCTACCACTTATGCTGACCTTGGCAGAACTCTTCTGGGGCTTCCGGATGGTCTCCTGATTATGGGTGGGGACTTTAATTCGGTGGTATTGGGCGAGTGTGACCGGCTACCCCCTAGGGTTCTGCCGTTGTCCCAGATGTGGCTGACTGAGCTGATTGAGACCTTTGGGTTAGTGGATGTTTGGCGGATGTTGCACCCCACACAAACTCAGTACACTTTTAATTCTGGTGCTCATGGCAGCTTCTCGAGGATTGATTACTTTCTGATGCTAACTGCTAACACCTCCTTGGTGCGTGGGGTCCGGCATCTCCCTAGGGGTATTTCTGACCATTCCCCCCTGTTACTTGAGGTTTCGGTGGGAGGCTTTTCTGGAGGTAGGGTCCCTCCTATCCATCCTTGGCACTTTAGGAATCCCCAGCTTCGCTCAAACCTGGTTAAGGCGATCGACTGTTATTTTGATGAGAATGAGGGATCGGTCGCTTCCCCTATGACTCTGTGGGAGGCTTTCAAAACCGTTATACGGGGCTCCGCGTTGTCCCTTATTGCGGCTGATAGGAAGGCAAGGAGGGAAACTGTGTCAGCTCTTGAGGCGGAGATAACTGCGCTTGAAAGTGAGTTGGGCGGAGACGATACGCCTGCAATTTTACACTCCTTAGCGCTGAAACAGGCAGACTACAGAGCCTTGGTAACTGACGCTGCTAAGGTGATGCGTATGAATCAGCTAGGCCGGCTTTATGATGTGGGTGATAAAGCTAGTAAGCTCTTGGCGTGGTTGGACAAAGCTGAGAGACTGAATCGTCTGGTGCCTGTAATAACCCGTGAGACTGGTGAGTGTGTGACTGATCCGGGGGAGATTGTTGAATGTTTTGTGGACCATTTTCAAACGGTGTACAGATCTGTGAGTGACCGAGATGAGGCTGACTCCTGTTTGCTTTTGCGCGATATTGCGCTGCCCAGCGTGTCGGAGGAGGATAGATTAGCTCTAGAAGCTCCTATCACGGTGGATGAGATCGCCATTGCCATTAGGTCCTTGCGATCAGGCAAAGCAATGGGGCCCAACGGTTTACCTATCGAGCTATACAAGCTGCGACCGGACAAAATGGCTGCCCATCTGCGCACTATGTTTGTTGATGCATTCGAGGCGGGCCTCTTCCCTTCCGACCAGCGTTTGGCTACCATAGTAGTCATCTACAAGGATGGCAAGCCTCATGACCGTTGCACCTCTTATCGCCCCATCTCGTTGCTCAACGCCGAGCCTAAGATTCTGGCCAAGGTCCTTGCTAATCGTTTACTGACAGTGATCTGTGATTTGATCCATCCGGATCAGTCCGGTTTTATTCCCCATCGAAACACAGCTCTCAATCTTCTCAGACTCCACAGCGTTCTCGCGAGAGCTGAGACTCTTACTGAACCTGCTGTTGTGGCCTCCCTGGATGCCACGATGGCCTTTGACACCATTGAGTGGCCATATTTGTGGGCGGCTCTTTCCAAGTTTGGTTTTGGCCCTAGCTTTATTGCATGGGCTCCTATATGAACAACCGTTGGCCCAAGTTGTAGTAAACGGTAGAGTTTCTGGATCATTCACATTGGGACGTGGCACCCGTCAGGGATGCCCGCTCTCTCCACTTCTCTTTGCATTGGCATTGGAACCCCTTTGCTTTCCTATGGTTTTATATGTAGTGCAAGGGGAATATATGATGTCAGACCGCAGACAAACATCCCGCATACCATCATACCGCAAATTTGATCCAGCAAGTACTATTAGGCCGCAAATAAAGAGAATGAATACTTTTTAAACGAATATGCCTTTAACACGCATGCCTTTACAATGAAAAGGCATGCATATTAAAGGTATACTCGTTGTTAAAGTAGTTAAGGTAAGTAAGAGTACCCTACCCAACCCTACACTACCCAGCATGACCCCCTAACACTACCATAAAGCACTTTACTTCCCTACACATACACTACAACACTACCTTAATACACTACCCCCAGCATGATCCTACACAAACACTACAATACTACCCTAAACCACTACACCCCAGCATGACCCTACACTGCACAAACACTGCAACACTACCCTAAACCCTAAAACATTACACCCCAGCATGACCCTACACTACACAAACACTACAACACTACCCTAAACCCTAAAACACCACCCCCAGCATGACCCTACACTACACAAACACTACAACACTACCCTAAACCCTAAAACACTACCCCCAGCATGACCCTACACTACACAAACACTACAATCAATCAATCAATCAATCAATCACGGCATTTGTAAAGCGCGCTACTCACCCGGGAGGGTCTCAAGGCGCTGGGGGAGGGGGGTATATCACTGCTCGAACAGCCAGGTCTTGATCTGCTTCCTGAAGGAGAGATGGTCTTGGGTTCGCCGAAGGTGGGTGGGGAGGGAGTTCCAAGTCTTGGCTGCCAGGTAGGAGAAGGATCTTCCTCCGGCGGTGGCTCTGCGGATGCGTGGTACGGTGGCGAGGGCGTGGCTAGTCGATCGTAGCTGGCGGGTGGGCGTGTAGAAGGTCATGCAGCCGTTGAGGTACTTGGGGCCCAGGTCATGGAGAGCCTTGTGTGCGTGGGTGAGGAGTCTGAACGTGATTCTCTTGCTGATGGGGAGCCAGTGTAGGTCTCTCAGGTGTCCGGTGATGTGGCTGTGTCGGGGGATGTTCAGGATGAGTCGTGCGGAGGCGTTGGAGTCTTTTTTGAAGTTTGGCTGTGGTTCCGGCGTAGAGGGTGTTCCCGTAGTCCAGACGGCTGGTGACGAGTGCCTGGGTGACGGTCTTCCTGGTTTCAGTGGGGATCCATCTGAAGATCTTGCGGAGCATGTGCATGGTGTTGAAGCATGAAGATGAGACGGCGTTGACTTGTCTGGTCATCAACAGGGAGGAGTCCAGGATGAAGCCCAGGTTGCGTGCGTGGTCCATTGGTTTGGGAGCGGTGCCCAGGGCCGGGGGCCACCAGGAGTCGTCCCAGGCGGAGGGTGATGATCCCAGGATGAGGACTTCCGTCTTGTCTGAGTTCAGTTTAAGGCGGCTGTTCCTCATCCAGTCGGCGACGGCTTTCATCCCTTCGTGTAGGTTGGCTCTGGCGGTGGGGGGGCGTTGGTGAGGAAGAGGATCAGCTGGGTGTCGTCGGCGTAGGAGATGATGTTGAGGTTGTGTTGCGTGCGATGGCTGCGAGGGGGCTCATGTAGACGTTGAAGAGGGTTGGACTGAGTGAAGATCCTTGTGGTACGCCGCAGATGACTTCGGTGGCCTCGGATCTGAACGGAGGGAGGCGGACTCTCTGGGTTCTTCCGGCGAGGAACGAGATGATCCACTCCAGTGCTTTCTCTCGGATTCCGATGTTGCTGAGGCGCTTCACTAGGGTGCGGTGGCAGACAGTGTCGAACGCCGCAGATTCCCCGTTGTCGATCAGGGTTCTGATGTCGTCTGTGGCTGCGATGAGGGGGGTCTCGGTGCTGTGGTTGGGCTGGAACCCGGACTGCGAGGGGTCATGGGATCCGTTCGTCTCGAGGAAGGCGGCAAGCTGTCTGTTGACGGTCTTCTCGATTACTTTGGCCGGAAAAGGAAGGAGCAAGATGGGACGGTAGTTCTTGAGGTTGGTGGGGTCCGCCGTTGGTTTCTTCAGGAGGGCGGTCAGCTCGGCGTGCTTCCAGCTCTCCGGGAAGGTGGCGGTGTGGAAGGAGGAGTTGATGATGTCTCGGAGATGGGGTGCGATGATGGCGTCGGCTTTGTTGAAGACGTGGTGTGGGCATGGGTCGGTTGGTGATCCGGAGTGGATGGAGTTCATCGTGCGGGTGGTGTCTTCGGTGCTGATCGGGGTCCAGTTGCAGAGGGTGGTGGTGGAGGGCGTTGGTTGGGTGGTAGTGTGCGTGGTCTGTGCGTCGAAGCTGTTGTGTATGTCGGCGATCTTGCGGTGGAAGAACGAGGCGAGTGAGTTGCAGAGGTCTTGCGAGGGAGTGATGTCGTTGTTTCCGGCGCTGGGGTTGGGGAACTCTTTGACTATGCTGAAGAGTTCCTTGCTGTCGTGGGCGTTGTTGTCCAGTCGTTCTTTGAGTGCCGTCTTCTTGGTGGCGCGGATCAGCTGATGGTGTTTGCGGGTGGCGTGCTTGAGAGTGGTCCTGTTGTCTGTGGTCTGGTCGAGCCGCCAGGCTTTCTCGAGGGTGCGGCAGTTCTTCTTGGATTCCTTGAGTTTGTCGGTGAACCAGGGGGTTTTCTTGCTGCTGGGTCTGCTGGGAGGGTTATTTAGTGGTGCGAGGTCATCGGCGCAGGCGGTCAGCCATTTGGTGAGGTTGCTGGCTGCTTCGTTGGGGTCTGTTGTGCTGGTGGGAGTGTTCTGGCTGAGGGAGGCGGTGAGCTGCTCGGCGGTGATCTTGCTCCAGCTCCGGCGGGGAACCTGTTGTGGGTGGTGGTGGGTCGTAGTTCTTCTGAAGCTGAAGTGGACGCAGCTGTGGTCGGTCCAGTGGAGTCCAGTGGCGTGGCTGAAGGAGATGTGCTTGCTGGATGAGAAGACGGGGCCAAGCGTGTGGCCGGCGTAGTGGGTGGGAGTGTTCACCAGTTGCTTGAGTCCGAGGTTGGCAAGGTTCGCCAGCAGGGCGGTGGTGTTTCTGTCGGTGTTGTTCTCCAGGTGGAAGTTGAGGCCCCCTAGGAGGATGTAGTCGGCGGAGGGAAGGGCGTGCGGGCTGATGAAGTCTGTGATGTCTTCGCTGAATTGTATGCGTGGACCCTAAACCCTAAAACACTACCCCCAGCATGACCCTACACTACACAAACACTATAACACTACCCTAACCCCTATAACACTTCCCCCAGCACGACCCTACACTAAACAACCACCATAACTCTACACTACACTAACACAACACTACACTACACAATAACTACCCCAGCACGACCCCCACCCCTAAAAAATTAACCCAAACCCCCTTACCTCTCTCGTCATCGTGGTTTTCAAAACGCAAATGCATTTACCATACATGCCTTTACAACGTAATTCGTTGTAAAGGCATGCGGGATAAATGCACATGCGCTTTGAAAAAATGCCGCATGATGGTATGCGTGGTCAATGACCTTGCGGGTAAAGAGTATGCGGCCTGAAAGTCCGCTGGATAAAAAATGCGGGATAATGGCTGCAAACTGTGCAAGGGTGGCACAACTGCCTCATACCACTCCTAATGTGAAATAAGTCAGTGGAGTCACCCTTAACCCAAATTCTGGAGACCCAAGTCCTGAACCTGGAATTAAATCGTTATCTTTTTGGGTTTCTGCAATGAAAGACCAGTAAAATCTGAAAATCACTTTTTTAGCCTAAAAGGCGAGTAATATGGCTGTTTTATTTTCCTTCTAATATATTGTATATTACATGTGGTATGAGTTTAGTATTGTCCCAACAGTTTTTCCTGGAATAAAACTTGTCTGGTCTGGCTCAATGAGGCTCTGCATTTATGAGCCTAATATGTTGGCCAGAATTCTGGTAAAAAGTTTGTCATCTACCTTTAATAGGGAGATCAGCCTGTAGGATAACTATCATAATGGGTCTTTGCCCTGTTTAGGTAGAATTATAGTTGAGACATACTCTATAGTGCTCATAGCATCTCCTTAGTTTGTACAGGTGTAAGCAGAACTATTTGTAACCTCTTCGCTGCGGATGACGAGCTCGTCATCAGCCACGGTGGTCGTGTGCGGATGACGAGCTGAGCTCGTCATGTAACGCGGCTTTTTCAAATTTGCCGCACACAGCGGGAAAAGCCGCCGCAGCGATGCGGTTAAAATAACAAGGTAAGCACCACATGACCTGGTCTTTTGTTTAACATTGTTCTAGAAATGCCAGAAATTACCTTCTCATTTGTGATGGTCAAGGATCTCTATTTGTGAGCTGTGGGAGTGCAAACGTTTGTAGAAAGGCACCAAGTTAGTGTGAAGAAATACCTTCCTCTGCATAAAGTTTGCTGTAAAAGTCTTTAAATGTCTGCTTTCATGCACGCCTTGTCACATACTACTTGGTCAGACTGAATGTAGTTAGATGGGGGAGATTTTAACATAATTTATTGTGGCTCTGTGTCTGCAGGCCAGTAGTTTGCCAGTTTTTCTTTTTAATACTTTATTGATTTTCACAAGGACAGACAGAGAGCCTGTAACCGGGTTAGCATACGAAATCTAAGGCAAAGTTATACAATATAGTCATAAAGTGAGGGTAATGCGCCTGTATGGTAACATGAGACTAACAGCAGTGATCAATAATAGAAGAAGAAAGGACAGGGAAAAGAAGGAAAAAAACAAAGAGAAAAGAAGCGAAGGAAGAGCTGTATCAATCTCTTCCAACATTCTATGCATATGTTGGCACCAGAGCAATTCGATATTGGCAAGCCCAAAATAGTGCAGCAGCCTAGTACAGCTAACAATGGTTATTACACTTAAATACAATTATACAGGTGGTACGTCAGTAAAGGTACAGGATATGAATCAATGGTAAACACTTTGTTCATGGAGGTTCGTAATAGTCCAAATACGTGCCCAAAGAGTTCCAAATCTAGTTTTCCAGCTTTATTCACTCCCATGTAGTATGTAGTTGGATCTGTCAGTGTCTGGAGTCTTTAATTGAGCCTTTACCGCAGAAAGTTTACACTAGATTTTCTGAGATCCTGTTCTGCATCCCCTCCAGCTCTAGTGCCTGTTCTTCAAATTCTATTACATTTGGAGTTGTGTCCTGCACTGCAATAGCAATGAGGGAACCCCTTATTTAAGCGTTTAAAGCATCTCATTGAATACTCCTTTCTCTTCAGCATAATTGTTGTGAAGGAAATTAGAGAGTAATATCATAATCTAGGCGCTGTTCTGGTCACTTTGTAGAAGAGTCTCCATTAATCTCCATCCTCTCATTCGTTTTGAATGTTATCAATCTCAATAAGTAGGTGAAACCGACCATGGTCAGATGGTGATTGTGCTCCTTTCTCCATGACGCTAAATCTTTCCTATAAGTGCGTGGTTCCTAGAAAAGATGGAATCTGGTGTAAGTCTTGTGTTTAGCTGAGAAAAATATGTAGTTCCTAGTTGTGGGCTGGTTAACCCACCAGATGTCTGTTACCCCTAAGTTTTCAAGTCAGGTTTTGCTCGCTGAGGGGAATTGCCTCGGCTTACCTATCCTTTGAGCAGACGCTTCCATGGCATTTTCCATGACTGAATTGTGGTCACCAACTACTAAGATATCTCTTTCTGGGGATTGCAGGATAGACTGAATGGCCACTCAAACTTTATTTGGCCTTCATTGGGGTCATAAATTGAGGTAATAATAATGGCGCAGTCCCTCAGGTGTATCCTGATTGCTGCGACTCTCCCGCAAATACTCCCCTGACCTCACCCTTGAATTTACTTGCCAATAAATCACCGACTCCACCACATTTCTTTGAGTTAGATGAATAGAGTTGGACAGAGAGCCACCTCGCGTGCAAAATGGCGCCAGCCTTTCTTGAGCAAGTGGGTTTCTTGCAATAAGCAAACATCACTAGTTGCATCTCGTAACAGCAAGAAGATTGCCAGCCTCTTGTGTGGGGAGTTTAGACCCTGGATATTTATGCTAGTTTTTAAATCTGGTTTATATCTCTATATGGAAGCTGCTATGTTCGTGTTTTGTCTTCAACCTAGTATTAACCCAAGCCATCATTTATGCTTTTTAGGTTATATGCTGTAGATGTTTGTTATTTTAAGTGTTCCTGGTGGGTGTCCCTCCTCCTCACTTCCCTTATAAAGCCTATCGGAAGTCAACGGAAACAAAATTGACAATAAACACCTCCCATGGAATTAATCTAGTAAAGAAGGCAATCCTATGCAAGCTATAGAATACCAAAAAAGGTCTCCAGAAACGCACACTTTAAGAATATACAATTCAATATACTACACAGGGCATACTTGACACCAAAGCGCCTACACCGCTTATATCCAGACACGAGATTCCTGTGCCCCCGGTGCTCAGCTCCAGCAGCGGACTTCAAACACATGTTCTGGGGTGTCCCACATTACTGTATTGGGATTACATTCACGAGATACTCCAGGCATCCGTAAATGTCCCAGGGATCACGTCATGGGAGGCAAGCGCAATAGGCGTGTTTAGAAGACGGAAAACTGATAAAGTACAGGTCCGATTCATATCACTCTCCCTCCTCCTGGCAAAAAGAGGAATAGCCATGCATTGGTGAGCCCCAGAGGGACCCCCAGTGGAGGCCTGGGTGGGAGCAGTTAAAATGGGGGTGGCTGAAGAGGAAGCAATACAGGTTGAGGAAACGAAAGGGACAATCAAGCATCATATTTCCATGGAATGGGCACAACTACTATACCAATTTGGACAACAAACTACACGGGACGACCCAGACGAAGCACACCAAACCCAGGCAATACCCGTCACACCGATAGGTCCTCCGGAAAGACATACCGAAGGGGTGCGCACACACATCAGGGACACACCATAGCAACTCTTGCTTAGGAGCTCATTTCCAGATTGCCGTCAGGGAAATAATCACTTCCTCACGCATTCAAGGCAATAACACGCTGGATTACCAGATGAACCCGGACAAAGACCTGCTCACCTCCTCCCTTAGTCTGCACACCCTCCCACCCCCCTCCCCGCTGACCCTGTAGTGAAACCTCCATTCTATTGGAGGAGTCTACAAAATAATTACTGCTCCCCTCAATGAAAAGATACTGCATTCTACCCCTTCTAGATCACGTGTATCTTAATCTGGCACTGTGTGGCACTCTTAGTTCACCTTGTCCCCTCTCAAACGTCCGTGCTGAGGGCACCTTTGCATCTTATTCCGCTCTCCGGGCCCGCTTATGAGTACGCCTTCTGAAAGAGAACACTGTCAGACCTCCAGTTTCTCGTCCTTGCCATCCTGCTTCTATTGAGGTCCGAGTACCACCAAGAAGCGCAATACTGCTGGGCAAACTGGCTGCAGCACTCTCAGCGTTGCAACCTCACTACTTGGAAGTGTGTGCGCCATTTTGTTCTCTGCTGTCTCGCCACTCCTCTGCTGCACCAGTCTTGAGTGGAAGATCCTAAAACAACTGGTGCTCTCCTTGGTACATGCTCTGTTCCTTGGGTGTCTGACACAGCCTCTACTGAGGCATCTAACTTGATTTGGTGGTCTTGGGGTATTTGCTTGTCACTTCCCCGTGCAGATGAGCAGTGTAACCTACATCATCATCATCTTGGCTTCGTCCTGACTGGTGAATTTTAGGAACTTAATTGGATGTGCTAGTATTTTTTGAAGAACTAGTGAAGCCACTTTAGAATGTTATTGTGTTATATACTGAAACAGTGGAACATTCTTCTGAGCAACGGTAAGTAAGGGGTCCAACAGAGCCAAATGGATAAGGATCTAAACTTGTCATTTTTTTATTGTTACGATTATATTTATCCATACTGACAAACAGATTGTTTTAGTCTCTAGGTTGGGGTAAAACAGACAAAAGTGATTTCGGAATCCATCTTCTTTCACAAAGTTATGTTGCTAAATATTGACTGGTTGGACTTCAGAGGCAAACTATGATAATTCTATGTCCAGACTGCATTTCTTAATATTTCGAATTTATTAGAGGAAAGACTGCTGAGTGTGTCTTTTAATGAGAAATTCATTTTACTTACAAAAGTTTGAGAAATGTAACTTTGGGGATGGTCAAGGAAGATGAGGTATTTTTTTTACAGTTTCTTGCTAGTAAAGCCTTCTGCTTTGTGTTGGAGGTAAAGAAGTAGGAGTCCCGAGGATTAAGTCTGCAGGCTATTATCTAACGCCATGGTCGTTGCCCCAAGTAAGTATGGCATTCTTTCATCAATGTTTTCAGTCGTTATAAAGGATCAGTTAGTTTCTGAAATATTGTGATCAGTTTCCAATTCTTGCACATAAAAATCAGACAATCAATCTTTATTCGGTTGTAGGCATAATAAACCATAAAAGTACAATGTCATGAATACAGAATGAAATTATCCAAAGTTAAATTCTCATAAAACTGCATTGCATCACGATTAAAATACAGAAATTACTAAAACATGTCATCTCGATTCTAGATCTTTCACGTATAGCACTGCTGAAAAAGCAATACATTCTATGACATTTAAATGAATCAAATTGATGAAAGCCTTTCAATATTCAACCACTTCTCTTTCAAATTGTGATGTCCCCCAAGTACTTGTGAGTTGACAGAAAGCTCTCCTGTGTAGTTTTATTATGATCTTTCAAATCTATTTCATGTGCTCTCATGCAATTTAAAACATCTTTTTTTCCCTTTTTTGAGACCCATGCTATATTTTAGGGGGTCTTCTGAAAATACCCATCTAAGTTATCTAATCTCTTGAAAGTATCTCTAAAATGTGCTATCCATGCAATTTTAGTATTAAATCTTTTTATTGATAAATCAGCTCGCTCATAGACAATAGAACATGTTGCACGTCAAGAAAAACAGGCAATACATAAGAATTGAAATAGGAGTACTGTGACCTGCATGGTTAAGGAGCCCAGAAGCCCTACGGTCCTTCCCTCCATTAAGCAGGATTAAAGCGACGAGCCTTTAATAATTAAACAAAACCAAAACAAGAACCCACCCCAGACACCCCCCCACAACCCCACCTCGCCTACCCTCCCACCTCCCTTGTTCCAGGTCCAAAATCCTCCTTCAACCACACTTCCTACCACTCCAGAATCTTCACGCCTCAACCTGTGACAAGCGTAAAAGTCGCAGATATCGGGGGCATGTCACCTCTCTGAATTCTGTAGCCAATAGGGACAGGAATGGCTGCCATAGTTCCGCGTACTTGGACCCCTCCCCTGCTTAAATTAACAATAACTTTTCCATGCCTAGGACCGACCAGAGGCGATGCAGCCAACCCTGGAATATGGGGATATGTGGAGTGCGCCAAAAAGCCAGCACGTTCTGTACTGCGGAGCCCAGGGCAATAGCAATCAGTCTGCCCCTACGTGATTTCAGCGGGTAAGTAATAGCATTAGGTAGACCTAGGAGGACATAGGCAGGGAACCTAGGAATTTCCGTATCAAAGTGTGTGTCTACCTCGTCGAGGACCAGCTTCCAATACCCCTGAAGTTGGGTTCAATCCCACAACAGGTGGACCAACGTACCCCTCTCACCGCATCCCCGCCAACAAGAGGCGTCTCTGGTGCGGTCCATTTCGTGTAACCTCTCCGGCGTGTAATACCAATATGTCACTAATTTAGTAAATGTGTCTGTCAACCCCATGTGGTAAGCTGAGTGTCTTGCACGGTAGTAGATACCCTCCCATTCCTTGTTACTTAACTCCCGCCCCAGCTCCCTCTCCCAGCGGGCCCTACCCGAGTTATACATGTGGGAGAATCGATTGATTGTGTGCTTATATAGCGTTGGAATCACTCCCGAAGGGGTACCTCCGCGCTTCGACCGCTGCAAAACCCTTCCTGGCTTCCCTGAGAGATGGTCCCTTAATGGGTATCTCCAGGGTGAGACCAGGCATCCCCGGCGGTCTGGTGGGGCCGTTAGTGAAGATGAGGCAAGCTAGTGCCCAGAGTTGCCGAGTGTGATCGCTGATCAGAGTGGGCACCGAGGCGAGAGAATTATCGAGTCCGCTGACCCTGGTCCAGAAACCTGCCGCGTCGGGAATCGAACCCTGGTCCCGGGCCGTCCTCTGCTCTCGGGTCTGCCGCCTCTAACCAGTGAGCCACACCACTTCACTTAGCATATGGATCTGAAAGAGACACGTTAGTGATAGATTCCTTACCTTAGAATATCCCCAGGCGTCAGACTGGATCCGGAAATTTTTGCGTAGCAATACCCCTGCACGTCGGTAGGCGTCGTCTGCGGCTCCGCGTCCGTCGTCGACGTTGTTAGCGCTGGAATGACGTCGTCGGAGTACTTAGACGACGCCCATGCGCGCTGACGTCAGTTCTTCTTTTTTCCGCGCCAGCTAGTGCAGATCCGGAGAAGCTCTACCCCCAGTCACTTTTTGACTGAACTTTTTGATCTTTTGATCATTCTTTTTCTTTGAGTCTTTGACTCTATCGGTGCCGGTAGGGATGCCCGGGTTCAAATCCTGCTCGAAGTGCGACCGACTGATGTCGGTCACGGACCCCCATCGCCGGTGCCTGAAGTGCTTAGGCCTCGATCACGACGACCGCACCTGCTCCGACTGCAGGGCCCTGACGTCAAAGGCTAGGCGGGAGCGGTCCCTCAAGCGGCTCGAGCTCTGGCAGTCGGCCCCGTGCCACTCCAGGTCCCGGTCCCGGTCCCACGGGAGGTCGAGGGACAGGTCGCGAGGTCGGAGTCATCGCAGCTCCGGGAGTGGACACCGGTCGGCGGGATCCAAGTCCTCAGGTAAGGGGCATGAGAGGTCGGAGAGACCTCATCGTTCCTCCGACCCACCCCGACGCTCGCACGATGCTGCCGGAGGCTCGGGCGACACCGCCCACGCGGCTCCGCGGGAGTCGCAAGCGTCGCCGCCTGCCCCACACCTTCGGGTCCCTGGGCACGGCGCGACGCCGGAGGAGATCGAGCGGTACCTCATGGCCATGAGGTCCCTCCCTCCTCAGTCGGTTCCAGTGGCGCCTCCGGGCCCAAAGGTTCCGACTGGAGGGCCTAGCGGGTCGGGTGCTTCGGCCCCGATGCCGTCGGGTGCTTCAGCCCCGGCGCCGCCGGCGACTTCGGTCTCGGCGCAGCAGGACCTCACCGGATCCGGTTCCGGATCCGGGTCGTTGCCGGTCGACCTTACGACCTCACCGGCGCCGGCCCCACGGGTGTCGCCCATGTCCCCAATGTTTCCTGCGGTCTGACTCAGGCGCCGGAACGGCGCCGCTGGGCGCCGATTACGTCGGCCTTTGGAGATTTTTATTTCCACGAGGAGGCCCTGTCTACTAATCCTGGTTTACAGGACACAGGTGACGAGGAAGATTGGGAGGGGTCCGAGGACCCTCTGGCACAGGAGTGCCAGTCTCAACAGGACTGGACATATGAGCTTGGGGAGGCCAGTGGTATTGACACATCGCTAGACACTGGATTTGTCTCCCTTCCGACTGTGGCTTCGGAGGAGGGATCTAGATATAGGGTAATGTTGACGAAGGCAGCCAAGGCCTTAAACCTTGAGCTCCCCGTCGGGGCCGTGAGGAATAACCTCCTCACTGAGGACCTCAAACCGCAGTCAAGCTCGGCAGAGCCTCTGCTGCCGTTCAATGAGGCCTTGTGTGACGTTCTTGTGGACACTTGGTCCAAGCCTGCCACAGGTCCGCCTGTGGATAGGAACGTGGCCAGAGTCTACCACCCGGCCCCGGGCGACCCATGCTTTTTGTCCACCCACCCCACCCCCGAGAGCCTGGTCATCCAGGCCTCCAATTCCCAGACCGCATTCCTGTCGGCCCCGCCCGACAGGGAATCCAAGAGATTCGAACAGTTCGGGAAGAAGGTGTTCTCGTCTGTTAGCTTAGGGCTGCGGTCTGTTAATACCGCCTGTCTCTTGGGCCGCTACACCCACACTCTGTGGGACGCGGTTGCGGACGTGCTGCCACAATGCCCGGAGGAGGTCCGGGCTAAACTCGCCCAAACCCTTGCGGAGGGACGAGATGTGGCGCGTTATTCCATCCGGTGTGGGCTGGATACAACGGACTCACTGGTCAGGGCGATGGCAACGACGGTGGGGGTTCGACGCCACGCCTGGTTGAGGTCCGCCAACTTCTCGGCCGATGTCCAGGCCACTCTTCTGGACATGCCGTTCGATGGCCGTCGCTTCTTCAGGGACAAGGCAGACCATGCGCTGGAACGTTTTAAGGACTCCAGGGCTACGGCCAAGTCCTTGGGCCTCTCGGCCCCACGCCAGCAATCGGGTGCCTTTCGCTCCTTTCGTGGCCACGGAAGGGGCGTCCCCACACGTGCTGCCAGCCACGCACCGCAGAATGTTCAACAGCGCGGTGGCGGCCGTGGAAACCGCCGTGGCGGCGGTCAGGGACAACGGCGAGGCCAGTCCACACCTCCCTCCACAGCACCCGCCTCAAAACCTTTCTAGCCCGAGTTTTCAGGCCCATGTGACGCCTGTGGGAGGCAGGGTTCGCCATCACCTCTCCCACTGGCGCACTATCACGTCGGACAGGTGGGTGCTGCAGATCGTCCGAATATTTAACAACAAGGGGTGGTGATGGACAGAGTTTCTGAATTAAGCAGAATACTCTCACCCAGTCAAGAGATCAGGGCTAGATACAACACCGTTTTTTAGCTCACTGCACCATCCCAGCTCAGAACCTGGCTATATGCAAATTAGTCTGTTCCTGTCCCAGTGCATGATGGGAACAGGGCAAACTAAACTACCAAGCCAATTCTTACACTGGGAAGGAAACAAGCTTCCGGGGACCGGTTTCTGGCATTTCAGCCGTCGTCGTCCCGGCTTGCGTGAATCCTGATGGTGCAATGAGCAAGGAACTCACATCTGAGTATACCCTTCCACGCTTAGCGTGGACAAAATATTTAACAACAAGGGGTGGTGATGGACAGAGTTTCTGAATTAAGCAGAATACTCTCACCCAGTCAAGAGATCAGGGCTAGATCCAACACTGGGCCAGGGACAGACTGATTTGCATATAGCCAGGTTCTGAACTGGGATGGTGCAGTGAGATAAATAACGGTGATGGATCAAGCCCTGATCTTTGGACTGGGTAAGAGTGGTCTGCTTAATTCAGACACTCTGTTCATCACCATCCCCTTTTCTGAATCGTTTTTGGCCACTATAGGTGTGGCAGGGTATACTCAGACATGAGTCCCTTTCTCACTGCACCATCAGAATTCAAGCAAGCCGGGCCGAAGACGGCTGAAATGCCAGAAACCGGTCCCCAGTAGCTTGTCTCCTTTCTGGTGAAGAATTGGCTTGGTAGTTTAGTCTGCCCTGTTCCCATGATGCACTGGGCCAGGGACAGACTGATTTGCATATAGCCAGGTTCTGAACTGGGATGGTGCAGTGAGATAAATAACGGTGATGGATCAAGCCCTGATCTTTGGACTGGGTAAGAGTGGTCTGCTTAATTCAGACACTCTGTTCATCACCACCCCCTTTTCTGAATCACAGATCGCCCGAAGGCGCTACTCCTCCCCTTCGAGGTGACCCCTCCATCCATGCCACCGCAATGCCACCGCGTGTCGGGGGATCACTTGCAACTTCTGCAAGAGGAAGTCACGGCCCTCTTGGCCAAGGGGGCCATTGAGCGCGTTCCTGGGCCAGAAGTAGGGTGCGGATGTTACTCCCACTACTTTCTGGTACCCAAGAAGGGCAAAGGGGGCCTACGCCCTATCTTGGACCTACGGAACGTCAACGGCTTCCTCCGGAAGGAGAAGTTCAAGATGCTGACTTTGGCTCAGGTCCTAGCTGCCCTTGGCCCGGAAGACTGGCAGGTAGCGTTGGCCTTGCAGGACGCTTATTTCCACATCCCCGTCCTGCCGGCCCACCGGCGTTACCTGCGGTTCACGGTAGGCCAAGAGCACTTTCAGTTTACCGTGCTCCCCTTCGGCCTTACCAGCGCCCCACGGGTGTTCACGAAGGTGATGGCGGTGGTCGCAGCTCATCTGCGCAGGTTAGGGGTGTCAGTCTTCCCCTACCTAGACGACTGGTTGTTGAAGGCGGGCTCGCCCCAGACAGTCGTCAGCCACCTCCAGACTACGGCCGACCTTCTGCATTTGCTGGGGTTCTCCATCAATGTGCCGAAGTCGCACCTGTGTCCCTCTCAGAAGCTTCTCTTCATCGGAGCGGTTCCCGACTCGGCGCAGTTTCGGGTTTACCCACCCAAACAGCGGGTTTGGGATATACAGGCTCTGATTCCCATCTTTCACCCTTATCCCGAGTCTCGTCAGGTTGACGCTGCGGCTTCTGGGGCTGATGGCCTCCTGCATCCTTCTGGTGCATCACACCAGGTGGCGGATGCGGGCTCTGCAGTGGGACCTGAAGTTTCAGTGGGCCCAGCATCAGGGCAACCTGTCCGATCATGTCTTGATCTCGGAGGGCACTGCGAGACCACTGCATTGGTGGCTCACGGACAGCGACTGGGTCAGTGGCAGATCCCTCTCCCTACCGCACCTGGAGCATGTGGTTGTGACGGACGCGTCCCTCCAAGGCTGGGGAGGCCACATGGGAGAGGCGGAGATCAGAGGCCTCTAGTCTCCGGCGGAGTCCCGGCTCCATATCAACCTTTTGGAGATGCAGGCGATTCGTCTAGCACTGTAGGCATTCCTCCCCTCTGTCCAGGAGAGTGTAGTGCAGGTGTTCACGGACAACACCACCGCCAAGTGGTACTGCAACAAACAAGGCGGGGTGGGGTCGTGGACCCTTTGCCAGGAGGCTCTGCGCCTCTGGCAGTGGCTGGAACATCAGGGCGTGACCCTGGTGGTTCAACACCTGGCAGGCTCTCTGAATGCCAGGGCGGACGAACTCAGTCGTCGGTGCATGATGGATCACGAATGGCGTCTGAACTCAAACGTGGCGCAAGGCCTCTTTCAGCAATGGGGAGAGCCTTGGTTAGATCTATTCGCCACAGAAGAGAACGCGCAATGTCATCAGTTCTGCGTGTTGGAATTTCCAAGGCGGCACTCGCTCGGAGACGCTTTTCGTCGCGAGTGGAGTTGCGGTCTATTGTACGCCTTTCCGCCTATACCACTTCTGCCCAGAGTGCTGAAGAAGATCAGGCGCGACCGGGCCCAGGTTATCCTTGTGGCTCCGGACTGGGCATGAAGATACTGGTATCCCGAGCTACTCAGCATGTCAGTCGATCCCCCGATTCGTCTGCCTCTTCGGGAGGACCTTCTGTCGCAGCAGCAGGGGACGGTCCTGCACCCGAACCTGTCCAGTCTCCACCTACAAGCTTGGAGATTGAGCGGCGGCAGTTGAGGCCATTTGACTTGCCTCCCGAAGTCTGTGATATCATTCTGGCCGCCAGGTGTCCCTCCACAAAGTCGGTATACGCCTGCAGGTGGAACAGATTTGTGGCATGGTGCACAGCAAAGGCTGTGGACCCTCTCTCAGCACCCCTTTCTGAAGTTCTACTCTTCCTTCTTTCCCTTGCCCAGCAGGGCTCTGCTCTGGGTGCTCTTAAGGGGTACCTTTCTGCTCTTTCTGCCTTCTTGCGGCTACCTGATCAGCCTTCCTTATTCAAGTCCCCCATTGTAAATAGATTTCTGAAGGGCATCACACACATATTCCCTCCTGTTCCCTTCGTGATGCCCCAGTGGGACTTGAATCTTGTACTCACTTATCTAATGTGTGCTCCCTTTGAGCCGCTCCATAACTGTCCTCTCCGCCTTCTTACCCTGAAGACGGCTTTCCTGGTTGCCATCACCTCTGCCAGGAGAGTGAGTGAGCTCCAGGCTCTTTCTTCTACTCCATCTTTCCTCTCTGTTCATCCGGACAAGGTGGTGTTGCGTACATGACCTTCCTTTCTGCCCAAGGTTGTCACGGCCTTCCACATCGGGTAGTCCATTACCTTGCCCACCTTCTTTCCGCCTCCGCATCCCTCGAATGAGGAAGAGAGGCTCCACGGTCTGGACTCAAAACGTGCACTCTCCTATTACCTAGATCGCACACGCCAGTTCCGGGTGGATGACCAACTCTTTGTTGGTTACGTGGGCGCGAAGAAGGGAAAGACGGTACACAAGAGGACCATTTCACGGTGGATCATCTTGTGTATTCAGGCATGTTACTCCATGGCCAAAAAGGAGCCCCCTGCTGGATTGTGGCTCATTCCACTCGAGCCACGGCAACAACAACTGCCTTGGGCCGAGGAGTCCCCTTACAGGACATTTGCCTGGCAGCTACGTGGGCCTCACTGCACATGTTCGCAAGACACTACTGCCTGGACAGTCAAGTCTGGAGGGATGGCTTCTTTGGCCGTTCCGTCCTCCAGGACTTTCTGGTGTGATTATTGGTTCGCAGACCCACCACCGGGGTTGGTATTGCTGGGGTATCTATTCTAAGGTAAGGAATCTCTCACTAAAGTGTCTTTCAGATGCACAAGTTACTACTTGTGTAACAATATATCTGTAAGATACATTAGTTAGTGATAGATTCCTTACCGACCCACCCATCCTCCCCATTCTGCGAACCCATATCTAGGGTTAAGGTCGTCCCCTTTCAGGGCCCTAGTTTCATGGCACCAGTGTTGGTTCTAGCATGGCTCTGCGTATCTGGCGCGGAAAAGCTGTGTATCAGAACTGACGTCAGCGCGCATGGGCGGCGTCTAAGTACTCCGACTACGTCATTCCGGCGCTAATGACACCGACGACGGACGCGGAGCCGCAGACGACGCCTACCGACGCGCAGGGGTATTGGTACGCAAACAATTCCGGATCCAGTCTGACGCCTGGGGATATTCTAAGGTAAGGAATCTATCACTAACTAATGTCTCTTACAGATATATCGTTACACAAGTAGTAACTTGTGCTATAAGTCCGAAATGAGCCGTTTGTCCGCCGTCCGCGTAATTAGCCAGCGCTCATAAGAACTGAGCTTCCGGTCCGCCCCCTCCCTAACCTGAGCGTGGAGCGCCCAGTGGCGTACCTGCAAATAACGAAGCCGTTTCGATTCCGGCAAGCCATATTCCTGTCGTAGAGTCTCGAAGGGAACTACCCCTTCCCCTGAATACAGGTGGAACAACGATCTGCACCCCGGCGGGCGCCACCTAGCGAAGGCCTGGGTGTCTTGACCCGGTCCAAAATCAGGGTTTTTTATCAAGGGCGTAAGTGGGGACGGGAATGTTGTCAACACGTGCTTCGTACTGGTCTGATCCCAAATTTCCAAGGGGACTCTTGTGATAAACGAGGCATACAAGTTGGGAGGTCGGTGCCGTCTGTGGAGAAAGGGGACCTCCTGCAACAGGCGGCCAGCTACTGCCTTGTCTTGAAAGATCCAGTGTTTGTCCGACTCCCACCTGCTCCACTCCACCAATGTCCGGAGCTGAGCCGCTTGATAATACAGCATCAGAACTGGGAGACCAACGCCACCCTTTTCCGGCGGCAGCATGGCCAGCCTAAGCTTCAAACGCGGACGTTTGCTGTTCCATATGAATTGGCCGAGCCCGGACTGAGTTTGGCGAATCCAGCCCTCAGGAGGGCGGAGCGGGATAGCGCGAAATATGTACAGGATTTGCGGAAGAATAGTCATTTTTATGGCAGCCACTCTGCCCAGCCAAGACAGCGGGCGGTGCCGCCATCTACCCAATTCCGATCAGAATGTCGGACAGAGCCTGGCGTAATTGATATGCACTGTGTCCTGCAGTGTGGCCGCCAGCTGAATCCCCAGGTATGGGACAGCCTCTGATGTCCATCGGAAGTGAAAGTGCTCCTGCAAGGAGGCCCGTGTGCGCCCATCGAGCGAAAGGTCCAGGGCCACCGATTTCGTCATGTTAACCTTAAAACCCGCCGCACCAGCAAACGATTCCAGGATCTCCGTACAAGCCGATAAGGAGGTGCTGGGAGCTGCCAGGGAGAGCAGGACATCGTCCGCGTATAGGCTAATCTTGTGCACATATGCACCAAATTTAATTCCCTGTACCCTCTGGTCTGCTCTCATTGCCTGCGCCAACGGCTCCATATAAAGGGCAAATAACAGGGGCGACAGCGGACACCCCTGCCTCGTCCCTCGTTCAATGGGGAAGTGGGGCGAGGAGCACCCGTTGAACCTTACAGTCGCCGTGGGGAAGGTGTAACAGTTCAGGACCCGAGTTCGAAACTTCAATCCTATTACTGCTTTTATCAGGACTTGTTCCAAATAAGGCCAATGAACTCGATCGAACGCTTTTTCGGCGTCAATCTCAAGCATCATAAATTCCCCTGACGTCTGCATGGCCTTCTATATCAAGTGTAGAACCCGCTTAGTGTTGTCTACCGTTTGCCGCTCCGGGATGAACCCTGCCTGGTCCGGCTCGATCAATCCCTGCATGAGCGGTGCTAGCCGCACAGCCAGAATACTAGTGTAGATCTTGAGATCGACTTTAAGGTGAGAAATGGGGCAATAGGCTCCGCACTGTGTGCGATCCTTTCCTGGTTTAGGGATGACGGATATGGTGGCGTCTAGCAGGTCACGCAAAATGGTGCCAGGCTCCTCGAATGAGTTAAAGGGGGCCATCAATAACTGTGCTATCTGTGAACAGAATGTTTTATAATAAATTGCCGTAAAACTGTCCGGCCCCGGTGCTTTGGCTAATTTGAGTCGCGAAATAGCTGAGATCACGTCTTCGAGCCTGATCCCGCTGTCTAGATGTTCTGTTTGGTCCGACGACAAGGCAGGAAGCGTAACAGACTCTAGAAAAGCCTCACCGTCAGCGGGGTCGAGCCGTGCCCCTGCATATAGGGAGGTGTAGAAATCACTAAAGGCCTTTGCTATGGCGCCATCGTCTGTGACCCGCACCCCGTTCCGTGTGGCAATCTCTTGCACCATATGTCAGCGTTGTGTTTCCCGGACTGCCCGCCCCAGTTGTCGCCCGCACCTGTCCCCCCCAGTGTAGTACATGTGCCTTATTCTCAGGGCCGCAAATTCTGCCCGGTCTTGATCTAAGGCGGCCACCTGCTGCCGCATTTGACGGAGCTGCCTCCACACCCGGGGCGCACCCGTCCTTTGGTGTGATTATGTGACAGGTAGTCTGTAATGACCCCCCTAGTTTTCTCCACTGTATCCTTGCGGTCTCTGGGTGAGTTGTGGCCTTCAGGCATGGTTGCGCTGGCTCCAGTTCCAGAGGCGGCGCTTGAGGCTTCTCCGGTCTAGGCTTACCATCGCGGCTCCGCAGCCTCAGGTGGAGGCAGGGGTCCAAGGTGGAGGGCTGAGAGTGATGTACGGAGACAGAGCGAGCGGTTGCACCGTTTGTCCAGAGACCCCAGCAGCTTCTCCACAGATACCAGGTCCTGTGTACGCCCGCACAAAATGCGTTGCGGATCCAGTGGTGGAGAAAGGTAGGTATGGGGGTAGAGTATCGCACCGGGTTAACACCGGTGGTATGTCCAAAGTTTCAAGGTGGATTGAATCAGTGGGCAGGTAGGAGTGTGCAAGAAAATAGTCTCAGATGGTAGGGTGGATCAGAGAGCGCACACATGCAAGATTTCTCACCTGGGTGGCGCAGGCCCCAACTGGCTTGCCCAGCGCGAAGGCAGGGGGGTGGGCCGGAGGAACTGTACCCAAATGCTCAGAACAAACCCAATTCCACAATAGCGGGGACCCAAGGCGCTTCAGCGTTAATATGCTATCTGTCGTGTGCACCTGATTCAATTCACCCCAGCAAGGCAGCGGCCTGACGTGCTCACACAAGTGCAGTCCTCTGGTGTTGTCTGTGTCTGTATGGGACACCGCGCCTGCGTAGTAGCTCCGCTCACCAGTGTAGTGTAGTTCCTATTTTCCCTTTAGGCCCTGTGCATTGGAATAACATAAACAGCAGTGTAGATATAGGACTGAGGTCATCTAGGTCTCTACTGGCTATGCTAGACTTAATTTAGGTTTGCGCCAGGTAGCTCAGAGGTCACTGGAAACTTTCTTGAACGAATAGGAAGGGATCAGCTTCCCTGGCTCAGACAAGAAGGGATTCAGCTTCCGACAACCGCATAAACATGACAACTTTGCTCCCTCGGAATAAGAGTAAATCTCTAGAGTCGTGTGAAAACAATAGACAGTTATTTCACTCAGTCAGACGTGCGTTCTTAGTTTCACCAGAGGGCAGAGAATGGAGAGACGGGCGTTTTCAATAAAAGGTATTATTTATTGAGCAGTCTTCCTTCTCATGCAAGAGAAATGAATTGCAACAATTGCAACACTTAATATAAAGTAAAGTACGTACAGTAAAAGGAGTATTATGAAATAATACTGTAAAAGCATTGATATGGTTTCTTAGCCATAAGATACTTTAAAATGTATAAAATATATACATACATATATACATTGACTAACGTACTCAACTGGTGCTTCTAAAATACGCCTACCCCGGTGTACCTGACCTAAGCCTAATACTGGGAAGGAGTAAGTAAGTAGCAGTTTAAGTTAAGTAGGTTTTGCCAAGAATCTGACTCAAGAATTCTCTCTAAGGCTTTAGTCAGCACTGTACCTTGGGAATAGAATGTAGGAGGTCTGGTATCTCTCTCTCAGGACTCAATATCCCAGCCACCCGCAAGGGAGGCTGGAAACGCCAGAGCTGGATTTTCTCGGCAGGAGAAAAGACAGCGTCTTTCTCAGCGCGTCAAAGAGGAGGGGCAGCGTGGGCTTCACGCATCTGCTGGGCTCACTGCAAGTAGATAGCTGCTCTGCTCCAAAACCACCACCGTGTGTTTGCTTAAGGCAACGTTGGCCTATTTATACCTGAAAGGTGGCGGGTTTGACGTAAGGTTGGACATAAGACGTCAATAAAGATGTCATTAAGAACTGGCCATTCTTACAGTGCTTCACAGGAGTTCTAGGACGAAATCAAAACAAAACCTAACGGGAATTTCCCAGGTTGCTGGAGGTTTGTTTTGTTTAGAGAACTCGTTGTGCTTTCTAGGAGTCGATGGGAGTAGCATGTGTGTTTTTCCGACCCACCCCAAAATACAAATTTCGCATTTGAAATGGTATATGGAAAATTCATGGAAATGAGTATTTGTACTGTACGTTTTTCAAGCAGTGTTATCAGTCAGATAAAAGCATATAGATATCAGCTGAACGAATTGTGAAAATTACACATGAAATGGCTCTAAATACAGAAAAGAAGGTCGAGACCCTTTCATCACATATTTATACAGTTGCTGTAAATGTGCTAGAAGCTGAGGTAATATATTGTCTCTAGAGTTCCAAAAAATAGAAGCTCTGTTCTTTAAGAATAGTTCTACTTTAAGCAGAGTACATGTGGCAGTAAAAGGTAAATATTTTGGAAGTTGAAAAAAAATAATTTCTCGTTTAAGGGAGAAAAATAGTTCCTAATGTTTTCAGTAGCTTATGTTTTCCAAAGCTGAAGGCTGAATTCAGAGTTCAGGGGAACGCTGTGTGCTCGTTGCTTAAAAAGTTTATTCTTTCTGTTCAGGGGAGAACATCATTTCAGACAGACTCGCAAAAAATTGGTCTACATATTCAGGTGAGAGTTTGACCAAGTTTGAAAAATGCTGCAACAGTGCCGTCGTGATAATGATTGCTATCATTGATGTCAGGATCAGCAATGCTCACAGAAGGTCGTACCTGGGTGATGTTGCTCTCTTCTCGTGCTTCACTCCCACCTAATCATAGTGGTGAAGTTTCAACGAATGCCGTCATCAGGATTGGTAACGGCTGGGGACAACACGATGCATGAGCCGTTACAGGACTTAGCAAGGTATCGACATCCATTGGTACTGCTGATTGTAGTGTAAGACAGGTGTCCAACACGCATTCTTCTCCGCATAGCATATATCAAAGCACAGGTAAGATGCAGTTCTGCCATATAGGTCTGAATGAAAGAAACCAGGTCATATTCAGATCTCTTAGCCGGGCTAATCCAAGGAATTTAGTTATGCGGTCCCGATAGCGTATAGCTAGGATCGTTTCTTCCATTGTTGCTGGAGTCTTGCCTGCTTTTTGGCTTGCCATATCGGAGCAGAAGGGTCAAAAATTAAATTCCTGCTACGAGTCCCAAAAGTAGTGGTAGGCCACCAAAAACCGAATGGACAAAATTGGGAAAGATGCCCAGGACTGCTTCGAAGGGTGTTAACAGTCCCGAAAAAATTGTCTTAAATACATGTGCGATACCACTGGCATCTGACATATTTAGGATTTGGCTTAGCATTTCTACGAAATGCATGGGGCAATTGGTTGATAAAAGTGTATGTATCTCTGCAGTTGTCCTTGCAACTTGAAGATCATACGTTTCTTTTGATGACGTTATAGGCACTGTTGTCTGCAAAAGCACAGACTTCATTCTGCTTAAAGTATCAATTTGTATAGAAGAGATATTCAAGGAAGGCCAAATCGTCGCCTCAGTATCTGGAGGGCCGTTTGGATACAATACTTGCATACAGCAAGTGACCATGGAACTAACGCTTATGAGATATGCTTTCCCTGGCACCATGCCACAATAGTTGTAGTCCGTTATTAGAACGTAACCCCTGTTAGAAAGTTGTCTAAAGAATGGCTCTATCTGTGTTGCAGGTGTGCCATGCTGGTGGCATGAAAGGGTATTTGAAGTCACCACACAGGCCCCATGTAAATTAATACCTTGACACAAAAGTATACCGTTTAGTGATTGTTTACAATTATTACCACTAAGAAATACATTTTTGTTCTTGTCACTATAACATGTGTGGTATAAGGTGATTTCCATGATGACTTAATGTACCCTTTACCCAACCTTTCATACTGGCCTGCTGGTATATACTCTTGGCATTTTTTAAATTGGAAAGTTGTTATCGGAATTGTGATTATTCCGTGTATTATCCATTCAATGACAGGTCTTTCTGACATTGTCAATGGTAATCTCTCAAGTCTTTCAATACTCAGAATCGTATAGTCTGCTCCTTTTTGCGCCAAACTGATTTGTTTATCAGTAAGGTTAAAGATAGAAAACAAGGACGTTGTGTTAATTAAACGCCATGGCACATAGCCTGAACGCAGGTTTTGCAACGTCCAGCCTAGCTGTACAATAGAACGTAATTGGGACTGACCATGTTGTAACATTAGCAAGTCCTGATCTATTATATCGATAGCAGATGATACAATACTGTCCAGTGAATATATTCTGGAGGACAGAGTCATTAACCCATTGTCCACAACAAAATGTGATTTTTCCAAATGAATAATATCAATTTCTTGTATTTTCTCTGCTGTCTCAATTTGAGTCACTTTCCAAGCTTCATTGTACGCAGTGTATATACTGGCCGCTATGAAACGTTTTTGACGCTGTTTGCGTGGTCCCATTATGAAATCGCGCAAGTCAGCACCGTCTTTAAGTAAAGTCAAGTGTTGCTTAATTTCTGCCAGTTTGGATGTCTGTAGCCATTCAAGGCATAGTTTACCTACACTAGATGTTGTTACTATCCCTGGATGTTGTCTCTGGGAGTATCTAGGGTCTGGTCTGGTCATTTTTAACCCCTGTATTTTGTTCAGGAATCTATCTTGACATTTATTTGTGTCTGTTGGCCAGATTAACCATTTTCCCCAATCAGGATGTGTTCTGTTTTGAAGTGAAATTTGGGATACGTCTATCTCAATATCTGTGGTTGTATTATCAGGTATTGGTTTTGGAATAGACGGTTTGTTCAAGTCTTTAATCTTGGCTAGGCCAAGACAGGTAGTCTGTTGAATGGTGTCATTCAAGAACATTATTTGTTCTGGGATCATGCAGGCTCGAAATAATGCTTCTAATTCTTGGACATGCCATTGTTTTGTACCCCAGATGGTTTTTGTTTCAATGTTGTTTTTCCAGAAATCAAAACCAAATGTAATCTTTTTTTCATAAAATGTTTCCGAATAAATCAGTTTAGTATTTGTCAGCATGGTTTTTGTCCCTGTTTTATCTAACAGTATGTAATAAAATGTTTCTGCATCACTTGTGTTAAATCCTGAGAAGTATGGGAATTTCTCATAAAATGTTTTCGAACTGCTTTTAGGTGGAGTCGCGCAATGTTCCCATTGATTATATTTAAAAACATTTCTAGGTTGAGCAGATTTATGCAAATAGTGGTGTGCATAGTGGTTATAGCAATACATCTGTTCATAGTTCAATGAACCCTGTAAATAATAATGTTCTGTAAATTTTGCTGACATTACTAAATCTGACATCATATTATTTATGCTTTCAAAGTCCCAATCATCAGAAATTGTACTTGGTTTTACAAAGTCACTTAATGAAACCTTGAATTGATGTGGATATTTCAAGAGTTCGACCAGGCCATAGATTTCGTAATCCGTTTTGTCCCAAACTACCCCGCCGGGTATTGGAATGGCTGTCACATTCACTGATGATAGTTCTCTTTTCTCGATGTGAGATGACTTGTGTGGCTTTAGGACCAAGTTGATGTTCTGACTTGCTGTGTCCAGTGTACTGTATTTTCCCTCAATGAATTTTCCCAAACAAAGTACCATGATGAGCCAAAGCAGGAGGAAAAGTACACCTAACACAATCCAAAATTCAATCCATGGAGAAATCAGATAGGTTTCTTTGAGTTGAAGAAAGAGTTCTGTTGCTTTGTCTTTAAAAGTTTTTGTTGCTGGCGTTACTTCAGGTTTGTTTGGATCTTCAGAAAAGTTATCGAAATTGATGAAGTAGCCAGATGCTGTTCTGTCAATTGTTGGAATTGCTTTTTCAATTTCTCTTTCATTAGCACATTCTGAGGCTACATCGTTGTAGACTGGTGTTTCTTGACGAACTGTTTCAGTTTGGGTTTCAAGAGGCACAAGTTCCATGGCATTGTTGCATAGTCCTTTTTTATTCACTGCAGGTTTATCAAATGTGATTAGTCTTTCAATTTGAACCTCTTGGATTCAAACAAAATTTTGGTATTCTGCTATTTCTTGGGAGTCCACTGGGCCTACTACTTATTATTGGCCACATGATTGTGGTTTTACCAGGTCGATGGATACAACTCAGTTCTCCTTTTTACCAGCAAGGGGCGGTAGTACAACTGATCTTGTTCCGTTGATGGCTAAGACAGGTACTGCTTTTCTGTAAGAAGGCCCAAATTCCTTCTTCACCGCTATCTTCTCTCTGACCAGATCCCCAATCTTTGGAATCCAGACAGGTCTTGCTGGGACAGGTGGTGTATCTTCAGTGGTTGATGGCTGTAGTTTAACTTTACGTTGCTCAGGGCTTTTCTTGTTTCATTTAAGTCCTGTAAAACAGCCAAACGATCTTTGATGTCAAAACATTTTTTCTTATCTTTCACCACTGAAGTTTGACTATCTAAATCCTGAATATACATTCTAGTTCCGAACAATAGTTCGTACGAGCTGAAACCTTTTAGAGAATTTCTTGGCAGATTGTTAAGACTACTTTGGACACTTATTAAATGTTGGACCCACCCATTACCCGAACCTAATACCTTTGCCGTTATAGATTGCTTTATGTCTCGGTTTTTTCTTTCCACAATCCCGTTTCCCTCGGGATGGAAGGGACAAGAGTACCGCAATGCGATGCCCATGCTGGTCATGGCCTCCTTATAAGCTCGAGAGCTAAAAGCAGGACCCTGATCAGAATGGAGCATGCCAATTGCGTATGTGCCGATAAAGACTCGCAAATCTTTTATAACAGTTCTGGCGTCAGCCGAGCGCTGGGGTCTGTGTTTTTAAGTGAGTTTAGTCTTAAAAGGAATTAATGGGACGCTGGATTTTACATATAGATAGCCTTATGCTATCTACTAGAATGGCCATGGCACTACTCCGGTTGGCTCACTGCTACGATCTCTGTTGCAGTTTGGACAGCTCTTTGCAAATTTGTAATGTTGCAGGCTCATCCCCGGCCACCAGTATTCTGATTGTAATTCTGTCAGAGATTCTTTGATCTGTTTGTGCCTCGGACCTTCACCCATGTGTGCGTCTGCTACTAATAAGACTCTCCTGTTCGTGTTTGGAATTACTCTATCCCCCACTCCAGGGATTCGAGCAAAAGGAACGGAGTTTGCATCAATTACGTAAGTATAATTGAGTGGATAGTTCACGGGTAGTGCTGCACAGTCGCCTTTTGAAGACGTTTTTACCGCCAGCATGGTTTCCCCATCTATGTATTTTCGTGAACGCTTTTTTGTGGCTACGGAAGCCGGTTGAGTTGCTTCCGCTGTGGCTGTATTAGCCAATAAATTCCCTGCAACGTGAACGCCATCACGTTGATGACTCAATGTATGTATCACGTGAGGCTTTTGTAGTTCTTTCTGTAAAAGAACTACTTGTTCCCAAAGCATTTTATGCTTGATTGTGGCACCTGTGTCATCTTTGTAATCGTTTTGAACCCAGTTCTACAAATCATTATTGTAAGATTTGACGCAGGAATGCGAATCGCACACAATTTGTGTCGGGAATTCACGATCAGCATTTTCAAGCGCCATCTTTAAGGATATGATTTCAGCTCGCTGAGCCGAACTGTTTCTCAGTGATTCATTTTTGTTATTTTTGGTGTGAATTTACCACAGAGCCAGCGACCTTTAACAATCGTGCAGGCTGCATTGTAGGATTTATCTTCTACATTGTAATGTTGTACAAATCTGTCTGTATAGATTATACAAGAGTACTGTTGGAGAGGCAGAATTTCGATTGGCAGAGGATATTCTTCTTCATATTTTAAATCATTCAGTTTTTTCATATTCGGGACAAAATAGTATGTCACGTCTTCTGCAGCAAGAGAATTTTCCCACTGTATCCATTTAGGATCCAGTGCCACCATTTTTAGATTAACTGGGCTGACTAATGCCTCAAAGGCTGATTCTGCTGTAAAAACAGTTATCCTTTTGCCTTGGGCTAGGGCTCTCTCTTTTGCTATAGCCGTATGAACCGCAGTTAGAATTTTTTCAGTTGAACTGAACTTTATTTCAGCTTTTGTGTACAAGTGTGATTTGTAAGCTATTGGTACCGTTTCTCCTTCATTAGAGGTCAGGTACGTGAATCTGCATCTTCCTGGGATGACTCGGATTACAAGGTTGCGTGTATTGTCACGTGTTTCTAATTTTGTTTTAGCTAACATGTCTGTTTGCAGTGATCTCAAAATTTCTGTGTGTTTCTGAGTCCAATTTATTGGTTTGAAATCAGGTTTTATTAGTTCGTAGAGAGGTTTAATCCTCTCTGCATAATTTAGAATGTAAGTTCTTCCGAAATTCAGGAAGCCTAGTATCGATTGTAAGTTCTTCAGCGTTTTTGGTGCTTGGAGTACAGCGCATTTCTCTAAGAAGTTGTCTGCTAGGCTTTTGCCTTCACTTGATAATTCATATCCTAAAAACAGGACCATTAGATGGGCAATTCGTGACTTTTTAAAGTTGAATTTGTAACCCTCGGCTGCGAACCCAAGTATTACGGTGGTCAATCTTTTCAAGTGAGTATACAAGTTGTCGTCAGTGAGATAGATGTCATCGACATAAGATAATGCCTAATCATCATACATTTGTAGTAACTCTGTTACTCTGGCTGAGACTAATCCTGGGCTGTTCTTGAATCCCTGTGGGAGTCTACAGAAATTTTTCTGTGACCCCATTATTGAGAAAGCGGTTAAATACCTGCTTTCTGGTGCTATATTCTGACAAAAGAATCCATTAGAGATGTCTAATGTTGTTTTGTATTTTTTGCGAACTATGTTATTCATTAGTGCCGTACTGTGCAAATTTTGTACCGCACATGTTTTGCAACATGAGTTAAGATGTCTGTAGTCCAAGACTAGACAATATGAATTGTCTGGTTTGGAGACAGGAAACAAAGGATTGTTCATTTGAGAGGTGCATGTTTCAATCACCCCTTGGTATTCAAGTTGATCTAAAATCTCCCTGACCTGTTTTTTAGCTTCTTGCTTAATTGGGTACTGCCTTTGTGCAGTTGGTTGACATTTTAACTGGATTTTGTGAGGAGGAGAGTCCTCATCCCATCCTACATGATTCTTATATAATGCAGGTGCTTGAGCTACTGCCCATTTTCTAGCATATATATATATATATATTCTATGAATTGGAATATGATTTGAGAAGGCAGGCATCATCATTTCTTTGCCATGAGGGCACTCCCTGACAAACTCCGGTGGCCAGTCTTTTTCAGCTAACAGGATGTCATAGCCTTTTGAGAGGTTATCCCAAAACAGACCCCTTACTTTCCTAGTCTTATCTCCCTCTATACGCAGTGTTATTTTGTATATTTTATGAGGTTCGCTAACTCTGGTATCTGCAGTTTCCACTTGAATGTATTCATTCGTGTCCACTGTCTCCAGATGATTCATCAGGATCTTGCGAGCTATGGTGATTTCTGCTGCGCTGTCTAGCATTGTCTGTGCCCACTCTCCGTTTTTCAGCTGTGTCCTCAGTATTCTCAGCATGTTCGAATATTTTAATACTGGCTACCTTCTTTCTTTGAAATTGTAATTTTTTACTTTGAGCAGGTTCCTTGTCTTTGGACTTGGCGTGCTCTTCCCTGTGTTCTGACCATCCTCTTCTTTCCGATTTCTGCGAAAAAGATCGAGAGGGACGTGTATCAATATTTTGATATCTATCAGGCTTTTTCAAATTATCCCTATTTCTAAGGTTGTATCTTTTCTCAGAGGGCTCCCTTTGGGGGGACTGGTGTTCTCGGTTCGGAGTTCTTTCCCTCCAGTGAGGAGACCTTCCTCTGGACTGGAATCTTTTTTCTTTGGGAGTGGATTGTTTATTTCCATCCCAGCTCTTTTTTGGAGCGTTTAGATTATTTTTAATAAATATTTTTTCAGGATTTTAAAGTAGTTGGGGTTTTACCGGTTTCCCACCCAAACTATCTCTACCTAGTTCTTCATAGGATTTTTCTATGATTCTGGCAAGTTCAATTGGTTGATCTGCTATATCTGTTTCCTTCAATTTTTGGCGGATCAAAACAGATGCTGCTTCTCCTTTTATGTTGGCTAATAATATAGCCGAGACCTGCCTGAAGTCTTTCAGTAATTTCATACCCAGAGTTAAAGCAGGTTGTGGACCGTATTCATTTTGAATCTGTCTTAGTACATCTGGTATTACCGCCAGAGACGGAACACCATGTGTTTTTGTGTAAATGGAAGCAAAGACTGTGCCCCAAGTGTCACAGTCCTCCACATGCGGTGCACCCCCCATTGGAAGGCAGATAGTCAGAATTCTATGTTTCTCACTAGGGGTAGTATTTGGGAATACTGCCTCTATTTGAGTTATCTTTTGTGCTAGCCAGAATGGAATTTGTTCCTGTTTTGCGGGTGTTTTACCAAGACATGATTGTATGTTCTGTGGTGTAATTTTATTTGTGTTCCCCTGATTAGAGGTCAGCTGTGGAATGTTAACAGCTGGTTGGACTGTTGCAGTCCTCATTACATATTGGACTAGCTGTCTGTGAATTTTAATTAGTAATTTTAGCTGGACTAAAAGTTCCTTGTCTGACATTTTTTCGATGTCTGGATGTGGTGTGTAGCTGGCTAAAACCGGCCATGTTGCTCCTGGTCCACCTAGTGGACCGAGCCTGGTGATGTGATCATTATGTTTTAGGGCGCCTTCAAACCAGAGCAGGTGCTCTTCATAATTTAGTAAGTTTTCAACATCCTCGAAAGGAGTGTATTCATGCGGAGGTTCCTCTATTTTGTAATAGTGGAATTCGTGTGTTGTAGCGTTTGCCGCTGGAAAGTTTATCCATGAATAGAATACCTCTGTCTGCCGATATTCGTGTGCCTCTATCACAAAAATGACTGTACCACCTCGTGATGTCAGTCCGTTTTCTATAAGTTTTAATGTTATAGTTTTTCTTATGTTGACCGGAATGAGGATAGCATTCCGGTCATTCTGTAGGAGACTTGTGACATCCTCTAGGAGTTGATTTGCTATTCTCAATGCCTCCCTATCGTCATCACTGTCTGGCATTTTACTGTCAGAAGTGTTTTTTGTTGCAGATCAAGTTTTCAAGGAGACCAAAGATTAGGTGCACAATATTTTGGAACACTGTATCCTTCAACGTTGACTAAACCAAAAACTCTACATAGGAATCTCTTCCTACTAAGTTCCGGCGGATTTTAACCTTTCACCCACTCCAGACGTCTATTGGAGTATTTACGGGAAAAAGGGTCTGCGTGAAAAAGCACGACTGAGTTACTCTAACGTCTTTCGTTAGTTTTATCGCCTTACCAAACGTTGGGGGCCATGTAGTGTAGCTCCTATTTTTCCTATAGGCCCTGCGCATTGGAATAACATAAACAGCAGTGTAGACGTAGGACTGAGGTCATCTAAGTCTCTACTGACTATGTTACACTTAATTTAGGTTTGCGCCAGCTAGCTCAGAGGTCACTGGAAACTTTCTTGAAAGAATAGGAAGGGATCAGCTTCCCTGGCTCAGACAAGAAGGGATTCAGCTTCCGACAATCGCATAAACAAGACAACTTTGCTCCCTCGGAATAAGAGTAAATCTCTAGAGTCGTGTGAAAACAATAGACAGTTATTTCACTCAGTCAGACGTGCGTTCTTAGTTTCACCAGAGGGCAGAGAATGGAGAGACGGGCGTTTTCAATAAAAGGTATTATTTATTGAGCAGTCTTCCTTCTCATGCAAGAGAAATGAATTGCCACAATTGCAATACTTAATATAAAGTAAAGTACGTACAGTAAAAGGAGTATTATGAAATAACACTGTAAAAGCATTGATATGGTTTCTTAGCCATAAGATACTTTAAAATGGATAAAATATATACATACATATATACATTGACTAAAGTACTCAACTGGTGCTTCTAAAATACGCCTACCCCGGTGTACCTGACCTAAGCCTAATACTGGGAAGGAGTAAGTAAGTAGCAGTGTAAGTTAAGTAGGTTTTGCCAAGAATCTGACTCAAGAATTCTCTCTAAGGGTTTATTCAGCACTGTACCTTGGGAATAGAATGTAGGAGGTCTGGTATCTCTCTCTCAGGACTCGATATCCCAGTCACCCGCAAGGGTAGGCTGGAAACGCCGGAGCTGGATTTTCTCAGCAGGAGAAAAGACAGCGTCTTTCTCAGCGCGTCAAAGAGGAGTGGCAGCGTCCGTGGGCTTCTCGCATCTGCTGGGCTCACTGCAAGTAGATAGCTGCTCTGCTCCAAAACCACCACTGTGTGTTTGATTAAGGCAACGTTGGCATATTTATACCTGAAAGGTGCCGGGTTTGACGTAAGGTTGGACATAAGACGTCAATAAAGATGTCACTAAGAACTGGCCGTTCTTACAGTGCTTCACAGGAGTTCTAGGACGAAATCAAAACAAAAGCTAACGGGATTTCCCAGGTTGCTGGAGATTTGGTTTGTTTAGAGAACTCGTTGTGCTTTCTAGGAGTCGATGGGAGTAGCCATGCTGTGCTTTGGATTGCATGGGCTATTCCTGAATATGAATCCGATTCTTATGCCTTTGTTAGGACATTATTGATTATAATCTCACAAGGGCATAAATCGGGAATATCGAATTAGGGTCCTAGATAAGAACACAACACCAGCAGGCGCAGGCAGTGTTGGAATGCGTCCCCGCTCCTCACCTGGGCGCCACGCTGTTGATGGCTCCACCTCACTGTTCGGCATATGCTGTGCAGATCTCGTGTGTCTGTAGAGTTGTAGTAGGCCGTGCCACGAGGTAGAAGGGGAGGCCACGGGGGCCGAAGCTACATCCTGCACTTATCCCCGTCGACCCCTCGAGGGTCTTGACAAACCTCTGCCTGCGACTCGTCAGAGGAGGACCCCGGTGAGCAGCCAGCAGGTGTGTCACAGATTGTGAGGCCTGCCGTTTCAGCAGGGCCGCCGTGCACTGACCCAGTCAGCGTCGGTCAGTGCAGGAGCGGCGTAGTTAATCTCACAAGTATCCAGTGTATTTCAGGCCAGGCGAAAGGTAGGCACCGCCACCGGTCACCAGCACATAAGGAAGCCGCCCAGGGTAGCATGCGGTAGCCCGCCGGCAACAGGCAGCTCGTCCCTGATCAGAGCACCAGGCCTCCCGGTCACCTCGCTCACTCGGAGGGCACGCGCCTCTCCGCCAACCGGTGTCCTCAATATGGCCAAAGGGCGGCTCCCGGAACCCTCTGATACTAAAACAATTTGGGGCTGCTACTAAAGGCACTGTAATAGCAGGATATATGGTGGGCTTGGAGCGGAGCTCAGCTCAGTGCGACCGCTCCCGCCGCCATCTTGGCCACACCCTGTGATAAAATACATTTTAAGACGATACTTGCATGTTATTAACTCTAAAGTTCATCTACAATTCCCATAAACCCAGTAATAAAAGGTTGGGGCTGTAATTTAATGGGTCATTGATGCTGAAATGCAAGCACTACATCTTTGTGTGTGATCAGTCCTGGGAACATATATACTTCCCTTAATATCAGAAATAAATACAAGCATGGTACCTTAACCTGGCCTCCATGCTAAAATGAGGGTATTGTCCCTACATGTGTGCCATCACTACTGAAGGCCTTATACAATCCCTAGTTTAGAATTGTAATATTCAGGTGTTGTCAGCTGTTCTGCATCAGTACTTCAAATGCATGTGATACTCCCTTTCTGTGCCATCAGCCCTGAATGTAGGTCTGCTCCCTTAATATTCTATCAGACTGGAAAGGCAGGAGTGCTCCCTGGGATAGCCAGGAGCAGATTGAGTTATCTAATGTTGCTTCAACACTGAAGTACAAGTACAGTTCGTAAGTGCCAAGAGTACACCATGGAAATACATGTTATTTATTGATTAGGAAAATAGGATCTTTGGTTTTTTTCACTTGTTGAAGTCATACTCCTGTCTAGAGAAAGCCCCCACTCTAAAGATAAAAAAGTACCTTTTAATCTAGAGTTGCCCTTTGACTGTCAAACACTTGCTCCTTCGGCCTAAGCAGGTTTGAGGTTTGAAACAGCCATGGTCTTTAGTGGGAGGAGATGTATAACGCTGCTCTGCAGTGGATTTTGTGCATGTTTGCACACGCCAACAAGAGCCAGCTGCCTGATAGCACATTACAGAAATATTAAGAATCCCACATGCAGGAGGCGTGAGAGGAGGCCCAGACAGCTGGCGCTAAAAAGGGCATTTATCTACTTCCGTGAGTGCTTTTTATCCACTTAGGAGGAAAATTCCTGCAGCCAGGGACAGACACCCGACTATACTTTTGAAAACAAAATACTGTGGCACATTTGGCTTTTTATACCACCCGCAAAAGCACTTGGCGGTAAGCCATGCTCGCGCACCCACCTTTCTGATGTTAGGAGAAGGAGCGTCTCTTTCCTGCATTGTATTAACAGGCAGGAGTCGCGGCTCTGAGGCTGCACTTGGTGTTTTATGAATGAGAAGAAGGAAAAATAATGTTAAAAAAAAGCGTTTGTGAGCGTACAGGAAACATGACGGAACTGGCAAGAACCCTCGGCTCTCTTTTTTTCGCTGCCACTAATATCTCAGCTGAGTCTAGGGTGGGGCACGGCTGTGCCAAGGCTGAGAGGAGTGGTGAGGGGCACTGTAAGTGTGTGTTAGTTCTGGGGGTCTCTAGTTGGCAATGGTATTCACCTTTGTCCAAATAGGGACCCTTACTTCTAAGTCGGGATAAGGGGATTACACTCCTGCTCACCCCCTTGGTAGCTTGGCACGAGCAGACAGGCTTATCTCAGAGGCAGTGTGTTAAGCATTTGTGAATATACACAGTAATACAGTAAAAACACTACAGATGGACACAACACAGGTTTTATAAAAATAAGTATTCTTTATATAGACTTAAACACAAGGCCACAAACTACAAACATCCACAATACTACACTTAAGATTACTTAAAAGATGATTCAAGTCTCTTAGTTCAAGTTGTTGGTAAATGCGGCAAAGTTCTCAACAAAGTACCTGGATGCGTAACACAAAGTGAACAAAAGGCTCGCAAAAGGGGAAATGTGTCGGTTCCGTGACCCGGGGGAACGGTTGCGTCCTTCCTCAATGCTTGCGCAGAGTAGGGGACTCGTCGTGAGCCTTACCGGTGCGGAGGTGATGCAGAGATTCTGGGCCTGTGGGCCCGTTGCGGTGCGCAAGATGGCGTCTCGATGCGATGCTATGATCCGGTTGCGATGCGAGAAGATGGCGCCCTTGATGCGGCGATGCGATGACGCCCTGGCAGCCTTGCGACGACTCTGAACTTTGGAGCCGCGACAGGCCCTGCGACACGCTTCTCCTGTAATGCGATGGCGACTCTGTCGATGGCATCACGCTTCTCCAGGGATGCGACAGCAGGCAGCTTTGATGAACATACGCTTCCAGGGAGATGCGACGAAGGCGCACTTCTCCGGCGTTGTAATGATTTCTGCTGCGGCGACCACACGCTTCCTCTCGATGCGTCGCGCTTCCAGCTCCCAGCGGCACACAATTGACTGGAGTCAGAATTCCCAGCAAGGAAATTTAGGAGGGAGCTGGAGGTGAAGTCATTTGTCCCTGGGACTTCAGCAGGAGGCAAGCACAGTTCAAGCCCTTGGAGAATAGTTTGTAGATGAAAGTCCTTACAAAGTTCCTTCTCCTTTTCCTTGGCAATGAAGCAACCACTGCAGGCCAACCTGGCAAACAGCACACTGGCAGAGGGGCAGTACAAATCCTGCAGCTTCCTTGGTTCTTCTCCTTGGCAGAAAGGTTTCTTGCTCCAGAAGTGATCTAATTTCTTGGGATCAGGGTCCCAATATTTATACCCCAAAATCCTTTGTTCTCTGAAGGCTAAGAGGCCTCTGCCTTGTCCAAACCAGTTCCTGAGCACTTTGTTTACATAACTCTCTTCTTCCTTTCACTGTGCAGGGCAGAGACATCAGATGCCCCTCAGGAGGTGGAGCCAGCACAGGGGAGGGATGATACAGCTCTAGAACACTCTGTTGACATGATTCCTCCTCTCCTTTCACAGTGCAGGGCAGAGACATCAGACAAGCCACAGGGGTGGAGCCAGCAGTGTAGAGGGAAGGCCCAGCCCTATTCAGGTCCCAGGTGCAACTCCTCGCTCACATCTAGATGCACTCTATATTCACCACCGGGCTGCCCCAGTCTGTCTCCTGGAATCCCCCAGCCCTGTCACTCACAAACCCAGACAAGGAATACACAACCCAGCAGAGGCAGGCTCAAATGGTTAGGCAAGCAAATACCTGCTTTCTAAAAGTGGTATTCGCAAACACAGAATATTAAAATAAACTTTACTAAAAGATGTACTTTATTATTCTGAGTTCAGGCATACTAAATTTGAATGTCTACCATGTTCCCTGAGTCAGTTAGGATTAAAGGAATGTAATAATCTAACTGCCATTCTGGCCTATGAGAACAGGTAGCCTTCAATAGTGGAAAACGAAAATGGCTGAAATTCACCATTAGAGCATGCTAAACACATCAGAGCATGTCCTACCTTATACTTACAATGCACCCTGCCCTTGGGCCTACCACAGGGGCTGTCTAATATGAAGCAAAGGGAAGGTTTAGGGACTGGCAAGTGGGTGCACTTGGCCAAGTCGACATGGCAGTGTTAGACTGCACACAGGCCGTGCAATGGCAGGTCTGAGACACACTTTACAAGCTGCTTCTGTGGGTGGCACAACCAGTGCTGCAAGCCCACCAGCAGCATTTGATTTACAAGCCCTGGGCACACATGGTTGACTGTACTAGGAGCTGACAGATAAATCAAATAACCCAATCATGGAATCCAATTATTACATCAATTTAAAATAGGGAGCACTTGCACTGTGGCACTAATTAGCAGTGGCACAGTGCCCAAAGCATAAATCCAGCAAAAACATATCAAAACAGAGGAGGCAATCAGTCAAAATGGAAGGTAGACTCACGCCAATGATGCCAGGTCTAACAGTGTGCATGTCGGCATCAGACGAACCCATTCAGGCCAACCTCAGTGCTTCTCTCATGCTAGGTATAGCATGAGAGCAGCGTTTGGATTAGGTGGGAAGCCTGTATTTTGTGGCTCATCGCTCGAGGAGCAACAAGGCGGCCGTCAGTGGGCATGGCAGGTAAGTCACTTTCCTTTCATAGGCATCATTCAAAGAGCTGTGGACACCCCTTAGAAGTCAGCTAAGCTCAACGAGAATGGAATGCGCGCACTGCCAGTGCCAAACTTCTGGTGCGATTGCTGGCAACTTAAAGTAATAGCCATATGTTTGCAACAAAAGATTTTATATGTAAAATAATTACCTACCAAATATAATTTACACTTATGGGCACCCGTGATGCTTAGAAGGAGGTTTTTAGCGTGGTTAGCTGGGAGGTGCGTGGCTGGGAAAGCAGGAAATGTTCTGTCTGGCGGTTGGTTTGCCTGGAGAAGGTGCTGTAAGTGAAGCCTCTGGTAGATGACGTTCTTGACACGGGGTGGGCTTTGTCTGTTACGACAGCCACCAATAACATATGTAGATTGAGGGAACGGGTAGCAAATAGTCACGCTCTCCTTTCTTGCACACTGTCTTGCCATCTTTCGCGAAGGGAAACAAGTTTGCTTTTCACGTTAGCGATGTACATGCAACATACAGAGCTGCCGACTTTGTGCTTGAGGAACCGGGTTCGAGTCTTGGCGTTGGCTCTACAAACAACATGCAGATTATAATAAATTTAAACACCCAACAAATAAATATAAACAATGGCATATTGAAACCACATAGGAACGGAAAGAAGCGGTACAGGAGCATTTAAAAGAAAAAAACAAGCCCGCCACGAAGTAAAAAAACAAACAAACACTGAACACAGCTGAGGCAGGCCTACAAAAAAAAATGCTCTCTAAGTATCCTAAATAACATGAAGAATAAGATCACATATAACAGGGGCAGTCCTCAGGACAGGATACACAAGTCCAAAAGAAGGGACTACTAAGCGTATTCACCAAACAAAAGCCGGCATTTTCAAAGGACAGTAAGTGGTACAAGTGAAAAAGATGAGTGATTCTTGAAGCTTATATTGTAGATACAGCATGTCTCGAAGAGACAGTGCTTATTCACTGTCTGGGAAAGACCTGAACTGGGAAGTCCTAATTCCATATGGATTGCAGTCCCAGAAGTTGAGAGTAGATCATCAAGAAGTCATCTAGTCATTCTCTTGCCTTTGTAACAACATGCTGTCCCCATCCCCCTATATCAGAGGTCCTCAAACTTTTTGATGCCGAGACCCCTCCTGTCAAAATTATTAGGCGTAAGGACGCTCTCCTAAAAAAATGTATAGACCTTGGTCCTCCTCATCATTGCCAACTATCCAGCGGTGGCCGGCTCAGGTAAGCGTGGTGAAACGAGGCAGCGTGCAGCGGGGGAGAAGCAGACGCATGACGGAATAGGTCTTTTTTCTTTATTTAATTATACCTATTCCCTTGTCTGTCCACTTCCCCGCCCCCAATTCCCACAGCACATCATTTTTACATTGGGGGAAATAAATTGAACAATGTTTAGCAATCCAAAGGTTAGTGAGCCAAAGGCGTGGCTAAAAACAACGTGTCTTCTTGCTGCGCTGCCCTGCGCCAATATGAAAGGGCAGGAATACACCTTATTTATTAAATATGGTGCATTCTTGTCCTTTCCCTCTATGTTGGTGCACAAATTGCTGCCTATTACCAACACAGGCAGGATTGCTTTTGTGCAGGAAGGGGTACCTTCCTGAACAAAAACAATCCAGAGAGTGGTTTTCATCTTTCTATGTGTGCCGCTGCAGCACACATGGAAAGAGTAACAAAAACGAGGAGAAATGAAAACATTTCTCCTCGTTTCGCCTGCTATGGGGAAGCGTAAGGTTTTTGTGCTGTCCCAGGATTACATGGTTTTCAAATCTAGGGCAGCGTCCCAATCCATGGGTGTTGCATGGGAACACCCACTGCAAAGCCCATGGAACGCCTACTTGACATAGAGTAAGGCAACGCAGTGACTTGCCCTGTCTTGCATTACTCCATATCCATGCCATGCAAAGCCACAAAGGGTGACTTTGCCTCGCCTCATAGATATGATTGAGACTCTTGTGCCACCGAAGCTTAAATAAATGTTACACTCCGGCGGCTCAAGCCTCTCATAAATCAGCCCCAAAATATTTTGTTTGTTTTTAGGTCTTTCACCATCCGGTAGCTACAGATAAAATAATAGGTAGCTTAAATGAAAAAATCAATGTAAAAATTGTTATTCGGTGGGAAATGCACTATATAGTACATTATTAAACTTCTTTTATTTAATGTACTGCAGAGGTCTGTGTGTAACCAGACAGCCACAGAATCAAATTTGGTCGGTGCAGTGGAGAATAATGTATTTTAGTGCTATAAGGTCACAACTTGTGACAGAAAGCACTGTGAATGTGTAAGTCAATATTTTATAATTGCATTACACATGTTATAGGATAGACTGCTACAAACTGCAAATAGTATTACGATAAAATGGAGCTTCCAAAATGTAGATTCGAGTAATATCAGGTCATAAGTGATGCATTTTTTTTGCATAACTGTCCCTCAACTCCTCCTCAGGTGTACTAAGCCCTGTGTAAATACAGTTATGATTAAAAGCATGCACTTCACAGCCCAGTTGTTAACCACCAGGCAAAAAAAACCAGAAAACCTCATCTTTGCCATCACAATGCTTGGAGTGATTGGAGCAACTAAAGCCAGAACCCCTCCCAAGCATCCCGTACATTTGCAGATTCACTTCTAGCACACATTAGTATTTAATTCATGCAAGTAGGCACCCTGGAAAAAAGGCTTGTTAGAAGGATTGTTTTACCTGTCTGCTGGGCCTCTTCGTTTTACAGCACAAGACTCAATTTACTTTAGCTAAACTATTTTAAGGACCACAGTGCCTTTGTGCAAAGGATTAGCACATGTTTTGTATACCAGGCAGAAGTTAGGCCTGGAAATGAGCGACCCCCCTCCCCAGGACTCTGTGGCCCCCCGGGGGGTCGCGCCCAACAGATTGAAGCCCTCTGCCCTATATGCTTGCTCAGTATGTTACTACAGAAACTGTTTTAGCACTATAGAGGACCATAATTTCTTTGATGGGCTTCGAACCTAATTTATTTGCAGACCTAAATTTACCTTCAATATTTCTCAGTATGTCAATGCAACTAATTTCCTTATGGAGGTATCCGCTGTCATTCGAGGAGAAATGTAAAACTAAGCAGTAGTAACTCTGGGTACTTCATTCAATCATGTTGTACTTGTAGAGCGCTGCTTGTCACCCATGAGGGTATCCAGGCACTTGCTCCAGGTTCCAGTTGAATAGCCAGGTCTTGAGTCCCTTCCTGAAGTGGGACAGTAGGGTGCAGTGCAGAGGGGAGGGCATTCCAGGTTTTGGCAGCAAGATGGGAGAAGGATCGACCTCCAACGTGGCAGTGGTGTATGCGAGGTGTCGGTGTGAGGGTGTGGTGTTTGGAGTGGAGGTTCTTCGTAGTTCAGTGGAAAAGCAGTCAGTGGTTCGTGTAAGTGGGCCCTTGGTCGTAGAGTGCTTTGTAGTCGTGGGTCAGGAGCTTGAAAAGGCATCTCTTCTGGAAGAGGAACTAGTGGAGGTTTTCAGGTGCTGGGTGATATGGGTTATCTGGGGCAGGTTAAGGATCAGTCTGGCGGCTGCATTCTGGATCGTCTGGAGTCTTCATTAGTTCTGTGGTGGTACCTGCATACAGTGTGTTGCTATAGTCTAGTCAGCTGGTGATGAAGGCCTGCATCACCATCATCCTAGTGCTAATGGGGAGCCACTTGAAAACTTTGCAGGGCATGTGGAAGCATTCTGAATAGACGGTGTTGACCTGTTGTTTCACGGAAAATTTCCTTTGGAGGATTATGCTGAGGATGTGGGTGTGGTCTTTCGGTGTGGGGGTAGGTTTGAGTTCCGACGGTCACCAGGAGTCTATCCAGAGGGATGTGTGTCTGCCAAAGATCGGAACGTCAGTTTTGTCTGTGTTGCTTTTCAGGCAGTTGTCCTTCATCCAGGCTGAGGAGACGTTCTTCATTCGGCTGTGAAAGTTGGTCTTCGTCGAGGGGGGTACACTGAGAGCGAGTGGACGAGATGAGTGCTGTCGGCATACGAGATGATGATGTGTGATCTGACGATCCAACAGCAGAATAGAAGGGGGTTCCCCAAGGGGATTTTGGATGCTGGCGGGGAAGAACACAATACAATAGAAACAACAACTACCTTGCCCGGGTATATTTCAAGGTCCCTAAGAGGATCCTTAAGTATTAGTTAATGGTGACATAGAATATGTATCAGAGCCAATTATACATCAAACAGAGTTCATTTTCCTTTTTTAGATTTGTTTATTAAATTCATATAAAAGGTTCATATAAGTACTTAGGATTGACACAGGTTAGTTTTAACTCAATATATAAGATGAAGAAAAAGGATTGTTTTTGTAGTTTTGTGATCTGACGATGTCTGCAAGTGGAGTCCTGTAGATGTTGAAGAAGGTTTGACTAAGGGATGAGCTTTAGGGAGCGCCACAGATTGTGTCCTGGCATGCGAGGTGAAGGAAGGGAGGGGAGGCGGACTCTCTGGGTGCGACCCCTGAGAGACGATGCCATCCATCTTAGCGCATCTTCTGTGATACCTATCCGGTGTAGTCGATTGATGCGTAGGTGGTGGGAGATGGTGTCAGAGGCTGCGGAGAGGTGGAGCATGATTAGTGGTACTGATTCTCCTCTGTTACGTAGGGTGCGCATGTCGTCTGTTCCTGCGATCAATGCTGTCTCTGTCCTGTGGTTGGCATTGAAGCCTAATTGGGAAGGGTCTAATAGGTTTTAAAAATAGTGTGATCCTGCCCATTTCGTGTAAAAGGGATGAGTCTTTGATCTTCCTTTACCACAGTTGATGGTAAACATTTTTCTTTTATATTTATCTTCAGGTCTATCTCTTGCATGTACTCAAAAAAAATATTAGTATGACTCTGGAGGCCTAAAGGAGTTTGACATAGTAAGACTACATTGTCTGCATACAAGAGTATCGGTATGGGTAGTTGGCAACTCCAGGGGTGTCAGTGCCAACTGATTGCAATTTCCCTTCAACACCATTGATATTGAAAGAGTAGAGAAAAGGTGTGTGGTCACATCCCTGCCTTACCCCTCTTGTTGTCTTAAAAGAATGGGTTACTTCCCCTGATGGTAAGAAACTGTTTTAGCTCATATGAATTGCATATGAGCTAAAACAGAGATGATATCCTTTGATGCACCCAGTAGACCCATACACTGCCACAATGTATGGTTTACCAAATAAAAAGCACTACTCAGGTCTATAAAACACATATACAGACATCCTTCCTTTGCCCTTGTGTACTTCACCACCAGGAGGTTCAAGTTGAGGCACTGTTCTACGGTCCCCAACCCTCTCCTAAATCCATATTGTACTTTAGTCGAAATATTATCTTCTGCCCATTATTCCAATCTTTCTAGAATGACCCTTCCTTATAATTTTGCTGAGGAATAAAGCAGTGATATTGGTCAATAGAATGTCGGGTAATTTTTTGAACCACTGTTGAAGATTGGAATGGTTATTGATGTTGACCACGGAGAGGGTATGTAGCCAGCACCGGCTGTATGTATTACTATAGTTAACAGGGGTGACCATAAAGAAGGTACATACTTATAGGTGTCTGAGGGAGCACAGTCGGGACCAGGAGCCTTTCCTATTGTACTTTTATCTAGGGTTCTGATTACCACAGAGCAAAAACGATTGTAAAATTATAATAATATTGAGGGTTTTTGGGCTATGGTCACTTTTGCAGTTTTCCTCCACTTTGAAATTGAGAGGTAAGATCATATCATATATACTGAAGCAAATATGTGACCAATGTTCCTATTGACTCCTCTGTCAATAAACGTAGGAGGCAAAGCCTCTCATCTGGGGCAATAAATGTGAGACATAATTAGGTTATATTTACACATCAATTTATTTAAAAACTAAACCACGAGGACAGTGTCGAAAATGGCCAAAGTCTTCACCCTGCATATCAGTACGACTGCACACCTATTTTGAGGGAAGAGAGCCTTTGATGATATTGAAGTCCGCAGCCCATATTATGTAGATATCATTTGCCCTACAGAAGAAGAAAGAATCTAGGGCAATCTCCAAATCTTCTACCACACCTACATGTGAAGCTTCAAATATATTATCGTAAAAATTAATTATTAATAAATCAGGGTTACCCTCAGAAATTAGTAATACTAATTGGTAATATATTGATGCTAAAAAAGTTTTAGACACTTTGAGTGGAACTGTGGTTGAGATTTATACAAGCAATACCTGTTTAGCCCTTCCCATTCTAGATTGAGTTGCCACTGTACAAAAGGAGATGGCAAACGTATCATCTGGCCATGTTTCATGAAGACAGAGTACCTGGACTATATTGCTGTATTTACACCTGTCCTCTGTTGATGGCTTATTTGCCAGTCCTGCCACATTAAAAAAAAACTATTGATATTTCCGATGTACCCCAGAATACGTGGATAGCGTGACTAGGTCTATATGCTCTTAGCCTATGTTGGTTGGTGATGCGTTAGAAGTCGTGTGTCCTGCCTGAAAAGAATCCGGCATGATCATATTCCGAGTGGAGAGCCAATCAATATCCTCAAAGTCCTCAAGGGGGTCAAATCGATTGCTCACGCAATAGTTCTGACCTTACATACTGTTTGAAACTCCTCCTTTATTAGTAATAGGGGGAGCAAAAAATATTCAGTGGCCCAGCCGTGCACATACGCAGACAGGCCTGCTCTTGGCCAGGTCTTCACCCGGGTGTGTCCCGTGACTCCTGAAAACTAGATAAGCGTGGTGTGCAGTGTGTAGCAAGCCCTCTTTTTCTGTGCTTTCTTGACATTGAAGTCCTTAATTGCCCACCAAGGGTGTCCCATGCCTTTTAACAAGCATTTGCAATGCAGTAGGTCTCGCATTTACAAGAGTTTGAGCTATTGGCATTGTGAATGACACTGCTTTTTATTTATTTATTTATTGACATTTGTAGAGCGCGGCGAATACCCGTGGGCGTCTCGGCGCTAATTAAGGGATGGATCAGCAAATGGGGTGAAGAAGATATACAAGGCTATTGGTCAAATAACCACGTCTTTAGCTGTTTGCGGAATGTGAACAGGGAGGGACTTGCTCGGATATGTGCAGGAAGGGTGTTCCAGAGTCTAGGGGCAGCAACCAGGAAACGCCTGTCGCCCCAGGTGACTGTTCTAGTGCAAGGCACAGCCAAGAAGTTCTGAATAGAGGAACGAAGAGATCGGGTTGGGACATGATGGAAAAGATTCTGTTTGAGAAAGTGGGGACCTTGATTATTGAGTGACTTGTAAACAATACACAGCGATTTGAATTTGATACGGCTGCGTATCGGGAGCCAATGGAGATCCCTAATGATGTTTGTAACTGGTGCAAACTTGGGGATCCCAGCCAGCATTCGTGCGGCTGCATTTTGGATTGACTGCATCTTATTTGTCACTCGGACTTGGGCATTTAAGAATAGAGCGTTACAATAGTCCAAGGAGGACAGGACTAGTGAGCTGACCAGTGTTTTCCCGGCCGTGTTCGGTAGGAAAGGTAGTATTTTCCTAATCATTCTCAATTTCATATGAGCTGAAGCCGCAGTTTTATTCGCATGTGCCATAAAATTGAGGCCAGCATCGAAGATGACGCCTAGATTTCTCACTTTGCTAGCTGGACTCGGCGGGGGACCAAAAGATGGTGGCCACCAGACAGGTGACCAGCCCGGGGAGAGGTGACCGAAGATGACCACTTCAGTTTTTTCTGAATTGAGTTTCAGACAATTCGTGGCCATCCAGTCACCTATTGCCATCATTCCTCTCGTGAATCGATTGGCCACTTCCTCCCCGTCCCCTTTGATAGCCAGTACTAATTGGGTGTCATCGGCGTAGGAGGTCAGGCTCATCCCAAATGCTTTGATGACATTTGCAAGGTCCGACACGTAGATATTAAATAGTGTCGGACTCAGGGATGAGCCTTGAGGGACCCCACACGGCAGAGACACCTTCGATGATTGGTAGGGTCCTAGAGATACTGCTTGTGATCTATTGGCCAGAAACGATACAAGCAGGTCCAGAGCAGTTTTCTGGACCCCCAGTCGTTCGACACGTTTAAAAACAACACATTTATGTGTTGTTTTTAAAACAGATAAATATAAGGAATTGTCATTTACAGTTCCAATAGCTTAAACTCTTGCAAAAGCAAGACCTAGTGCATTGCAAATGCCAGCGCCTGTGCTATACATTTTTTTTATGCTTTAGGAGAGAATGTATCCTTCTTGCAACAGCAGGCAGGACAAAGCTATTGGAGGAGAAAATAGTGCTCGGAGACTGTAATTAAAGCCTACCTAGTAGCAACCCATGTAACAGGGGGCGTTGACACAGCAGGTAACAAAATGAGATAAGGCAGTATTAAGGAGGGACTACTAAGCCTATCGTCCAATGAACAGCCACAGTTTACAGCGGACAAAGACACAAGACAGCCAATGAAAAATATGGGGGCGGAGCTTTAAGTCCCTACCTGAATACAGCGTGCCTTGCAGAGGAGCGTATGTGCTGCCCAGGCTCGACCTAATAAATGTAGTTCTCTTAAAAATCTGGCAACGATCCAGCCCTCCATTACGGAATTTGGAGAACCCTGCTCTCAAGCACCCTCTTTTCACTCCTTCCTGAATGCACTACCTTGCAGGTCCTTCACTACACCATCCCCCAAACATGCCCAACGCACATTCTCACCAGTAAACCCTGCATTTTCTTGTCAATATTTTGACATCTATATACCTCCTTCACACGCGTTGACACAGCAGGTAACAAAATGAGATAAGGCAGTATTAAGGAGGGACTACTAAGCCTATCGTCCAATGAACAGCCACAGTTTACAGCGGACAAAGACACAAGACAGCCAATGAAAAATATGGGGGCGGAGCTTTAAGTCCCTACCTGAATACAGCGTGCCTTGCAGAGGAGCGTATGTGCTGCCCAGGCTCGACCTAATAAATGTAGTTCTCTTAAAAATCTGGCAACGATCCAGCCCTCCATTACGGAATTTGGAGAACCCTGCTCTCAAGCACCCTCTTTTCACTCCTTCCTGAATGCACTACCTTGCAGGTCCTTCACTACACCATCCCCCAAACATGCCCAACGCACATTCTCACCAGTAAACCCTGCATTTTCTTGTCAATATTTTGACATCTATATACCTCCTTCACACACGTTTGCACAGAATAACACTGCAACCGTAACACCCAACCTTTGCTCTGTTTTGTTCAGCAGAGAGGCCAATGAGGCCATATTTTTGATCTACTGACAGGCACAGTGAGAAAGATACTGACACCGCCTTCAGCCTCACTCCAAAGCAATCGGGACCTAGTATAAACACCTGAAGGCGGCCTAGTTCCAAGTATGCACTAAACATAACCACTGTTATCGCTGACGGGGGTTAATAATGGGCGAATAATGAAATCAGCGACCCCAAACCATAAGGGAAGTTTCTGTCCTCGAAGCTAGCTCCCCACTTAACTTGGTGCCACGCCTTTGCCTGGTTCATGATACTGACAGGCCGCTACTGCCCCAAGAGAGTGGCTTGTGGACACAGGAAGGGCCCCGCAACTGACTGCCCTTGAAATTAATGGCCCAGAATGGGGGTCCTCCTGGAAAATAATGGCCCTGCGGAGACTGTGATGTGGGAGAGTCACTTAACAGTAGTACAAGGGAGAGCCAGTCAACGTGATATTAATGCCCCAGAGATAAACTATCAAGTTAACATAATGGCCTGAACTGACACTCAAATGTGAAATTTACGTCATTGAAGAAGGCTGATATTTGAAATATTGCCCCAAAACATGATCAACAATGTGATTAAAGACCCCTAAAAGACTCTTCACTTGAATACTCTCACACATGCCCCCATAGCCTCTTACCTCAATAGTGGGCACAGAAGGGCACATCTCCATTGGGCAGGCTCAGGTGTGGCCCCTTAAAGCTGAACGTGTACTCCCTGCGATGAGCAAAGAAGGTCTCAGACTGAGAGAGGTACAGGAGTGGGAATGCGGCCCGGAGAAGGGGAATAAACTCCAGAGACTCATTTTGCCGCCAGGAGCTGGCCAAATATACCTGCCGTATGAGGAGGGGTGGAGAGAGCAGGGTCTAAGTCCTGGGGGCTGCCTGCAGGACAGTGAGTGGGCACAGAGCACTGCACAGGGGCTGGGACTGGCAGAAGAAGACCAGACCGTCCTCGATTGGTGGAGACCAACCATCCTCTTCCCCCATTCCAAGGTTACCCCAGCCCACCACAGCTCACCTGTCTCCGGAGAAACAGTTGTGGAACTGATAAAAAACAAAAGTGTTGTATTTAAATACAGCTGCCTTCTTTCTGCTTCCTAAAAATAGTGTTTTTTTAAGTGCTTTTCAATGGCGAGCCTGAGCATGTCTCGTTCTAATTCAACTATTGACCAATAAAGTCCATTTCGGGTTTACAAACCCAGAAGACTTGGAATAAAGCACCTTCATACAATTTGAAATAAAGCGCCAGGCCTCATACCTTACTGTGGCACCGCTGCTTCTGGCTTCTGCTGCCGAGTTGTGGAGTGGGGTCATGGGGTGTCATGTGAGTCCGGCAACTCAGCAGTGCTGGAAGGCACAGAGCTTGTGTGATATGAAGAAAGTTTAAGCGCGGTATGCCGCGCTGTTAAAAAACGATTAAATCAATCTTTGTAAACTTGCTTTTGGCGAGCTGCGCATAGGAAAACAAGTGTGCGGCCACCATTTTACATATTTAGCGTGGTGTGCACGCTATTATGAAAGTGAAAAGGGGCATGGACAACAATAAAAATAATGAACAAAAGAAAAGGACGTCTGCCATTATCCCATCTGAGGCGGCCGTGCTGCTTAAGTAAAAAAATATTTGCAACGCCATAGGTCTCGCATTTGAATGCGAGACCTATGGCATTGCAAACTAGCGAACGCCATTGTCCTGGCTCCATAAAGAAAAGTTACACATACCGTGTAACAAAAAAGTAAAGGGGCCAGTAGACATGGGGGATATAAATGACGACATGGCCGTAGTAAGGAGGGACGAACAAGCCTATTAAGGAATCAGAAGACAGCATTCCCGAAGGACAAAGATACAAGCCAATACAAAATATGGGCTGGGCTTCTCCTCCGTACTCTACCTACAACAGATCACCAGAGCAGCGCTTGTGCACTGGCTCAGGCTTGACCTAAAAATAGGAATGCTTTAATGGTGCAGTTTGTAGCAGCCCCTCTTTGTGCTGGGCTATCTGGACAGTGGCGGCTCCTGCATATGGGCATTTGGGCGTCGCCCACTGCTTTCTCGCAGTGCGAGAAGCAGAAACAAAATGGTAAAAACTACCATTTTATGTTTCTGCTTCTCGCACTGCGGGAAAGCAGATGTGCCTGGTTGGAGGCAGGAAGGTGGGCAGTCCTGCTCGAGGGCAGGGGGGGAGTGGCTTGCCCACAGTTGTGGGCACTGACAGTTTGGTCTGCCCTAGAGCCGACCAAACAGTCAGTACCCACAACAGTGAGTAAGCCACTCCCCCCTGCCTTCAAGCAGGACCACCCACTCTCTCTTTTTAGGTCTCGCCTAGGCAGCGAGCATGCGCCTAGGCGATGACCTTTAGAGATTGGTCAGTTCTTTTGCAAACACTCGTGCATGTGGCGGCATCCACCTTGCGGGAGCGAGCAGCAGCGTGTGCAGGGGCTATCTGTTTTTTCTAATGAGCTTTCACACGCGCGCTGTTTACATTTCCCTGCATGCGGTCTCTTTCACTTTCTAGCTGGCTCGGGCATTTGGAAGCAGCGGCGCGCGCAAGGGCCATCTGTTTCACTATTGTTTTTGACACTCACCCATCTGTCTGAGGGTCAGGGGTCTCTGGCAAGGTACTGTTTTCTTGCTCTCTCGTAATGGGCTAGATGTCGTTTTTTTCTCTCCACATAATTCTACCCGCGGAACACATTTATAATCCCTGACTCACAAAATCTAACAAAACGTTTGCATATCTTGTGTGATCCTGAACGAATCGTAGCCAAATTGTGACAGGATTCATGCTCGTCCGATTAACTTCACAGGCCTGGCGCCTTCAGGTTATTTGCTAGGAACGGATCTGGCTTCCTTGTAGTATGTCTGATGTATGAATCGACCCCTCAAGGGCAAGAGGCTGGTTTTGTAACTGCACAACAAGCGCGTTAAGATAAGATACCTCGTGACTTACGCATTTGGCTCCCGAGTCCGTTCAGTCACCTGCTCCTACGAGGAATGCAGGTCATTAAGGCTGTAGAGGAACTTGTGGAAGCGAATTCAGAAATGAACGAGCTCCGAGGTCACAGGATGGTTGCCACAAAGTTTATTTTAGGAAACACCTGATCTGCCTTGCATGTTACTGGTTACTGCCTTCGATTCCTTCCTATTAAAGTTGTAACCGACTAGAGAAATTGACTATAACACACCCAGCAGGTTCGCACGTCATTGCACCCAAAGCCTGATCCATTCAGGGGAGCTTCCCAGAGGAAGTAGCTGTGTTAAGAGAAGAGGGTCGGCTCTTGTTCTGTGCCCCTGACCAGGCGCGCAACACCCATTGGGCTCACCAGGCATCAACCCCTCTTCCCCCCGTCGTGTGTGTCAGCCCGGGCTTCGCGGGCTGGCGACTGTTGAATTGAAGCCGCACCGAGTACCTCACAGGTCTTTTAAAGACCATTTACTTGTTAATGAGACTTTTGTTGTGTTTTCACCCCTTCTTAGAGCCACTCTCCCTATTGCTTGAAATATTAGCCCCCCCCCTCAATCTTTTTCAGCCCCCCATTCCCCAAAATTTAGTTGTAGTTGCCCGCCTGCCCCTGACTTTAAAGCTGGATCACAAAACATTTCTGCTGGATCTTTTACATATTGTGGTGATGGATAATATAAGTCAATGCTTGGTACAAATATACCTTTTTTATTAAAGAATATTTGTTATGGTGGCCATGTGATGCTGTCAAGAACATTTGTGATGCATTTTGTTGTGGTTATTTTGTACTGCGATGTTTGTGTGGCAATCTTTTTTGACTATTATTTGTGTTTTGCACTGTTAGGTTTTTGTTGTGTTTTTTTGTTATGTTATTGTGTGGTGTTCTGTAATTACATTAGAAAGGTCGACAAATACTGCTAAGTTTTCTCCAAAAAGCAGTGTATTAAACAAAAAAAGTCAGTCAGCCCAAAAATGCGACAGACAGTATGTCTTAGTGCTTCAATACAGAAGTACTGCTACTCACCATATAGAGTACCCGTTTGCTCCTGAGAAGTGCCAGTACTGTCCCATTAAATGAATTTCAGAAGTTCAAGTAATCACCCTTTCACATTAAACAAGCATTGGCATAGCCAATAGATCTTGCCTTCGGGACCTTATAAGTATTTAGTTATGCACCACAATATCCTTGGTGCAACAACATCAACTGTTCCATGGGTAAACACTTATAAGGTCCCAAAGGCGAGACCTTTTGCCTATGCCAATGCTTGTTCTCTATGTATTTAACAACAAGGGGTGGTGATGGACAGAGTCTCTGAATAAAGCAGAATACTCTCACCCAGTCAAGAGATCAGGGCTAGATCCAACACCGTTTTTTAGCTCACTGCACCATCCCAGTTCAGAACCTGGCTATATGCAAATTAGTCTGTTCCTGTCCCAGTGCATGATGGGAACAGGGCAAACCAAACTACCAAGCCAATTCTTACACTGGGAAGGAAACAAGCTTCCGGGGACCGGTTTCTGGCATTTCAGCCGTCGTCGGCCCGGCTTGCTTGAATCCTGATGGTGCAGTGAGCAAGGGACTCACATCTGAGTATACCCTTCCACGCTTAGGGTGGACAAAATATTTAACAACAAGGGGTGGTGATGGACAGAGTCTCTGAATAAAGCAGAATACTCTCACCCAGTCAAGAGATCAGGGCTAGATCCAACACCGTTTTTTAGCTCACTGCACCATCCCAGTTCAGAACCTGGCTATATGCAAATTAGTCTGTTCCTGTCCCAGTGCATGATGGGAACAGGGCAAACCAAACTACCAAGCCAATTCTTACACTGGGAAAGAAACAAGCTTCCGGGGACCGGTTTCTTGCATTTCAGCCGTCGTCGGCCCGGCTTGCTTGAATCCTGATGGTGCAATGAGCAAGGGACTCACATCTGAGTATACCCTTCCACGCTTAGGGTGGACAAAATATTTAACAACAAGGGGTGGTGATGGACAGAGTCTCTGAATAAAGCAGAATACTCTCACCCAGTCAAGAGATCAGGGCTAGATCCAACACCGCTTTTTAGCTCACTGCACCATCCCAGTTCAGAACCTGGCTATATGCAAATTAGTCTGTTCCTGTCCCAGTGCATGATGGGAACAGGGCAAACCAAACTACCAAGCCAATTCTTACACTGGGAAGGAAACAAGCTTCCGGGGACCGGTTTCTGGCATTTCAGCCGTCGTCGGCCCGGCTTGCTTGAATCCTGATGGTGCAATGAGCAAGGGACTCACATCTGAGTATACCCTTCCACGCTTAGGGTGGACAAAATATTTAACAACAAGGGGTGGTGATGGACAGAGTCTCTGAATAAAGCAGAATACTCTCACCCAGTCAAGAGATCAGGGCTAGATCCAACACCGTTTTTTAGCTCACTGCACCATCCCAGTTCAGAACCTGGCTATCTGCAAATTAGTCTGTTCCTGTCCCAGTGCATGATGGGAACAGGGCAAACCAAACTACCAAGCCAATTCTTACACTGGGAAGGAAACAAGCTTCCGGGACCGGTTTCTGGCATTTCAGCCGTCGTCGGCCCGGCTTGCTTGAATCCTGATGGTGCAATGAGCAAGGGACTCACATCTGAGTATACCCTTCCACGCTTAGGGTGGACAAAATATTTAACAACAAGGGGTGGTGATGGTCAGAGTCTCTGAATAAAGCAGAATACTCTCACCCAGTCAAGAGATCAGGGCTAGATCCAACACCGTTTTTTAGCTCACTGCACCATCCCAGTTCAGAACCTGGCTATATGCAAATTAGTCTGTTCCTGTCCCAGTGCATGATGGGAACAGGGCAAACCAAACTACCAAGCCAAATCTTACACTGGGAAGGAAACAAGCTTCCGGGGACCGGTTTCTGGCATTTCAGCCGTCGTCGGCCCGGCTTGCTTGAATCCTGATGGTGCAATGAGCAAGGGACTCACATCTGAGTATACCCTTCCACGCTTAGGGTCCCCGGTAGCTTGTCTCCTTTCTGGTGAAGAATTGGCTTGGTAGTTTGGTCTGCCCTGTTCCCATGATGCACTGGGCCAGGGACAGACTAATCGGCATATAGCCAGGTTCTGAGCTGGGATGGTGCAGTGAGCTAAATAACGGTGATGGATCAAGCCCTGATCTTTGGACTGGGTAAGAGTGGTCAGCTTAATTCAGACACTCTGTTCATCACCACCCCTTTTCTGAATTGTTCTCTATGTAGGCTGCTGCATGCAACTGCAGGCAGCCTACATAGAGATAATGGCGGCTCACCATTGTGATTGGCTTCCATGTGAAGCCGCAGCTGGTGGCATCATGACTCGCCACCTCGCAAGCTCACTGGCCGCAACTGGCAGGTGGGACCAGGCGGTAAGGTAAGTTCTATATTTTTATTTTGATCCCCCCACCCACCAAGACCCAGGGTCCCCCCCCCTCCGCCCCCCACGATCATACCGGCCGTGGCTGGGTGCCTGAGACCATCGAGAGAGTGCGGCCTGGTCTTCACAGTGCTGGGTAGGGGTAGGTAGTGCCGGTGATGGAGTCGTCATAATGAAGTAAACCGACCCCGCTTGGCTGGGTTCATTGCACATGACTCTCTGCAGCAGACGTACGACCCATCGGGCTACCAGACGAAGTCTGTATTGGAGAACAATAACAACTTCTCTCTGCATTTCCAAGATTGCAGACATAAACCTGCCTTTGCTGGGAGGGAGCGAGCTGGGGTCCCGGCGGCCGCGTTTGTTACAGACGAGCTTCTCTTGTCCGGATCTGGGACACTCTGTGCCCCCACAAGCCCCCGTGAGAGGGTAGATCACGCTTCCTGCCAGGCACTGGCTACAGGAACACCCCAACAGCCACAGGTTGCCCCTGTCATCTGCCACTCACCATAGGCCCTGAAGTAGGCTGATGCAGGGCTCGCGGGGGCTCCGGGGTGGAAGGCAGTGAAGGGGGTGCACTACTTCGACCTTTAAGGCTACCGGTGACAATCAACGAAATAAAACTAATTTTGTTGCACGCACTGCATCACCAAATGCAATGAAGTGCGTGCAACAAATTTGTTTTATTTATTTATATGTTTACTTACTTGCTTACTTGCCAGATCGAATAAAAATAAGATCACCTCAAGATTCCGAGATCTAGGTTTAATTATGGCAAAAAGATTAATAACGAAAATATGGAAACATGCGGATCCACCAGAGGTAGCGGGCTGGAAACGCTCACTTGTAATATGGGCACAGGCAGAGAGTACAGCGCTACACAGGGAGGAGACGGCAGGGCTTCGCAAATACCCTATAGCGCAGGGCTGGGACATTATACTAGTGGCTCTTCAAGGTGGTGCTACGGTGAATGATGAGGATGAGCAACCCGCTGATTTACAACAGACATGATAGTACCTAGGGGTCTAAAAACAAGACGCTGTTGCACCCTATCATAAAGGCAATCACATACCCAGGAAATCCCTGGTACATCACTAGTGAACACCAGGACCCCATGCGCTGCCGGGAGGGGGTGCTTCTTTGCTGGTTTCATAGCTGCACATAGGCACATGCTTTTCTTTAGCCCCTGGCTAGGCGAGCAATAAGACATTGGTGTGTAGATATTACATAGCTATGCTGAGATATCTAACAGTGACTCGACTTGCATAGTTCAGATGTGTTGTAAGTTTGAATTTTGAATATATGTTTCTTGGAAAAATAGGTCTTATTGGTATACACACGTGACTTCTTATTAAACATTGTCAATGTACACTATTGTATTTATAATGTTGTTTAAGTCTGATTGACTGGTTATTGTTCTGTGGTGAAATGGCCTGTATATCCGGTATTGTGTTATTGACCCAGACAAAGATATGTCTCTATTATGGTGGGTATGGCCTTGCATCAGATACAGCAACCGTGATGTGGCAGCATGTGCGAGCAATAGCACACCAGGACCTCTTTATGTGTAACCAAAATAATGTATGTATCTGTAAACAGGAACGATGTGTTAACATTAGTTTATTACTGTTGTCGACTGCACTTTTGTAAGTCACATGGGCACTATAACTTCGTGCTGGACAATTGACAATGCTGTATAAAAACATGATGCCAGTTATGATAGAATCCCAAAAATACCAATAAAGATATTAAAAAAATTGACAGCCAGGCTCGCTCGCCAAAGAGGAGTCAGCGCAAACTTTTACGCCTCACCACTTTCAAATGTTAGCAGCCGCCACTGTATCTGGACCGTGAATAGTTGATTGCCCACTAAAGGCATCCTGTGGGAAAACAAGAGCGCTTAAAAAGCCTGGTGTGTAGCAATCGCTCCTTGTCCGGGCCTTTCTGGGCAGTGAAGTCCTTGATTTCCCACTAACGGCGTGCAGAAAAATATTGAGTTGTTTTCATGCTTGGATGATGGCCTTTTGAAAAATCAATGAATCACAATAAAAAGGCATTCAAAATGTATCAGATTAGATTTGAGAACTTTGATATTTGTCATAATCCATGGTAACTCTGTTTACAGTTTACCTATCCCAAAGGCCGAAGAAAATGCAGGCGTTGTTCACAGTACAACATCTTCATGTGACGCTGTTATACATCTTAGTAGTTAAACGTTTGATGATATCCAGGGCGGCATCAGGCATGTCCCTGGAAGGGCGGGGACCGACTATGGAGCAGTGCTGCAATATCTGCCCCCAGTAAAAAAAAAAAAGCAACAGTTCTGGGGGCCTGTTTAGTTAACAGCAGTGCTTCACACTTGGACGCTCGCCCCGTCCCCAATCCCCCCATATACCCGGAGTACGGTCCGATAACATTGCCAGGGCTGCTGTGTGTTATCAGTCCAGCCCTGATGTTATCATTTGTGAAACTCACTAATAAGCAACACCTATGTGCTTGTCTAAAAGATGGAGATGCAGAAGGAATCTCAGAGTCAAAACTGCCCAAAATAATTGTGTGTTGTGGACTTGAGTAAACTGACAGAGTATCCTATATTTGGAATAGTCTACCATTTTGCAAGGCACACAAATGTGGATGTATGGTGAAATGCAAATATCCACCACTTCACTTGGAGGGAGGGAGGTTTGAATCATGGGGTCTTCACCAGATACTTTTGATATGGTCCATTCTCAGGCCATAATCTGAAATGTCTGAAGAATAATTAGAACCATGACCAATTGCAATGTGGCCTAAGCCACAGGTAGCATGTTACAGCTGTGCAGGAGACTGTTGTGACTGTGTAAGGATGCAGAGGTGTTGGCAAAGTTGGTCATATTTTCTTTTTCACTTGGGTGAAGATGGTATCCTCTATTGTAAATATATAAGAAAAATGAAAACAGTTTTTCTTGTGTTTTAAATATCTGTTGGTGGTGGGCGGGAGACAATACAGTTAGTGTGCTTAGTGCTAATCATTCAAAATAGGATTCTTCGGGTATCAGGAGGTGGAGACAATCCTAGTGAAGAGGGTTGTATTGACAGAGTTTGTTACTGCACGAGTCAGTAAATTAGCTCATTCACTTGCTAGCTGAGTGTACAACAAGTGAGACTTTGACATTGTGGAGGTGGCTGAGAAGGGCTCAGGATTGTTTATCAGAACTGGCGGTGAAGGAGAATGAGTGAACTGGAGGGTGGGACTTTGGACTATGAAAGGCTGGGTGAAGAACAAGGAGGCTATGGATGGGGAGCAGGATCAGGGGGTATTCAGTGAGCGGGAGTGTGAGGTTTATGGGTTTTGAGGAATGTTGTTTTGAACCCCTTTGTCCTTGGCAGGGAAAGGTGTTTAGGATACAAGAATGCTTTTGAGTTCAGGGACTTTTGAAGTGAAGGGAGAGGAATCTTTGATTATAGGCCAACATTCCAAATGTTGTTCTCAGTTGTCCTATAACTTGGTCTACAACAATTTGGAAGTGAGAAGTAGGGTCTCTTGCTGAACAGACTGCATTAGAAGAGTTATGTTCTACTTCAAAGGAAGGTGCTATAGAAAGGTGTCAGAAGATGAAGCTTGCAGTATAAGTAGTGAATTTAAAAGGCATTGTTAGACCTGGCATCATTGGCGTTGGTCACCCTTCCATTTTTGCATGTTTTTTTCCTGGTGTTAGATGCTTTGGGCACTGTGCCACTGCTGTACAGTGCCACAGTGCACGTGCTCCCTATTGTAAATTAATGTATGAATTTGTGATTCCATGATTGGCTGGTTTGGTTTACCTGTCAGACTCTAGTACAGTGCTGAGAGATTGTAAACCAAATAATGCTGGTGGGCTTGCAGCACTGGTTGTGCCACTCACAGAGCAGCCCGTAAAAGTGTGTCTAAGGCCTGCCATTGCCGAGCCTGTGTGCAGTCTGGTACTGCCATGTTGACTGAGCACATGCACTCACTTGCCAGTCCCTAAACCTTCCCTGGGGATTGGCCTGCAGTGGTGCCTGACTGCCAAAGAAAGGAGAGAGAAACTTTGTGTGTACTTTCATCAACTTGTGTAAGGATCTTCAAGGGCTTGGAACAGAGCTTGCCTCCTGCTGAAGTCTCAGGGACAACAGACTTCACCCACTAGCTCCTCAAGAGTTCTCCTGAAGTGCCTGCAGTTGTGTTGGACTTTTTGGGGACTTGCGTGTCGCAAAGAGCTGGAAGCCCGACTCAAGATCGAGAAGCGTGCAGCAGAACTGCTGCTGCCGCATCACAACACAAAGCGCCTCGCATTGCCGGAGGAGAGGATCGACGTCACGGCAGATGCCGCCGCATCACCGGGAAGAGTGTCCCAGGAGTAGCGGATCGACGTCGCATCAGATGCCACTGCATCTCCGAGAGGCGTGTCACAGGGCCTGTCGCGGCTCATCGCCGGAGAAGAGGATCGACGTCGCAGCAGACGCCGCAGCATCATTGGGAAGAGAGTCGCAGGGCCTGTCGCGGCTCGCATCTAATTCTACCATTTTAAGTAGCGTATTGTGGATTTTTGACGTTTGTGGTCTTGTGATAAATCTATATAAAGAATACTTATTTTTGATATAAAACCTGTGTGGCGTCTATCTGTAGTGTTGTCACTTGATTACTGTATGTGTTCACAAATGCTTCACGCACTGCCTCTCAGATAAGCCTGTCTGCTCGTTCTAAGCTATCAAGGGGGTGAACAGGGGTTATTTTAGAAGTGTATGCCCCTTACCCTGACTAGAGGCAAGGGTCCCTATTTGTCACAGGTACCTACCTGTGTCAACTAGAGACCCCCAAATCTAACAGGCATTAACCGCAAAATATTACATAGTAGATGATTATATTTTTAAGAGAGGCTGTGCGTATCTGCGCCTTTACTTTGTGAAAGATGAACCTGTAGATTCAATATGTCATGAAAGCAAGGCAATGTGCCAGCACGATTAGTGACTAGCTGTAATGTGCTGTACACCCAAACAGATGCCTTCCTAGACGTAAAAAATGTAAATGCTGTCATATCATTAAAATAATACATCAAAGGACGGACACTGACTCCGAATAACAAGCTACAAGTCCTGTTCCTTCCGCAGTCTCTCAAAAGGACTACTTGGTGGAACAATGTAACCATCATATAATTCCATGGCTTTGATGTACAGCTACTCCAAGCAATGTCAAACCCATAAAGTTTAATAGCTGAAGGGGACTGACTGAATTGACTCTCTTTGTACTGCTTGTTTGCTATACCAAAGTATTGGTAACACCAGGGCTGAGGTTCTTTAATTTTGACTCCATTTAACATTCAACTCAATTTTGTGTTGCCTTTACACAGGCTGCATGATTCACGAAGTATCCCTGCCCTTTTGGACTGCAATGTGTTGAAAACCCCCTCTGTCCTTTTCTTGAAACTCATCTCAGACACCAGCTGGCCTAAACTAATTCTTGTCTGGACCACCTAATCCCTGTATCAACTATCTGTTAGCCTTTAGCATTCTTCCTGTGCCGTATCTTATCTTTTGGCCTTCGCTAGTCTCTCCCTGTGTTTTCCTATTCCACAAACCTTCCCTTTGAAGCACGCAAACATGTTCTGCCATTACTGATTGACCTATAGGTGCTGTCATTGATTGACTTATGGGATTGGGCAAAGACACGACTCAAGGGGGATGTTCTGGTTACATGATGCCTTGTTTTGAATCTTTTCCTATTGGCTAATGTTTGGCAGATCTTGCATGTCCATGTTAGGCATTTTGCATGCTTACAAAAGCTAGGACTGCCCCTTATTTTTATGCTGAGTTTTGTAACCCTAAGCATATATAAGTCCTCTGTTTTCTGTATTCCTCAGACTGCCTCATTCAGTTGCTAATGCTTCTGTGTGACGTAGTCTCACATAATAAAGATGTCTTTTTATTCCAGCTTCTATATCAGATTCTTCTTTATATTAGTAAGACCCCTGAGAATGAAGATTTCGATTCTTCAATTAGCGCTGCCAACGTGGGCTTCATCAGAGAAGTGACTATCTGTGGGAGTGATCTTGTCAAAAGACTGAGATCTACTGAGGAGGACAGAACAGGATTCTACTAAGAAGGTACTCTGTGCACAGGGATTCTGGAGATTCTTTGTTTCTGCAGCCCAGTATATTTCTGATCTTCCTGATTTTGATCATCCACATGATGTCACTCCTGACTGAGAACCTTTTTGGCTTGAGTATTCTAAAAGACCGTTAGGTCATGTAGAACTTGACAGTTAGAATTTGGATAACCTTTTGATTAGTAGGAGTAAGAAGTACATAGTACAAGTGGGTCGCTCCCACGATTTTGTTTGGTTTCTTGGTTTTGATTTGGTTATTACAATTACCAAAGCAGAGGGGCTCGTATATTTGCAAGTATATCGTTTTTGATAACCCCTTGAAGTTTGAAGCTAGATTAGTGAGCTATAAGATGCCTGGTCTTAGCAAATTTAGGACTGTTGCTTTGGAATTTTTGAATTTTTTGTTGGCCAACTTTAGATATGTTTTGGATTTTGGATATGCAAATTGCAATTTGTGTAGGCAGGTAATGAGGAGATTTTTCTCTATTTGGTTTTTTTGAACGGTGCACGTACGAAAAGTACATTAGACGCTACTTTGATTATAATACTTGCATATTCTGCAGTATTTTTGGCATGCCTGTTTCAAGCTCAAATCAAAGCATGTGTTGTTTTTTTGGAGGTACCATAGTGTGATGTTAAGTAAATTAGCCAGGCTCCCCTAGAGGAAATATCTAAATAGGTTTAGATTTAGAAACATGTTTCTTCCTTGGTGATTTTGTATCCCCAGGGAATTAAAATATGACATAATACAAAACAAGGATCCTTTGTTCTGCGCAATTTTATGAATGAAGATATGCAGAACGATTTTTTTTCTGGTGTTCTGCTAGCCTAAGCTAGTGAATTGAGTGTATTTTCGCTTCTTGGAGATACATCAGTCTGTTGGGCTGTTTTTGCAGTCTTTTGGAACACTATTGAGAAGCGTTTCTTGTAAATATGACTTACAACTAGTATTTGCAAATGGTTTGGTTCAAGTACAGTCTGTGGGTTGCCCTTTATTTCTGTCCTGAGTATTGATTTGTGGGTTAAATATGTGTTAAAATGTCTATGTGGTTTTCTCATTAGTGCAAACTTTTGTAAGCGAATAGCGTTGGCGCTATTCACGAAATGTATGGCCGCCGTATTGTGTGTCCTTAGTGTTTGACCCCTTTCTGTTTATGTCTGAAATGAGCTCAAATGTGTGTTTGTGGTTTTTTATGTTTTCAGTCTATTAAGCAAAATGTCTAAATGTTTAGAAAAAATAAAATTAAACATTCACATTCACTAGGAATAAAAAGGCCCCAAAAAATGAATGGTGTGTTTTGTAGAAAAACAAACTTATAGCATTTTTTACTTACATACATTGTATTAGAAATTTCCAGGCAAACACTTCAGCTGAAGTAAATTTTTGCTGAACTCAGAAGCATATTATAGAACATGCATTGACGTGTTTTCGTTCGTAAAAGACTGCCATTGTGCTCGTGTTACAATGCTGAGAGTCAAGCTAAATAAACAGGAGTATTTATTTAGCCAGGACTTTGTCGTCAGTTAAACACGGGTGAATCTTTGCATTTCAGAATGTTATTTTCAAAAGGTTCTAAAACTAAGGTTCATTATTTTGTATTACAGGAAGACATTTCAATTAAGGGTTTCCTGTCTTTAAGCATTTTTGTAAGCATATTCTTGGGTCTGTTGCTAAATAAAAATTGTCCTTTTAGAAAGAAAATATGTGGCGCCAAATTTTGTCATGTTTCAAGTTAGGCTTCTGTGCTTAGGCTTATAAATGAATGCGTCTTAAAATGATAGGCAAGGGATACAGCTTGCTTTTATATATGGTATTATCAATAATGATTGGGTTTATTAAAAATAATTATTAATTATGAAAAATGATTATTAAAAATTAGTGCTACAAAATTTGTTTTTTACTATTCATGAAGCTTAATGCTCATACTATGATCTCCTAGCATTATAATTTAATTTAAGTTGTACTGTCCTGCATAATGAGGACATTAGCATATGGAATTTTAAATTTTTTAAAACTCATTTTTCTAAGGATTTACATGGGATATGTCTAATGTCCAATCTCTGTAATTTGTGAAGAACATTATGAGGATGATTAATATGTAACACAATTATAGGATATTTATTTTTAAGTGTCCCTAGTATCAAAGTCGAATTTTGGTAAAATAGACCATTTAAAACAGCATTTTGCCATTTATAATAGCTTTAAAGTGTTTTAGGCTTCAGTAAATGCATACATTTAGGTATAATACGAATTTGCAGGTTGTCCCCATTTGGGGTTTGCTTTTAAATGGCCCAGTGAGATCCATTTAAGGATGATGAAATGAGTACCATTGCAACAAGCATTTGTTCTAAAAACTGGTATGTGTGTTATTAGGTTCTGTGAATTATTCACAGTAAATGTTGTTTAATAATCTGGGAATAGAGATAATTTTTAGCGCCTAAAAAGGAGAAATTATTTTTTGAAATAGAGTGAATTATTGCAGGTTAGGAGGAATTTGAAAGTCCTTTTGTCTTTGGCAGCCTCAGAATGAGCAGAGGGTGGGGGCTAGGAGAGGTGCAAAGGCTTGCTCAAGTCGCGTTGAGGTGCTATCTTTAGTTTCCCTGTAAACAATGGAAGGAGGCTGTCATGTTGACATTTGTGACCTTTAAATTAGGGCCTTTTCTCTGTGAAATGCAGAATGACCTTGCTAAACGGGCCTCTAAAGAGGGGGGTTTCTGGTTTCTCCATAAGAACATCAATAGAATTAAATAACTTAATTTCAAAGGGAAAATATGAATAAAAGGGTTTCTTTGAAAGTCCCAATATCATGCTAAATGCTCTGCAGAACTAATACATTTGTATCTCTGCTCTGAAAAAATAATGTCTGCTAGTTGCTTTTATTTGACAGAAAACGAAGAATTGCATTCAGTCTTAGACAGAAAATAAGACAAAGCCCTTTACTAAAATTTTGAAGGCTACATGCCTAAGTGAGAACGATTTGCCAATTAAGAATTATTTTTCACAGTGGAAATTGTAGGTGCCAAATTAACATGGAGTGTCAGTGAAACAATTCTACTTTTAGAAAGTTAAAATTAAGGTGGTTTAATGTTGCAAGCTGACTGACAAGATGGTAACAGTTAAGCAAAGGAAATTTATTTTTGTGTTTGTTAATGTGTATCATGTTTTGTCTTCTGATTAAAAGTTATAATTGATATTTGTCTGTTACAAGAAATGTTCTTCTTTTGTGTGTTGTGTATTTTTTTTGCTTCTGCCCACAGATCATTTATGGATTGTTCTGGGTGATTTAAGGCTGACAAGACACGTGAGTTTGGTTGGTTGAAACGAGATGTGTTTTTGCGTAACTCCTTTGGAAAGAAATGTTCATGTGTTTTTTATGTTTGTGTATTTGGTCCTATCATGAATTGTTCTTGCTGGTCCTGTATGTTAGAAGAGAGATAGTAAAGTTGTATTTGACAGCAGATATCCACTAACTGGTGATATACTGTCAAAAGGAGGGTAAGGATTTTAAACCTGACAAATTAAGCAGGCCCGAATATTGGGTTTTGGGCTGCAGGTTCACAGTGCATAAAGTACATGACATGGTGTTGTGTCTCACCGCTCATTCACATATGCTATTGTTTTGTCTATGCTTTTTGTGCTTGATATACAGCAAGTATATCTGATGGCTTGACTTGTGCGTTTTGTGCGTTTTTTTATTTTATGCATGTTTTCGTTTTATGTTGCTGCTTTTGATACCATTACAAGTTTACCTGTGTTGTGAAGGGATATACATGACGATGCGTATCGCTGCACAACAGTTGGGTTGATTTGCTAAATTTCGCAGATGTGATATTTTCATACTGTGCACGACACAGACAACACTTCACCAGTGTATGTCACTTTGGCTATAAATAGTATTCAAGAAAAATAAAAAGAGATATACAGGATCAAAGTGTGTCACCTGCTGTTAGTCACTTACTGCCCCCTTCCCTTAAAGGAGTAGGCAGCCCTAGATTTATGTATCCTGATTGGGCGTAAGGATAAAATTATAGATCTGTGACTCTTGTACATGGTGACCTAATTTCTATCTGCTTCCTAAGTAGTATATGGCTTTGTAGCATAAAGGAAACAAGGTTTCATTTTTTCCCTGAAGAAGGAACTGGAACATTACCTGAGGTTACCGTATATGGTTTAGCGGCCAGCGGTAGAGCTAACCTTTTGTGAACTATTTTGATTTTTTTTTTGTTTATCACTCATACTCTTGGTATTGTGTCACATGCTTGACTATCACCCAAGTAATTTCTTGTTCTTCCTATAGATTTTTCTTTTGTCACTTCTAGGCAGGGCTCTAGGAGGACATATTGGGGGAATCAGGGTTGGCGCTCGAGTTGTTGGACGCCTCCCACCCGCCTCTCAACTGAATAAAGAGATATCATCTCGTCCGCGCAGTGGGCGTGCCGGCAGCGCGCCGAAGGCGTGCCAAATGCAAGCCCGTCTGCGCCCGTCCGCGACCGGACGGGGCCAGGGGCCACGACCCCTGCCCATTTCAATGGCCCTTTTAGAAGATATAATTTCAGTGAGCAACTCGGCCTGAGACCTCCGGTAAAAGAAAAATGTGACCATCTGTACGCCCCTTTGAATCTGCCCTCAAATTGTCAACATTGCCACTCTTATCTTAAGGGCACCTCAAATACTGAACCCGAGCACTCTTTTAGGATGTTTCTTGTAAATTGCAGGTCTCTACCTAAACATCAAACAGAAATATCCTTATTGCTTGATGAGCATAATCCGGATGCTGTTTTCTTTACTGAGACATGGCTAACTTCGTCGTCTGAGCCTGATCTCATTCAAGCATTGCCACAGGGCTATCAAATAGTTAGGGTAGATCGGACTTCTGGGAAAGGGGGCGGTTTAGCAATAGTGTTTAAAGATAGCTATACCTGCCGATGCGCCCCCACCCCAGTCCTGGACTGTGAAAGCATGTCGTTTAGTCTGGAATTGTCACCAAATATTAATTTTTCCGGAGTGCTGGTCTACCGCCCTCCTGGTTCGGTCAGACAGTTTATAAACTCTGTGCCCTCAGTAGTTGCAGATTTAGCCGCCACCTCTGCTAATTTTACGCTATTGGGCGATTTAAATATGCATTTTGAAGATACCGGTGACTATGCTGCCCAAGAACTATTTGCGGCTTTGTCCGCACTACAGCTAACTCAACTTGTCCTCTCACCTACACATGAGAAAGGGCACTTATTGGACCCTGTGTTTAGCAACTGCCCGAACCTGGTGACAGTGCCCTCCATTGTGCTCCCGTGGACTGACCATCGACTAGTCCGGTTAACCTGGCATATCCATAAACCTCCTGCCCTTATGACAGGATTACGGGATGCACGAAATTGGTCTAAATTACCTACAGATAAGTGGGCCGATGAACTACAAGCTACAATACCTCCCCTTAGCACAGATCCCACGGTAGCCAATTATACCTTTAACAATTGGATAACTCGCTCGTTGGACACTATTCTTCCAATGAAGACAACTCGGACCAAAATGTCTAGGATCTCGGCCCCTTGGTACACTGAAGAGCTCAAAGAAATCAAACGCAAGTGCAAAAGGTTAGAGAGAACATGGCGACTAGGCTACACCGATCTAGATAAAACCCTATATAGAAATTCCATCCGGGATTATAAACTGGAGATTAAGAAAGCTCAATCTAGATACTATACGCAAAAGATTACTGAAGCTAGATCAAATTCCAAGGAAATTTACCGGATTGTTAAAAGTCTCACTGTCCTCCCCCAGCCCCCTGTAAATTGTGATAATTTACAAATTTGTTGTAATGAGCTGGCGGACTTCTTTTATAACAAAGTTAATCATTTTTATTCCGCTTTTCCAACTACTCATTCAACTATCCCAGTCACCATTCCTGCGTTCTCCAAACACCACATGATTGACAATGCATCACCTGTGTTGGAGAACTTCCCTTTGCTGCACTTTGACTTATTAGCCACATTAATGGTCCAGGTCAAATCGGGCTCTCCCAGCGATCCCGCCCCTCCAAGCTTTTTAAAGACTGTCAGTCATACCATCCTGCCGGTCATACTGAAGGTACTTAATGCCTCAATTTCCACCAACATAGTTCTATCGGCATGGAAAGAGGCGAGGGTAAGAGCACTTGTTAAGAAGCCTAATATGGGCACCAACAACTTCAGTAACTATCGTCCAATCTCCCTGCTTCCCTGGGCCAGCAAATTGCTGGAAAAATATATCAACAGCCTCTTGACCAACTTTTTAGAGAAGAACAGTCTGCTTGATCCCTCGCAAACCGGCTTCCGCCCCAAGCATGGGACGGAGTCCGCCTTACTGGCGGTCCTGGAGGAAACAAGAGGCATCTTGGATCGGGGAGGATCGGCGGCCGTCATCCTCCTCGATCTAAGTGCTGCTTTTGACACTGTAAACCACAAAATCCTGTTGCAGCGCCTCCAGGACATTGGCATTCAAGGAGGAGCGCTGGAGTGGATTGGTTCATTTTTAACCAATAGAAATGTTCAGGTCTTTGAGGGAACCACTATCTCTACTAGCAGACCCTTGAACTGTTGAGTGCCGCAGGGTTCTTCACTCAGCCCGACGCTGTTTAATGTATACATGAGGCCGCTGGCTGGGATCGTCCGTCCATATGGGGTTAAGATCGTGACCTATGCGGACGATACCCAGCTGGTGGTCTCTTTGACGCGGGCTGAAGACCCTGCGGGCACGATGGATCTGGTGGGCTGCCTAAGTGAAGTCAGCAGCTGGATGACCCTGTCTTGCCTCAAACTTAATGGGGACAAGACATAGGTCATGCTGTTGGGTCGTTCTGCTCCATCTGCGGTCGACCAGATCTGGCCAGCTTGCCTTGGTCCCCCTCCAGTCCCCAAGGATGCTATCAAGAGCTTGGGTGACTGGTTGGACAAGTCCTTGACGTTTGACCATCAAACTGTCGTGCTATCTGCCACTTTTTTTGGCCTCATTAGAATGCTGAGGAAGATTCTTCCCTTGCTACCATTTGAGGCCAAACAAATTGTTGTTCAAGGATTGATTCTCTCCAGATTAGATTTTGGAAATGCACTCTATCTTGGAGCTCCAGACTTTACACTGAGGAAGCTACAGGTGATCCAAAACTGTGCGGCTCGGACCCTGCTTCAAATCCCCCGTAGGACCTCTGTTAGACCTGGACTAATAAAACTGCACTGGCTCCCTGTAAGGGATAGGATTAGTTTTAAATCTCTCTGTGTTGCTCATCAGGCATTTTGGGAAACTGGTCCAGCAATTAGTCGTCCCTTAATCACCCCCTACCTCCCCAGCAGACAGCTACGGTCTACCAATGCCTTCTGTGCCGTCGTGCCAAAGGTTAAACGGTCCAGAGCAGGAGGTCGTTCCTTTTCCCTGAATGCGGCTAGGCTTTAGAACAGTTTACCCCTGTCTCTCAGGTCCAACTCCGATCTTACCTCTTTTAGGAAGCACCTGAAAACTTATTTGTTTAATAAATAGTTCTGTTCTTCTTTTGTTTCTGTCACTTGCCCAGTTGTCTATACACTATTAGCTTTAGCGCTTGGACGCCTCCGGGCAGCTAATTGCGCTTTACAAAACACATTTTCATTTAATTTCATTTCCCCTGACCGATGTCGCATTGTACCTAGTTATTGGGGATTTTAGCTGTGTCCTAGTCCCATTTCTCTTTTCCGTATTCCTTTCACCAGTCAGCTTTTATTATTATTGGTGTATTGTTCAGGTTTACACTTCCAGACTGCAGTAATGTACCAGAAACCCCTATATTATGTATAATTCCCTTTTGTATGACCAGACTGGTTTTTAAGAATTTTCCTTAGGCCTACTTCATGTCCCTGATAATCTGTATTATGCGATGTTTCTTTTGAGATGTTCTAGATAAGGAATTCAGGAATACCTAGACTTAATCATATCGCTAACTACCCTTAGATGATGGAGGATATGCTCTCACACGGAAACCCAATTGAAAAGCCTAGAGGCAATGTTTTGTCTACTGCCTTTGTCTTTGCATTGCCTTTGAGAAATGACAGTGTATTTTAGACCAGAATTGTCCCATGGCGTATGGCCACTCCTTTGAAGATTGCAGGCCACCTGCTTGCAGTCCCCTTGTTATACAATGAACTGTTTAAAGGATCGCACTTGCTGTGATGTCCTTGTTGGACATCACAGAACCAGAATTTCAGTGCAAAAGAGCGAAAGAGAAGGATTCCTGTTGTTTTGCGGCTTCAGTTTTCCACCTGTCATGTGCTGGTAACCTCTGACAGTGTGCAGTCCCTTGAGCCCCTTGGCCTGAGTTTTGGCCACACACACACCACTTTTCCTTTGCTCCAACTGAAGTGCAGTGCACCGGAGGATCCAAGATTGGCAAAAGGCACTACATTCTGGTGCCCATGAAAGAGCACCCTGAGCGTCCTCTGACACTGAATAATGAGTGTTGGAGCCTGAGAATGGTCCCGGGTCTGCACGAGATGATCTGTGCTCATGATCAATAAAGATCACGCTATCTGTAGTGTCTGCTGCAGAGGAGAGACACTGGTGCACTGCATTGAGACATTGAGACTTTCAAGTGAGCTGTGAGTGTTTGCCAGGAGGGCACTCCAACGGATACTGAGAAACACTATTTTTCATGGGAGGCCTGAATCAAGAGGCCCATGCAAAAATGGGAGCAGATTTGATGGACAATAGAAGCCTGCCAGAGAGGCTTTTGAACGGACTCTGGGCATAGTTGGTTTCACAAGTAGTTTCCGTGTGATTGCATAAAATGGGTGTTAGAAGACTGATTCTTATTGTTTTGCTGGCATTGTTTTAAAGTAGTATTCTGTTTAGTAAAAACAGAATAAAGTCCATGCTCTGTAGAAGAGTATCCCCTTTTCACTTCAGAGTATTGATAAGGATCACCACTGTTTTACCTGAATAGATAATAAGTTACTGAAATGCACAGAAGCCCTAAAAATGTTACTAGATAATTTTAGGATTTGCTTTTTGCTTAGGGTTGTGAAAAATTATAATTTTGTTTGTAATAGTAGTCATTACTTTCTCCTGTTGTCTATATGTTAATTATGACCCAATGGCCTGTCCTCTTTGTATTCCTGCTCATACCTTTAATGAAATGTTTAGAATGGAAAATGCTCACCTAGCAATTAATTAGGACATGCCTGTGTAATGGCAAAAGGAGGGTCTGAGGTTCTTTAATTTTGACTTCATATAATTCCATGGCTTTGATGTACAGCTACTCCAAGCAATGTCAAACCCATAAAGTTTAATAGCTGAAGGGGACTGACTGAGTTGACTCTCTTTGTACTGCTTGTTTGCTATACCAAAGTATTGGTAACACCAGGGTTGAGGTTCTTTAATTTTGACTCCATTTAACATTCAACTCCATTTTGTGTTGCCTTTACACAGGCTGCATGATTCACGAAGTGTCTCTGCCCTTTTGGACTGCAATGTGTTGAAAACCCCCTCTGTCCTTTTCTTGAAACTCATCTCAGACACCAGCTGGCCTAAACTAATTCTTGTCTGGACCACCTAATCCCTGTATCAACTATCTGTTGGCCTTTAGCATTCTTCCTGTGCCGTATCTTATCTTTTGGCCTTCGCTATTCTCTCCCTGTGTTTTCCTATTCCACAAACCTTCCCTTTGAAGCACGCAAACATGTTCTGCCATTACTGATTGACCTATAGGTGCTGTCATTGATTGACTTATGGGATCGGTCAAAGACACGACTCAAGGGGGATTTTCTGGTTACATGATGCCTTGTTTTGAATGTTTTCCTATTGCCTAATGTTTGGCAGATCTTGCATGTCCATGTTAGGCATTTTGCATGCTTGCAAAAGCTAGGACTGCCCCTTACTTTTATGCTGAGTTTTGTATCCCTAAGCATATATAAGGCCTCTGTTTTCTGTATTCCTCAGACTGCCTCATTCAGTTGCTAATGCTTCTGTGTGACGTAGTCTCACATAATAAAGATGTCTTTTTATTCCAGCTTCTATGTCAGATTCTTCTTTATATTAGTAAGACCCCTGAGAATGAAGATTTTGATTCTTCAGGGCTCACAAACAGGTGCAAAGTTGCCTATACCGAGACATTAAACGGGCACGAAGCACCAGTAACCATCTCCATAGGAAACTGAAAGGGTTAGTCAATGAGAAGGATCGTGGCTCAGGAGCATGAAGATTACATGGACATTAAACTACACCAAAGTGAGGAATAAATTCATTACTCGGACAACAGCACAATATAAATAATGAGCTTGGACCTCGAAAGAGGAAAGAACTAAAAAAGCACCTACCATTCTAACACCCAACCACCACCATTGGAAAACATCCATACAATGAATCTCTACAGTGGCATCTTTGAGGGCTAAGACAACATCTCAAGGTATGGGACATGAATCCAGCTATGCAGGTGAACGCCAACACTGAAACACTAATAAATCATTGAAGTGATGATCATAAAAAAGCAGATGAAAAAACAGCTGCCTTGTTAAAGATCTCAAATGTCAATGGCAGACATTTGCACAATAGTGGCTGGTGTTGTCGAATAGTGGAGGGGGAAGCGGTTGGGGATAACAAGTGGCAAAATAACAAAATAAATAAATTAAAAATAACTTACCTGCAGCTGGCCGAGTTGCTCTTTGCTGCTCCTCTGCAGGCACAGACTCCACTGACGCTGCTCTCATGCTGCTGGAAGCAACATTTGGTTTGGCCTGAGTACTCTGGATTTGCTCCCCTAGTGAGACTGGAAGCCTGTGCCTGCTGTCTCTAACCCGGCAACTCAGCTCGGGTTGGAGACCGCTTCAGTGTGCATGACGGTTTGGCCGGCCAAACTGTCAGGCGCACTGATCACAGTGCACTTACCACTCCTTCTACAGCCTGTCATCCCCATGACTCAGCCCCCAAAGACTCGGCAAGAAAGGAAAAATAAAATGTTTTTATTACCATTTTATTTCCTGCCGTTTTGAGGCAGCTGGCGGGGGCGACACTGCTGCAGTTGTGTATAGAAAAATCACTACAAACATGAGAAAGATCCTACTTTTTTATAGAAAGGAGGCTGAGAACAATATACCTAGGCTGTCCGGTTTTAGGTTTAAACCTATAATACCTGATAAAACCCCACCGGAGGGAAATAGCCCTCACTGGTGTAAACATATAAACACTGAAAAAAACCTGTACAACCACAAACTAAATGCCATTCAAAGATAGGAGGAAGGAGAGTGGAAGAGTCATTTTTATTTCTTCGTGAAGGGGTCAATACAATGTAACTTTGTTATATAAGGTAGCAGTAAGATTGACTAGGCTAACATTATTCTGCTTGAGTTTTGTTGTTTAGGGAGGTCACTGAAATATTGTTTTGTCTTCCTTTTTTCAATTTTGTGGTCTTTGGTCTAAAGAGAAAGGGGTTAGAAGGAAGTTTCAGGTGTTGTTTATTTATTTTATAAACTCTAGAGAATCAGGAAATATCAAAATCATATTTGATTTTTTGGCTACGTTTCAGTCTTTTACTGATAGGAAAAATGTAGGTTTCATAAGAATCTTTCTCACCAAGGGCCAGATGTAGGTCGGTAAATACCGGTCGGTAATGGTCGAAATTCGGTAATTTTGGCCGTTACCGACCGGTATCCATGAAATGAGATGTAGGAGTCTAATTTTTACCGAATCGGAAAATATGAGTCTGTATTATTCCGAATCGAGAAACATGAGTCGGTATAATTCCGAATCGGTAAATATGAGTCGGTATTTTACCGATGCAGAATTTTCCGAATTCACATTTACCGAATTCTTAATTACCGAATCGGTAAATAAGAAATGGTAAAATAATGAGCATGGAGATGTAGGAAACCCGAAAAATACTGAATTTACGGAAATTCGGTATTTAGGAGTCGGTATTTACCATGGATTGAATGCAGGTGGTAACCAGGTGCAGGCTGTAAAAAGAGTCCCAAAATGCAACAGTGTAACCAGAATGGTGGCTTTCTACGTCATTGCAAGGCGGCAAAGACTACAGGCAGCAGGAGAGAGGGAATGTCTAAGGAAGGAGCAAGTGTACAGGAAGAGGATAACACTTTTCCAACTGACAGAGCCAGAAATACTCCAAAGGTACAGGCTACATCCCCAAACCATCCTGAACCTGATCAGGGACCTACACCCACTCCTGGAGCACCCAACACCAAGGGCGCACGCCATCCCACCCCATGTGCAGGTGCTGTGCAGCCTATACCTGCTTGCCTCTGGGAGTTATCAAAGTGTGATAGCTTCAGTAGGTGGTGTGTCCCAGAGCTGCCTGTCCCGTTTCTTCCGGAGGTTCCTTGACGCCATGATGCAGAGGATGGAGCATTATATTTCATTCCCTGACACACCTACGGAACTTGCAAAGACCAAGACTGATTTCTATCAACTGGCACAGTTCCCTCACGTGATAGGCTGCATAGATGGCACCCACGTACCACTCTGTCCACTTGCAGCCACAGAACACATATACAGGAACCGGATGTCGACGCACTCCATCAATGTGCAGGTCATATGCAACGCTGGCAATTACATCACAGACAACATTGCGAAATTCCCTGGGAGTACCCATGATTCGAACATATTCCAGAATAGTGGGATATACACACGCCTAGTTGCTGGAGATTTTGGGAACGGATACCTGTTAGGTAAATGACATTGACACACCCTGACACTCACAATAGATGAATGTATCATGTTCATGCAACTAATGGCAATCTTTCTCCCCCCTAGGCGACAGTGCATATGCCCTGCGGTCCTTTGTGCTCACCCCCTACCTCAACCCATCCACCAGGAGTGAAAGGCGTTATAATGTGGCTCACAGATCTACACGCAACGTTGTGGAGCGCACATTTGGACGCCTCAAGAGCAGGTTTCGCTGCCTCCACAAGAGTGGAGGAGCACGCCAGTACACTCCAATCCTGTGCTGCAAAATCATTGCGACCTGTGCCATGTTACACAATCTCGCCACCAAGGAAGGCACAGAGGTGGAGATCACACATCATGAGGACATTGATGATGACACAGAACAGGCAGAGCCGAATGCTACAGTAGCAACACCAGCTACAGATGGGAGACTAAGACAGGCAGAGATCACACAGCAATATTTCTGAGTGAGTAATGAGACACAGACAGGCTAAGATTATGATGTACGTAGTTTAATTGTCACTACGCCATTGCAATGATACCACACAATGGTTACACAAAATATCAATGTCCATGACTGGGTGGTCACAGTTAACACCACCGTGACCTGTCCTTTGGGTGGAGGGCATAGTCAATGTTTCCGTCCACGGATTACAGGGTGTGACTGAAGTGGCTGTGTTTCATGGCTTTCGGTGTGGCCTGTCTCTGTGGAATGACGCCTGCCACTCCTGCGTATTTCTGGGACAGGAGTGCTTGCGCCACTCCTGCTGGTGGATTCTTCACTTTCAGCCACACATGTGTCGCCTCGAGTGGCTGTCTGTTGTGTGAGCATCAGCTCCATGGCAGAGGTCACTCTGCCCATCCCCACAGATAAATTGGTGCAGCACTGCACAATAGCATCCTGAATCGCTACTGACCATCTGCACTGCAGGGATGTTGCAGTTGCAAAGCGGTTTAATGCTTTTGTCTGGTTTCGCACATCCACACGAGCCTTGCGCCTCTCCAAGTGGTCCCTGTCCAATTTGTCGCACAGGACAGTCATGCACTGGGTCATGTCTGTCATGCCATTTGCCAGTGACTGCATGCTGTCCGAAATGTTTCCTATGCCCTTGTCAATGTTATCCAGCTTGTTGTTGATGCTGAGCGCTAGCTTCTGAACTCCCATCACTGCCTTTGCCTGCAGGCGCTGGACCTTGACCATGGTGGCCTCCAGACCACAGAAGACCCCTTGACCGTACTGCCCTTCAGCTCTCTCCCGGGACCTTCGTCCTCGGACACTGGCCCGCACAGCTCTTGGAGTGGGCTGCTGCTCAGCGTTGGCTGACTCTGGTGGATTGCTTGCCATGTCACCCTCCTCCTCTTCCTCCTCAGATGTTTCTAGAATGCGGGGAGGGGGCACATCAAGCCGCCTTGCCCTTTCCTGCACAGGTGACGGAGTTGTTGGTGTGGGGGACTGTGCAGCTGCTCCTGACTCCTGAGTCCCAAACAAAAGAGGAGACTGAGGCTGTGGTGTGGTGTCTCCTCAGGTGTCTTGGCTACCTGCTCTGTGTCCTTCCCTCCTTGTACTGTGCTGGGACCAGCTTCTTCTCTCCTCTTCTCCCTATCCATAGGAACCCCTAAGCAAAAGGACAAGAAGTTAGGGGTAGTTTTCTATGCTCTAGCGCATTGGCACAACACGTGTACAATTATCTTAAGGACAATCGTCCTTGTATTAATTAAAGGAATTCTCAAGGCCCTGAAGAGAATCCCCTACGATCTCAGTGGGATTCGAAACGCGTAGGCCCCACCATACCAGTCTACATTAGCTCTTGGGCATCGAATTTTTTTGAACCCTGAGCACACTATTGTACATTACCATATAACATCAATCTTAAGTTCGAAATGATTTTGTAAATATAAGAATGTACCCACAAAACAGCTATCCTAAATGGTTTTGAAAATATTTGTAGACCTTGGTATTTGTCCTCACTGTTTTCTTTTAAACCCTTTTTCTCCCTAAGTATGTATACTTGCTGTGGTTGCTTGTGATATGCCTGAATCTAGAATGAATGGTTGAATGTTGAACCGATATCCTTATGTCCCATGTGTTTTTTGTAAATTTCTTGTGTAAAAAGAATCAAAAGTTGAGATATATGTTGCAAATATTTTAAATAAAATACTATCAAATAGTAATCCCCATTTCTGATCCTTTGCTCAGGTTTCTGGTGGTTATTGTTTTTTTGTAATTATGTATATCAGTACTGGCATCTCTATTTTGTTGGTTAAGTATTTGGCTCAGCCTTACTGATTAGAGCCAGCCCTTCGTTGTTTCTTCCTGTTCAAAAGAGAAGCCCTGGGCAGAAGGTGCCTGACATGTTTACTAACAAGAAGACCCATTGCTCCAATCCTGTGAAAAACTGCCACATCCCAGCTATTGCTATTGCTAATCAGGGCAGTAGGGAAACCACACCAAATGTTGTTCCATACGGATGTTGTATATGAAAACAGATTTTCTGTATTAAGCGCTCAAGGGAACGAAGAGTATGGGGGAAGAGAGAGCTACCTTTATTCATCCAAAGACGCCTAGGGCACTAATTGATGGCGATAAATTGTTGGAGATGATTTTGGAATTGAGGGAAGAGGTAGAGGACCTGAATTTGGTTATGAAAAGTTTGGAGGGGAAGATTAATGGTACTATGTTGCATAAGAGCTTTATACGGGTTGCACAATCCGAGGGTTGTATTGGGGTGTCAAAGTCTCTAAGGCATTGCATTCCCCTTCCAGCACAAGGGGTTATGACTTCAAGACCTCCCCTTTTTTACACAGCACAGGGGACTGTGATCTGGTTATTCTCTTTCACCACTGATAAACAGAGCTCAGGGGTGTCCCAGGGAGTCACCATCAGGGAGGAAGGGGTGAGAGTAGGGCGGACACGAGCAGAAGTGACCTTATACGTACCACCAAAAATGGGAATATATACATATAGAGGGAAACCTGCAATGGATTATAATGCCCTAGGTATACACCCCCCCCCTGCCCCACCATCTCCAGAGATTAGAGGAAATCTCTGGAGTGTTTAGAGGAAACAAGCCCACAGGGTTACCGCCCATTAACCTGCTCCAGATCATTCATCCAGAGTTCCCAACATCACTGAAGGATATAGAGATTGACCGGGTACCTTAACCAATAAAGTGATTCATTGGTTTCGGATTGTCAAAAAGTGCCATTCACTCATTAGGAGCAACATCATGAGAGCTGAGCAGATTGTGATTCTTGGGAGCCTCTTTGATCTGGTGAGAGTGACTCAGAAGGACCAATCCTTTGTTGATAGTCTTCTTTCCATGGGTGCCCATAGAATCTGCACTGCTACCACCCAAATACAGATTAAATACACAGATGGTATAGATTGCCCATATGTCCCATAATTAGAAGACCAATGCTCCCATCGGTATATCAAGTTGGGTGAAATCGATTGACTGAACACTATTGCTATCTGTCAGTTATCACTCTTTTGGGCATGAGGTGCGAGATCTAGAGCCCACGGATAATGTGAGATCATACATACTTGAAGGGAACTGTAAAGTAACTACCATAAGCATGTCTGGCCAACTGATAGGGAGCGAGGGAGCAAACTCTCAGATGGCGTTGAATGGGTTGATTAGCAAATTCACGTAGGAGAGGGCTGTCGCTTTGGAAGGGTAGGAAGCCTCCACAGTTACCACCTGTAACTTGATCAAAAATCCTTTCTTAGAATGAGGACGGTATTGGGCCTAGGCTGGGGGATTCTGATTGGGGAGTGTTTGTAGATGGTCATGACATCTGCCTATCAGGAACAGGTGTCCTTTTTTTGGTATCTAAGCTTCCTAATCACTCAGAGGAAGGCCTTTAAGGGGTTTAGCGATATGGGTGAGGGTAAATCTCCATTGCTCAATAAGAGAATTACCACTTAATACCCAGGGTGTGCTGGCAGTTAGGGGGACCTTAATGGTGTAATTCATTATTGTTGTTTAATGTGTATAATCGGGTGATTGGCAGGAAAAAAGAAACCAAAACCATAAGTACACTTGAGGACTTTCTATTGGATTATAAGGGAAAATGAGAGGTACTGATAGCCCGTGATCTTAATTCCACCTTTGAGTTACTCCTGCCCCGGATCTAATTGTAACCGCTGATATAGATGCAAAATGGAGAATCCCTCCCATAGACCTTTAAATGCATTTTATGCCAGCATTCCCCAGAAACAGCTCAGGAAACTACAGAAAGCCCAAAATGCCGCAGCCAGACTTGTCCTCGACATTCCTCGCCACAGCCACATCACTCAACACCCTTTACAACACCACTGGCTCCTAATCAACAATAGATTCAACTTCAAGCTCCTCACACTTGCCTACAAAGTGCTCCACTACGCAGGACCAGCATATCTGAACCACTGCCTTTCATTCCACGTACCTGCCAGGCAACTTCATTCTGCCCAACTTGCCCTGGCCACCGTCCCACAGATTCACATGACCAGAACTGAAGGAAGATCCTTCTCCTACCTTTCTGCCAAGACCTGGAACAACCTGCCCCTCCACCTCAGGCATTCCCTGTCGCTGACCCAATTTAGGAAGGATCTCATGACCTGAGTCTTCAGCTGAACCTCCATTCCAAGACGGATCAGCAGGCCCCTTCCCACCCCCAGCGCCTTGAGATCCTCATGGGTAGCCGTGGTTTACAAACCCCTGATTGATTGATTGAAATGGACCTTAAGGGCTGCACAGCTGCTGACATTTTTCCTAAAATGTGACTGTGAAGCTCTAAACTGAGGTCTACGTCAAATGGTAAATGCAGACATGCGTATAATCAACCTGGCCTCTCTAATTTTTTTTTTATTAAGTATAACAAGCAAGGCAAGAAAACAATATACAGAGTGCTTTGTTCAAACAAGGATGGATAAACAGTACATCAAATAATCAATAATCACTATAAGGAAGGGAGGGGAACAGGGGCGAAGCAGTAAACAGACAATAGTGCAAACATTAATGTGGGGTCAGGGGGAGAGTGGGATATCGATGTTATCCACTGCAGGCGGTGTACATATGTCTCCACCATACCTGTTCCATGGCCCCCACACTCTATGCCATTTCCGGGGACGGCCCCGGGCTAGATGCACCGTTTTTTCCCTAAATATGCACCAGTCCATGTTTTCCTTCCATACTTCAACTGTTGGAGGCCTCTGGGACCCCACAACTGTGCAATATCAGGCTTAGCAATCATGGCCCCCAGGGTTGCACACTGGGTCTGGGCTACGTTGTAATCTGTAGGCTCCCAGACATTTAACAAGCAGCGCCTGGCCTCCGGTAAGAGAGCAATACCCGTCACCTCTTTCATTACATCGTACACCCCGTTCCAATAATCCCCGACTTCATGACATTCCCAAATAATATGAAGAAATGTCCCCACCTGCCCACATCCCCGCTTACACAGACCCTCCTCAGAAAAGCCCATCCGAACCAGACGGGGGCCCGTGATGTACACTCTGTGAAGAATCTTAAGATGAACCAGCCGAAGTCTCCCTGGAATCGCGACCTCCTTGGGAGAGGAGATCGCCGATTGCCAGTCCTCGTCATCCAATTCGGGCCGTCATGGACCCAGAGATCACGTAAGGGCAGCAGGAGGTCCGACCTATCATTGATCAACTTTTTATAGACAAGGGAGATAGTACTGTCTGGAACATGACCGTCCAACAATCTATCTTCAAGCAGGGACGACTCAGGGACTACCTCCCCTATCGAAAAAACTGACATCAAGGCAAACTTGGACATAACGGAAGTACTCCGAGTTCCCTAATTCAAACTCCGTCCTTAAAGTCTCAAACAATTTCACTTGTCCCTTAACCCAGAGGTCTCCCACCTTCCTAATACCAATGAGGTCCCACTTATCAAACCCCTTAGTCTTCCACAGTTTACCAAGTCTATCAGAGTTGAAAAGTGGGGTCACTAAAGTTAAGCGGTCGTCCATCCCATCGAATTAGTTGCATCTTGCCATATACGAACTGCCGTCTTCGTAGACCTCGACAAAGACTTGACCACTGATTTCGAGTATAGCGCCCTATAGTAGTTACCCCCAGGCAGCAGCCATCTATCCATAGCGAAAGCAGGGTTCAATTCAGGACCATACATACCGTGATTAATGGCCCCCAATTGAGATGCCCAGTAATATCGTTTGATGTCAGGGAGAGCAATACACCCGTCGTACCACGGGAGCATTAGTTTGGCCAGCGCAATGCGAGGTCTACAGTCCCATATCAGTTTCCTTTGAAGACCTTCAACTTTACGAACATAACTAGCAGGGACTATACCAAGAGTGTTTTGGAGGGCATAAAGAAAACGAGGCAGAGACATCATCTTAAAGAGGGCCGCGCGATCTTCATACTCAGAGGACCATCGAATACCCCTCATCGAGGGCTCCCAGCGGATCCATGCAGCGAGGGGCTCAAGGGCTAGGGCGAAGTGGAGCGGTGATAAGGGACACCCCTGACGAGTACCGCGCCCGAGACCAAACGGAACCGAGTCGCGACCATTCACCACGATTTGCGCAAGGGGGTCCTCGTAAAGAAGCTGCACCCAGCCAATAAAACCGGGACCAAACCCAAATTTAGCCAACGCAGCCCACAGATATGGCCATTCAATAGTATCAAAAGCCATCTTGGCATCCAACAACGTCAAAATGGCCGGCTCACGTAGCGTCGCAGCCCTCGCGAGAACTCCGTGCAGACGCCTAAGATTCAGCGCAGTGTTTGTATGGGGAATAAAACCGGATTGATTCGGATGGATCAGATCGCTAATAACAGTGATTAATCGATTAGCCAATACCTTTGGAAGAATCTTAGTCTCGGCATTCAAAAGAGATATCGGTTGGTACGACGCACACTTATCCCTCGGTTTCCCCTCCTTATGTATAACAACAATCGTCGCGAGTCGCTGATCACGGGGGAGAGAACCATGCTCATGAGACTCTAGAAACATATCTCTCAAATAGGGAGCTATCTTGTCAGGCCGCTACTTGTATAACTCTATCGGCAGACCGTTAGGACCCATGGCTTTACCAGACTGCAGGGAGCGGATCCCAAGAGCTACCTCAGCAGCAGTTATTGCACTATCCATTTGCTCTCTATCTGCATCTGAAAGACTCAGCAGAGCAATGTCCCGCAACAATAAGTGGGAGTCCTCCTCCGGCCTGTCCGACATAGGGGAGTACACCGTCTGAAAATGATCGGCAAAGCACTCAACAATCCCCACATGGTCAGTGACCCGCGCACCACTTGCCATCTCAATCTCAGACACCACATGACTAGCTCTGTCCCTCTTATCCAACCATGCTATCAGTTTACCTGCTTTATCTCCCACATCATATAGACGTCCCTGTTCCTCTCGACTCACGGCCCTAGCCGCGTCCGTAACCAACGCCCTGTATTCCAACTGTTTTAATCGCAATACATGCATCTTAGCGCGGGTATCTCCTGCTCCAGATATGACTCCAGGTCTGCTATCTCAGTCTCTACCTTCACTACATCCTCATCTCTCCGTTTCTTAACGCCCGCAATCAGCGACAGGGATTGGCACCTGAGAACTGTTTAAAGGCCTCCCAAAGCGACAATGCGGACGAAACAGTGCCCTCATTCTCTAAAAAATATTGATCAAGTGACTTTATCAAATCATGATGAGTTTTAGGGTTTCGGAGATACCAAGGGTTGAACAGGGCTACCCGCCCCTCGGTCCCCGAAGACAATTCAATCCGAAGCTATACAGGAGAGTGATCAGAGATTCCCCGAGCCATATGTTTAACCTCAGTGACAAAGGGCGCCTGTGCAGCAGGCACCAAAACGTAATCGATCCTCGAGAGTCTACCATGAGCGCCAGAATGGAACGTGTATTGCCGCTGAGCGGGGTGCAACAGTCTCCAGCAATCCACCAGGCCTAGAATGTCAATGAAGTCATGAAGCCAGTCTGTGCCCCCTTGAGGTCCCTAGGTGGGTGTCTATCAGAAACACCAGATACAACCGCATTGAAATCACCACCCAGTAGCAATGACCCCTCAGGGAGAGCGAGGATAACCCGTCCCAAGTCCGCAAAGGTAGTTGACTGCAGGCCAGGAGGGACATAGACAGAGACCAGGGAAAGGCTCCTGCCCTCCCATCGACCTGTAAGAGCGACATAGCGCCCTCTATCATTAAGGACCGTTGCATCAACTTCTAGCGGGAGAGAGTTCTTAATAAGGATACCCACCCCCTGGAACCAGAGGAGAACCCCGCATGGGCAACCAAGCGATACCCCTTCCTATTCATGGCATAACATGTATTTCCTATCAAGTGAGTCTCCTGAAGAAGGACCACATCCGGGGAGTGACGTTTTAATAGTTGCAGCACTACTCCACGCTTTATCCTATCCCCCAACCCATTCACATTCCAGCTCATAAGCCTCAACCCCCTACCCCCCATCCTACAAGAAAAGGAAGATCAAACCCCGAGAAGAAACCAGCACTTTAATCAGAAAGTCTTGCAATACTGTGCCTTGCAGAAAAACCAACAAATCCCCCCTCCCCCCAACAACCCGTTACAAACCCCCCCACCCTGCACCCCTGCGTAAGACTAGAAAGCCACCCCAACTTGCAGTGTGCCTGTCACCCCCACATCTAAACTAAGCTACAAAAAGTTGAGCAGAGGAGGAAAAAGACCCACCAATGGCCCCGCAACCTCCACAAATGTCTCACAGAATCATACGACATAATTAGTGCACCACAGTTCGAAGCCCCTTAAAGACCCCAGGAACCAGACAAAGATAGCGCTTAATCCTGTTCCATCGATCCGTCCTCTGCACCACCAGTCCGTTCATCCTGTGGACGATGGGTCAGCAGAGTATGCAGCCAGTCGGCCACCACTTCCGGTCTGTTGAAAAAATAGGTGTACTCTGCGTGTTCAATTCGTAAGTTGGCCGGAAAAAGCATGGCGTACTTGAGGCCCATCTCACGGAGTCTCTTTTTTACCCCAAGAAAACCAAGTCTCTGTTTCTGGACCGATTGGGTAAAGTCCGGATAAAAACTGATGGTAGAGTTCTCAAACTTTATGGGACCACCCGCCCGCGAGGCCTGCAGGATAGCGTCTCTATCACGGACGTTAAAAATCTGTGCTATCATAGGCCGCGGTGGGGCACCCGCCTTGGGTTTACCACCCAGAACCCTGTGAGCCCGTTCCACAGTAAAAAAATTACTCAGTCCCTTGGGTGCAAGGTGGCTAACGATGAGGTTCTCAACAAAGAGGTCAGCTGCCGGATCCTCCGCCTTCTCCGGAACTCCAATGATACGGACATTGTTCCGCCTAGCCCTTCCTTCAAAATCCTCCAGACGACGCGCAAAGAGGTCATTGGAGGCCCTTAAGTTGCAAACCTCCGTCTGTAGCTCAACAACGTCGTCCGTCAGACTGGAAGTCTTAATGTCCAACGATTTAACTTTTTCATTGGTTTTCGTTAGGTCCGTGCGTATCAGATTCACATCAATCGCCACTGTGTCGAGTTTGTGGGCGAGAGTCTCCATTTGTTTCCCAAGGGACGATCTGATCCCATCGATAGCGGCCATAACATCTTGTAGGGTCGGCTCGGCTGCTGAAGTCAGTGGATCTCTCATTCCCTCCAGCGACCTACCCGGTCCACTGGGCGACACCTTAGCCTGGGCGTAGCGATCCATGATGTTAGTTTGGGTATAGCCACCCCGCCGAGTGGTCTTAGACTTCTGTTTGTCTCCCTCCGGTTTCCCCGCCATTGCGGGAAGTAGTAGGTATGGTCTCAAACGGGGGTGGGGGACAGAGCGCAAACAAAGCAGCTGAAGAGTGGTAGGCTATGCCCGGCAGCAATCATCGTCGGTCGACTTGGAACAGTCACACTGAGTGGAACGATGGAGGCCTCTAAGGTCCCTCGAGCGGAAGCTCAGAGTCAGCCGGAGAACACGGCTCAGGCGTCTCTCCAGAGCAGGTCAATCAATGAAATACACACACTCGAGTACCAGGACAGACAGTTGCCCTCGGCGAGAGGGAGGCGCTCCCAGTCCCGGATCTCTCAGTAGTAGCCCTGGGCGTAGTGGGCGTAGTGGGGCTTCACGGAGCTACGTGAAGTGGGCGAGAAACTACGCCCACCTCCGCACTCCGCGTAGCCCCACTACGCACCGCAGGGCTCCCTCCCTCCCGCCCTCCCTAAATACTTTAATTTAAATGTTAGAAAGAATTAAAAGGCACTTACCTTGCCTGCCGCTGCCCGCCGCGTCTCCGGGGCTCCCTCTCTTCATCGCCGCCGTCTTGGGTACTAATGCGCATGCGCGGGCGGCCGCGCATGCGCATTTCTCGTGAGAAATGCGCATGCGTGGCCGCCCACGCATGCGCATTAGTACCCAAGATGGCAGCGATGAAGAGAGGGAGCCCTGGGGACGCGGCGGGCAGCGGCGGGCAAGGTAAGTGCCTTTTAATTCTTACTAACATTTAAATTAAAGTATTTAGGGAGGGCGGGAGGGAGGTGGGTGGTGGGTGGCGGCCAGCTACGCACCGTCTGCGGAGCGTGCGTAGTGCCGAATTCTACGCCTGCTACGCAAAATGCGTAGAAGCCGGCACTACGCACACTCCGTGAACGGAGCGTAACTGCCCACCCACCCCTACTCAGTAGGTAAAACGGAAAGTAAAAGGGAACCAGACCGGCCGTCCCCGCCACCTCAGGCCGATGTTATTCAATTACACCTCGGGCACCATGCCAACTCCACAACCGGGCATCACGGAGGTGTAGGCCGCAATCTTCCAATCGCCATAACTCCGGCTCCTGGGGTCCAATTTGGATTCTGATCACAGTTTTTGCCTCTCCCGTGGTTCGTCTTCACGAAGACGTAAATAGGAGTCAGGATAAACAACAGGATATATGCAGGAGGTTACGAGGGTCTCGGGAGCCCTGTGCTCACGCGCCCATCTTGGTTACGCGCGAAGCTCCTCCCCCGCCTCTCTATTTTTTAATAAGTGTGATGGCATGGCCACTTATGCATGATATGGTAGTAGTTGAACGGATCAATAGTGATCATAACGCCTAAGTTTGTCGTTTGTTGTTGGGCTCGCTAGCTCAGGCTCCACGTACCAAATGCCATGTACAAGTGGGGGATCTTGCACTTTCCCGCAGTGGGAAAGGTGTTATGTGGGGATGGGTTGAAAAACACCTGGAAGTCTTGGCAAAGTTGGTACATAGGTGTTGGAATTTAGGTAGCCTGGCCTAGGGCAAGACTAACATTTAGAGGCACAGTGTAAAGGTTGCAGACCACCCAAAAGTAACTTCACGCAATAGCACTCAAAAAGAAAAACACTACACCAAAATTATATGAAAATACGTGCTGCTTTATAAAAATAATATGCTCTTTAGTTTCAATTTATACAATGTAATACATTTCAGCTCTTCTCCAGAATAGCGTTTATACCTTTGATTCAGAGAAGTAATTAGCACTCTTCCTTCTGTAGAGAAAATTACAGTTCAAAGCATATAGATGTCAAGGATTCAATATGGCTTCCTTTAGAGGATTAAAGATGTCCCAACAGAATTACATTAAACAGTGTCACTTTGCAACAATAAACAGTGTCATCAATAGATCATCACAATAGTCTGCCAGGTCACTGGTTACTCCCTCACCACAGGGCTAAGATCTCTCACCCCTTTATCCACCCCTTAATGCAGGGCTAGATTGCACACGCACAGTTTAGTGCACTATACACTACAACAGTGGCTATAAGGATTTGAAGGGGTTTCCCTGTAATCAAAACAGTCAGTGCACTTTTCTCACTTCAGCCTAGGTTTCCCTCTGATGACTTGCTTGATATCTGCTTCCCTAGACTTTGTAGAGCGTTAGGTTGGGGAGCTGAAGTTAACCTCCCTCACACCTTCTCTGGCACAGTTTAAATGACAGTTGACTGGTGATCAAGCCACCTAATTAGATGTTAATGCATGGGAGAATTTGCCACACCAGCAAGGGCTCAGCCCTATACTTCCTCTCCCCTCCCACTCCTCCTTACTGTAGTCTGAATTTCTGGTCCGGCCCCAGTCCACAGCAGGGGTAGGGCTCTCAACCGGCACCACCAAACAACACCCGTGGCAGTTGCAGCCACCGATCCCCGCCCAGCCAGTCTTTTGGACCCAGCGCTGGGGTGGGGAGGTTCAGTCGTGTTGGCCCGTCGTTTCCTCTCACTGGCTGACTCGAGCGCTAGGCAGGCCGACGTCCGCTCGATCAGCGGAGGCTGAAGGTTCCCGCTCCACTCTAGGCCAGCTCCGCTGAGGTGATCTGTGGCGCGCCGCCTCTCAGGATTCTCACGCGTCTCCCAGGGCAGTCTCAGTCGCGCATGTGCGGGGAGACTAGCGGCGCAACCTGCAGCGCCTCCTCTCACTAATCGGCACTCGCGCAGATGCAGGGGGATTAGCGACGCCGCCGGCACCGCCTCCTCCCACTAGAGGGACACTCGCTCCTGCTCCTGCGCAGGGGAATAGTACCTTACTTCCTCTTCCGCCGCGCCGACCAGATGACGATCGGCAGCGCTCTCCTGCCGACTGCACTGCTTGACAGGATCCTCGCCCCCTTCAGAACCAAGACGCCTCAGACTTCCATGGGTATCCAGTCGACCCAGGCACCGCTCTGCTCAACCGGGTAGGCAAGGGCTCCAGCAGGAAGGCGGGGAGTCAGTTAGTAACCCCAAGAGGGAACGAGGGGGTGAAGGTGGGACACCGTCGTCTGGGGAAAGGTCCAAGGTTACTTGACTGGACCAGATCGATTTCAGGCCAATGGTAGGGTTCGGTCAGCAGCACAAAGGGGAACGTCCTCTGAAAGATGCTGTCAGTTAATGAAACCAACTAGCTTCTCCTAGCGCGTCCTCCTCCTCACACTGCAGCCTCTCTCCTCTCACACTGGACTACACAAAATGGCCTCCTGCCCCCTGCCCTTTTATAACCTAGCCTCACAGAGTCCAGTAGGGTCCAGAAGGTTCTGGAAGACCTAATGTTATCCTATGGGGCTGATTATGGTGTGGCAGTTGGTGACAGTTAGGGCCCTCCATTTTGTGACAACATGAGGTTTCCTGACAGCACAGGCCTCTGGGCCTGAGGCAAAAGATTACAAGGGGGGGGGAAAGAACACCTATCCCCCTGGTCAGCACCTATAAAGAGTTAGTAGACACAAAAATTAACAAGGGTTTGAGGGGCAAAAAGGGGACAAAAATAAATAAAAATTAGGAGGGACTTCGCCAAAAAGCCAGACAGGTCTAACACGCGTCCCCCACAGCTGAAAGTGGGGAGAACTACCCAACCCCTTGGGAGTCCTCATCACTAAGGCGGAAATACCTGGAGAGACCGTCTGCATTGGCGTGGTCCACTCCAGGCCGATGTTCCACCCGGAAGTCCATTCCCTGTAGGGAGATGGACCACCTCAACAACTTGGGATTTTCCCCCTTCATTTGCATCAGCCAACGAAGGGGTCGGTGGTCGGTCTGAACCAGGAAGTGCGAGCCAAAGAGGTATGGCCGCAGCTTCTTCAGAGCCCACACCACCGCAAAAGCTTCCCTCTCAATAGCACTCCACTTCTGTTCCCGGGGAAGCAGTCTCCTGGATAAGAAGACTACAGGTTGATCCAGGCCCTCTTCATTGAGTTGCGATAACACCGCCCCAATGCCATGTTCTGATGCATCCGTTTGGACAATGAACTCCTTGGAGAAGTCTGGGGCCCTCAGGACCGGTGCCGCACACATTGCCTGTTTCAACTTTTCAAAGGCTTGCTGACAAGCCTTTGTCCAAACTACCCGTCGAGGTTGTTTCTTGGAGGTGAGCTCTGTGAGGGGCGCTACAATAGTGCCATACCCCTTCACAAAGCGACGGTAGTAACCTGTGAGGCCCAGGAAAGCTCGGACCTCAGTCTGTGTCTTGGGGGGTTCCCAGGCCATGATTGCCTCAATCTTCGCCTGCAGGGGCTGCACAGTCCCCCTACCCACCAAGTGTCCAAGGTACACAACCGACCCCTGCCCAATCTGGCATTTGCTGGCTTTGATGGTCAATCCAGCTTGTCTCAGGGCCTGGAGAACGGCCTGCAAATGCTGCAGATGGTCCTCCCAACTGCTACTGAAGACAGCAATGTCATCCAAGTAGGCAGCAGAGAAACTCTCCATTCCAGAGAGGACCTGGTTCACCAGCCGCTGAAATGTGGCAGGGGCGTTCTTGAGCCCAAAGGGCATCACACAGAACTGGTAGTGTCCCTCAGGCGTGGAGAAGGCTGACCTTTCCCTTGCTCCATCTGTCAAGGAGATCTGCCAGTACCCTGAAGTGAGGTCAAAGGTACTCAGATATTGGGCAGCTCCTAGCCGGTCAATCAATTCATCCGCCCTAGGGATCGGATGAGCATCAGTCCTTGTCACTGAATTCAGTCCTCGGTAATCCACACAGAACCTCAGTTCAGGTGTGGTGCCTGGTGGTGCGGCTTTTGGCACGAGCACCACCGGACTGGACCAAGGGCTGTTGGAAGGTTCAATTACTCCCAGCTCTAGCATCTTGGCAACTTCTCCATGTATGCTAGCCTTCACCTTGTCAGACAGCCGGTAGGTCTTGGACTTCACTGGTGGGCTGTCTCCTGTGTCCACATCATGGGTACACAGGTGGGTCCTTCCCGGGACAAGGGAGAACAACGAAGAGTACTGCTCCAGTATCTGGCGGCAGTCCTCCCGTTGCTCAGGAGTGAGAGTAGGAGAGAGATTCACTCCCTCCACCGACCCATCCTTCTCTTGGGATGAAAAGAGATCTGGGAGAGGTTCACTTTCCGCTTCCTCTCCCCCGTCAGTCACCATCATCAGCATGACTTCGGGCCTCTCATGGTGGGGCTTGAGTCTGTTGGCGTGTAGCACCCGTAGGGGCTGTCGAGGGGTCTTAAGGTCCACCAGGTATGTGGCCTTACCCTTCTTTTCCAACACCTCAAAGGGGCCTGTCCAGCGATCCTGGAGGGCGCTAAGCTCTCCAGGTTCCATCACCCACACTTTCTGTCCAGGCTCCAGTTCCACCGGGTGAGCATTGTGGTCGTACCACTCCTTCATGACTGCCTGGCTGGCCTCCAAGTTGTCAGAAGCTTGCTTCCACAACTTCGCCATTTGGCTCCTGAAGGCCAGCATGTAGCTCACCACATCCTGGGGGGGTTTCCTGGGAGATTTCTCCCAACCATCCTTCACCAGGCTGAGAGGACCGCGTACAGGGTGCCCATACAGAAGCTCAAAGGGGCTGAAGCCCACTCCCTTCTGGGGCACTTCCCTGTAGGAAAAAAGTAAACAGGGTAGGAGGACATCCCATTTCCTCCGCAGGCTCTCGGGCAGACTTCTGATCATGCCCTTCAAGGTCTTATTGAACCTCTCAACCAGTCCATTTGACTGGGGGTGATAGGGAGTGGTGAACCGGTAGGTCATTCCACACTCCTTCCACATTGCCCGCATGTAAGCTGACAGGAAGTTGGTCCCCCTGTCGGACACAACTTCCTTGGGAAATCCCACTCGGGTAAAGATTCCCATTAGGGCTCTTGCCACTACAGGTGCAGTGACTGTCCTCAGAGGTATTGCCTCTGGGTACCGTGTGGCATGATCCACTAGTACCAGGATAAACCTGTGACCAGCTGCTGTCGGTGGATCCAAAGGCCCTACAATGTCGATGCCCACCCTCTCAAAGGGGGTGCTAACGACTGGAAGTGGTTCCAGGGGAGCTTTTAGCTTCACCCCTGTTTTCCCACTGGCCTGGCAGGTTACACATGTCCTACAGTATGTGTCGGACGCCACTTTCATTCGAGGCCAGTAAAAGTGGAGGACAAGCCGGGCAAAGGTCTTGTCCTGACCTAAGTGTCCTGCCAGGGGTATGGCGTGAGCCAGTTCCAAAAGAAAGGCTCGGTACTGTTGCGGGACTACCAAGGCCCTTGATGAACCAGGCAAGGGTACCTTGGGTTCACTGTAGAGAAGTCCATCCTCCCAGTAAATATGGTAATGTCCCGTAACATCACCTGCTGCTTGGGCTTCAGCCTGTCGCCTCAGTCCCTCAAGGGTGGGGCACTCCCTCTGCCCCTTACAGAATTCCTCTCTGGTAGGACCTCCCTCCACATGCCACTCCGCAGGGATGGGCAAATCCTCCAGAGAGTCTACTTCCCCCTCCACGGACTCCTGGTCCACCACCGCAGGTGGCCGATCTGTCTCATGGGGTGTGGAAGCCGGAGCAGGCTTTCTCTGTCTCCGGGTCTGTCCCTTCTTAGCAGCGGGTTGGGCCATTGTTCCAGGCTCCAACCCAGGCGAACTCCCTCTCTGGGCAGTCGCAGACCGTGTGCTGACACAGGCCCAGTCAGGTGTACCCAGCATCGCAGAATGCGTCCGGTATTCCACCTCTCTCCAAGTGTTGTGTTCCATGTCATTCCCCAACAGGCAATCGACTGGCACGGCAGGGCTTACGGCAACTCGAAGTGAACCTGCAACCCCCTCCCACTCAAAGGGAACCTCAGCCACTGGATAGTGGCCCATTCTGCCGTCAGCCATCGCGGCGGGGTGGAGTACATTAGGAACAACCTGCTCTGGGGACACCAGCTGACTTCTCACCATAGTCATGCTGGCTCCTGTATCCCTCAGAGCCTCCCCTCTCTGGCCATTGATGGTAACCCATTGCCCATACTTTGTAGTATTTGGGGGCACCTGGATCTTTGGCACCATCTCCCGCTCTCCCAGGGACACTAAGGTGACACCCGCCCACTCACCCCCCTTATCTAAGGGCAACTCCTCCCCGAGCGCTACACTAGCTACTCCCGGTGACTTTCCTCCGGTGGGAGGGGGTGGTCTCTTTGGGCATCTGACATCTCCCTTATAATGTCCAACGCCACCGCATTCAAAACAGTGGAGAACCCTGGGCTGCTGGCTCTGGCCAGGATGAGGGTTCCGGGGCGGGTTTGCCCTAGGGGTGAAACCTGCTCCCTTCCCTTGGAAGTTATTTTGGGGACCTTTAGAGAACTCTTTCTTTTTCTCCCCCCCCTCCTTCTTCTGGGGGGCGCCCTGTCCGGCTTTTTGAGATTCCCCTCCAGTCCCCTTGGTGGACACCCGGGTACTTGTCCAGATGTCCGCCTCCTCTGCAAGCTTCCGGGGATTGGTCAGCTTGCTGTCTACCAGGTGTTGGCGCAGCTCGGGAAAACATTTCTCGAGGAGGTGTTCTCTCAAAAACAGATCGTACAGCCCCTCATAATCCTTTACCTCACTGCCCTTGACCCAACCCTCTAAAGCCTTCCTGGCGTAATCAAGGAAGTCCACCCAGTTCTGAGTTCCCATCTTGTGGCTCCCCCTAAACTTCTGTCGGTACCTTTCTGGGGTGAGCCCGAACTTCCTCAATAACGCCAGCTTCATGGTGGGGTAGTTTGTCTGTTCCTCTGGATCCAGGGCCAACAAGGTGTCCCGACCAGCAGGAGGCATGTACTTGTACAAACTACCCCCCCAGTGCTTCTCCTGCACTCCATGAACCTTCAAAGAAACCTCATAAGCGGCCAGCCACTTAGCAACATCATCCCCCTGACTGAAGCTCGCTATCAGGTCCTTTGGGATATAGGGTTTGGTCTCCCTGGCTGACTCTTTCGGTTCGCTGCCACCATTCCTAACAGGAGAGGACCCCCTTTGTAGACTTTGGAGCTCCAGTTCCTTCAGCCTAAACTCATGGACCATCCTCTTCTCCTCTTTCTCCAATTCCATCTTAGCCAACTCCCACTTTAGTTGTCTTTTCTCCCTCCTGTCGGTAAGCTCAGCTTCTGTTAGGCTTCTCCCAGAAATGCTACTGCCCTTTCTGGAATAGGACACTGGTCCGGTGAGCAAGTTTTCCCCCTCATGGCGGAATAACTCCTCCACCCCCCCTTCTGTGCCCTGGTCAACCTCTTCATCCTCCTCCTTTGTCTCTTGGTGTGCCTCCACCCAGGCCCTAAGGCTAGTCTGGAGCTCCCCCTTCCTAGCACCATGCTTGAAAAAGACCCCCATCTGCTGGCAGAACATTCTCAATTGGGGCACAGAATAGACTTCCAGGTTTTCCACCGCAAACTCCATGGTGAATCTGGCAAACCTGGATACACACCAGAAATTTCAGAGGGGTTAGGGTAACCTAAAACCAACTCCACCCACCACCAGGAATAAATTTAGAAAAAACAAAAAGACTAATTGGGAGGGCCGCAAGGAGAAAACTCCTGGTGTAGGTTGGGTGTATTACGGCAAATTACTAGTAAGTAGCTGCAACCAAGTCCGCAATCCCACCGCTAGGCACCAATATGTTGGAATTTAGGTAGCCTGGCCTAGGGCAAGACTAACATTTAGAGGCACAGTGTAAAGGTTGCAGACCACCCAAAAGTAACTTCACGCAATAGCACTCAAAAAGAAAAACACTACACCAAAATTATATGAAAATACGTGCTGCTTTATAAAAATAATATGCTCTTTAGTTTCAATTTATACAATGTAATACATTTCAGCTCTTCTCCAGAATAGCGTTTATACCTTTGATTCAGAGAAGTAATTAGCACTCTTCCTTCTGTAGAGAAAATTACAGTTCAAAGCATATAGATGTCAAGGATTCAATATCGCTTCCTTTAGAGGATTAAAGATGTCCCAACAGAATTACATTAAACAGTGTCACTTTGCAACAATAAACAGTGTCATCAATAGATCATCACAATAGTCTGCCAGGTCACTGGTTACTCCCTCACCACAGGGCTAAGATCTCTCACCCCTTTATCCACCCCTTAATGCAGGGCTAGATTGCACACGCACAGTTTAGTGCACTATACACTACAACAGTGGCTATAAGGATTTGAAGGGGTTTCCCTGTAATCAAAACAGTCAGTGCACTTTTCTCACTTCAGCCTAGGTTTCCCTCTGATGACTTGCTTGATATCTGCTTCCCTAGACTTTGTAGAGCGTTAGGTTGGGGAGCTGAAGTTAACCTCCCTCACACCTTCTCTGGCACAGTTTAAATGACAGTTGACTGGTGATCAAGGCACCTAATTAGATGTTAATGCATGGGAGAATTTGCCACACCAGCAAGGGCTCAGCCCTATACTTCCTCTCCCCTCCCACTCCTCCTTACTGTAGTCTGAATTTCTGGTCCGGCCCCAGTCCACAGCAGGGGTAGGGCTCTCAACCGGCACCACCAAACAACACCCGTGGCAGTTGCAGCCACCGATCCCCGCCCAGCCAGTCTTTTGGACCCAGCGCTGTCGTGGGGAGGTTCAGTCGTGTTGGCCCGTCGTTTCCTCTCACTGGCTGACTCGAGCGCTAGGCAGGCCGACGTCCGCTCGATCAGCGGAGGCTGAAGGTTCCCGCTCCACTCTAGGCCAGCTCCGCTGAGGTGATCTGTGGCGCGCCGCCTCTCAGGATTCTCACGCGTCTCCCAGGGCAGTCTCAGTCGCGCATGTGCGGGGAGACTAGCGGCGCAACCTGCAGCGCCTCCTCTCACTAATCGGCACTCGCGCAGATGCAGGGGGATTAGCGACGCCGCCGGCACCGCCTCCTCCCACTAGAGGGACACTCGCTCCTGCTCCTGCGCAGGGGAATAGTACCTTACTTCCTCTTCCGCCGCGCCGACCAGATGACGATCGGCAGCGCTCTCCTGCCGACTGCACTGCTTGACAGGATCCTCGCCCCCTTCAGAACCAAGACGCCTCAGACTTCCATGGGTATCCAGTCGACCCAGGCACCGCTCTGCTCAACCGGGTAGGCAAGGGCTCCAGCAGGAAGGCGGGGAGTCAGTTAGTAACCCCAAGAGGGAACGAGGGGGTGAAGGTGGGACACCGTCGTCTGGGGAAAGGTCCAAGGTTACTTGACTGGACCAGATCGATTTCAGGCCAATGGTAGGGTTCGGTCAGCAGCACAAAGGGGAACGTCCTCTGAAAGATGCTGTCAGTTAATGAAACCAACTAGCTTCTCCTAGCGCGTCCTCCTCCTCACACTGCAGCCTCTCTCCTCTCACACTGGACTACACAAAATGGCCTCCTGCCCCCTGCCCTTTTATAACCTAGCCTCACAGAGTCCAGTAGGGTCCAGAAGGTTCTGGAAGACCTAATGTTATCCTATGGGGCTGATTATGGTGTGGCAGTTGGTGACAGTTAGGGCCCTCCATTTTGTGACAACATGAGGTTTCCTGACAGCACAGGCCTCTGGGCCTGAGGCAAAAGATTACAAGGGGGGGGGAAAGAACACCTATCCCCCTGGTCAGCACCTATAAAGAGTTAGTAGACACAAAAATTAACAAGGGTTTGAGGGGCAAAAAGGGGACAAAAATAAATAAAAATTAGGAGGGACTTCGCCAAAAAGCCAGACAGGTCTAACAATAGGGTAAAAAACATCTGGTGATATTGAATAGGCTACTCCCAGTGGAGACCCTTGAAACTCTCCTCACAGACATTAGAGACATTCTGATTCAGAGCACTAAGGGCTAGATGTAGGTCGGCTTTTACCGGTCAGTAACGGCCGAATTCGGCCGTTACCGACCGGTAAAAGCCTTTTCCAATGTAGGAGGCTATTTTTCCGATTCGGTAAATAACAAATCGGTATTTACCGATTCGGTATTTACCGAATCATCATTTACGGAATCGGTAAATGAAATGTAGAAAGCACTGAAAACAGTGCTACAGGGCTTCTGGAATTCGTTATTTACCACCAACTATTAGTTGTGGTAAATAAGGAATTCCTATGTAAATGCATAAATGTGCATTTACACCTGTGCCATGTGACAGACATACATGCCCTTAGGGCATGTATGTATGCCACATGTGCACACCAACACTAATCAGTGGTGCAACAGGGTGTCAAATTGACACCCTGCCACCCTTGACTTTTTCACAATTTTACCGAATCGGTAATTACCGATTCGGTAATTGACATTCATTCCTATGGGCCTCCAGGTCCATGAGAATCAATGGCAAATACCGAATCGGTAAATACCAATTCGGTAAATACCGAATCTTACCGATTCTGTATTTTTTACCGATTTTTTATCTACATAGGATTTACCGAATCTGAAATACCGAATCAGTAAAATTCGGTATTTTAGAATCGGTAAATCCAATTTACCTACATCTAGCCCTTTGTGTCCTCCCAACCCTCTGAAGGAAGCCCTGTGGTATACCTCCAGAAGAAGAAATGGTTGCTGCCACTGTGCAGAGACTTGGGTGTTAGGAGACATTTGGATGCAGCTACGATTCTAAGAACCGATTGCTCCAGGCTTGTGATTTTTTTCTGTAGCGAAATAACTTATGTCTGCCTAGCTATGACAATCGAAGTGTATCCGTGCCGACCAGGAGCTGCAGTAATTTAATAATCCTATGCATATGTGACAGGAGGTCCTGGAAATAGCTGCTCTTATAATATTGATTTTTTATGTATCCTTTCTGTTTTTATCTTTGTAAGATTATATTTTAACCCCTTGTATGCGGCCGCGATTCTGCGCCTGTGCGGCAAAATCGCAAGTGGGCGGGTTTATGACGGCCCCCAGCCGTCATCAACACACGAGCGCCGTAGTGCATGACGGCTGGGGGCCGTCATCAGCATGCAAGGGGTTAATCTAGGATATCCATGTTCATTAGAAGAAAATGTACTTTATTGCTAAAATTGGAGGCCTTGCCTGTTATAAAAATTTTGTTTGTTTGTGTGTTTTTTTTTAATGAATGGGCCTAATTGCCTTGTTATCAATGGAACCGGAATGTTGTATGTACACAGAGATTCTGACTAAAATGCCGTAAGTTTTTATCCCCGCCCTTTATGTTTTGCATGGTCCTTTTATGTATCATGATCATTGGTTTTATGGTGTTATAATGTACTTTTATGATCCTGATGCTCGAGTAAAGTTATATGATGAGGTTAATATTCAGGACATAACTAAACAGAAAAACCCAAAGCCAGGTATGATGGTGAGAAACAAGTGCTGCAAACAACAACTTTACCGTCAACAATGTGAGAGGACGAAACCTGGAACAAATAATTTTCCCACAGTGATGCAAATGCCATCAGATGCAAAATATACAGGAGGTGTGAAATAATAGTGGAGCAAACAAAATAAATATATGCTGAATTTACCGTTTCACTGAGGCACCAAGCAAAGGCGAATATTTAACTTTTTTGTTTCATATTTTTTATAGCTTTTTCTTTCATATGAAATATAACAAACAATCAAAAGAGAACAAACATGTCGCTGGGCTCGTAGACTACGTAAGGCGCGACTGCGACTGCCTTACTACCCAGATATTCCGTGGAAATTTCTGGAGAGGCTGCCACATGGAGGGGGCTGGCGAATGTTGAAAGATTGGGCAGAAGCAGGCGCATCAACCCTCGGATCCCTCTTTGAGGATGGAGTCCCCAGCTCATTCAAAGAGTTTCAGTCCCGGTATGATTTACCGAAGGACCATTGTCTCCTCCACGGTGCTGTGACAGTGGCCAGGCGCAAACACTGGGGAGGGACAGCATTGGAGCCCCCTCATTCCACAAGCTGCCAGTATAGTTACTTCATCGGGGACCTTTAAGGCCATTACTTGTCTTTATAAAAAAGATCCAGGGAGATGTGATCCACCCCTTGGAGGCCCTCAGAGGAAGGAGGACCTGCTTCAATTACTTACCGGTAATTGCATTACTCTGAGTCCTACTCCCTCGCTTCCCTTACTTACGAATTTGAGGCATCCCTGCCTCACCAGACACCCGTACCCACGTGATTTGTCACGTGGGGACTATATATAGCCCCCAGCCCCCTCATACCTCCTGTAATACCACACAGATCGAAACCATACCAAAAGGTTGGCCTGGACCATCAGGGAGGGAGGGAGGGATGTAAATAAGGGAAGCGAGGGAGTAGGACTCAGAGTAATGCAATTACCGGTAAGTAATTGAAGCATTACCTCATCGTCCCTCCCTCGCTTCCCTTCCTTACGAATTTGAGATGTACAAAGCCAAACCGGACAACCAAAGAAGGTATGCAAAAAACAGGTTTATTAAAAAACACAGAAGACCAGGGGAAAAATCACTATTCATGAATCATAGTGGAAAGAACCCTGTGTCCAAACACATCAGCACAGTCAACCTCCTGGCCAATCCTGTAATGAGAGGCAAAGGTCAGCGGGGAAGCCCAGGTGGCAGCCGGGCAGATCTCTGAAATGGAAGCCCCTTGGACCTCCGCACAGGAAGCAGCCATGGAGCGAGTGGAACAACCCTGAACCCCCAAAGGAGAAAGGTGCCCCCCTCTTTGTACGCCAAAGAAATCAGAGAACGAACCCAACGACTCAAGGAAGGAGTAGAAGGACGCAAACCCCTATTCACAGGACCAACATTAACAAAAAGGGAATCTGAGAGACGGAAAGGAGCGACCCGCTCCAAATAGACCAGGAGAGCTCACCTAACATCCAAAGAGTGAAGCCGCACCTCAGACTCCGAGGACGGGGAACCAAAAAAGGAAGGAAGAACCAACTCCTGATCCCTGTGGAATTGAGAGTCCACCTTAGGACGAAAGGAAAGAATAGGTCGCAGCACGATCCTGTCATCAAAAACCCGACAAAAAGGGTGTTTGGAAGAAAGAGCCCCCAGTTCACTCAGGCGGCGAGCAGATGAAATGGCCACCAAAAAGAAAGTCTTGAAGGACAACAGGCGCAGATCCACAGAAACCAACGGCTCAAAGGGAGATGACATCAAGGCGTCCAAGACCAGAGAAAGATCCCAGGTCGGAAAATGCCGCCGAGGGGCAGGAAGAACGTTACTCAAACCCTTAAAAAGGCGACTGACCAACCCCTCAGAATCTGAGAGATTGCCCCAAAAGCTCCTAAACGCCCTAATCGCAGCCCACTGCAAACGAAGGGAAGACACCTTCAAGCCCAAGGAAGCACCCTCCTGAAGAAACCGCATCACCTCAAACAAAGAAGAGGAAGAGGGGTCCAAACCTTTGACAAGACACCACCGACTGAAAGAACGCCAGTGCCGTAGGTAAGACTTGTTGGTCGAAGCGCGTCTAGCCGCCTGCAGAGTAGAGGTCAAACCAGCCGGAACCCCTCGTCGCAGAAGACCTAGGCATTCAACCTCCAAGCCGCCAAGCGCATCCGGCCCAGAACATCCTGTTGAAACGCCGGGAAGACCAAAGGGGGAGGAGACAGAGGCAGCAACCACTCCACCTCCGACCTCAACTCCACCAGGAGAGGAAACCAGGAGGCACGAGGCCACGCCGGAGCCACCAGAATCACAGAAGCCCCCGAGGACCGGACACTCAGCAGGAAGCGGAGAAGAAGGGGGAAAGGAGGAAACGCATACAGAAGCCCGCGGGGCCAAGGGCAAGAGAGAGCATCCACCGCCCAGGCCGACCCCTCCCGACAGCGGGAGACAAACCGGGACACCAAGGCATTTCCCACATCCGCAAAGAGGTCCACCACCGGAACACCCCAACGCAACGTCAGAGCCACAAACAACTCCTGACGAAGGCAGAAATCCACAGACGACGGAATGGCCCTGCTGAGGGCATCCGCCCGGGAATTGGACACCCCCCGAATATGGATCGCCGAGAGAGCCAACAGATGAGATTCCGCCCAAACAAACAACCGCCTCGCCACAAGGGCCAGAGAAGAGGACCTCGTCCCCCCCTGCCTGTTGACGTAAGCAATGGCCGTGACATTGTCCGTCCTGACCAGGACCACGGAACCCAGCAGAAACTGGGAGAAGGCCAACAGAGCCAAACGGACAGCCTCCAACTCCCTCCAGTTCGATGACATTCTGCTCTGAGCGGGAGACCAGAAGCCCCTGGACTGATGAACCCCCAGCCAGGCCCCCCAACCCGAGAGGCTGGCATCGGTCGTCACCACAACCGGAGCCGGAGGAGAGAGAGAGACACCCTTCAGCAAATGATCCCGAACCAGCCACCAACCCAGAGAAGACCTGATCTGAGGGGAAACCGGGATCGGAGAAGAGAGGGGAAGGCAATGGGGAGACCAATGCGCCAGAACATGAGCCAACAGTGTGTGCAAATGAAATCTGGCCCAAGGAACCAGAAACACCGTGGCAGCCATATCCCCCTGAACCTGCAGCCAACGAGCCGCCACCTGCACCGGACCGGACAGCAGAGACAGGATGTGAGACAGAATCTTGACCACCCGAGCCTCGGGCAGAGTGACCACTCCCAAATCTGTCCGAAACCTGGCCCCAATGAAGAGACGATCCTGGGAAGGAACAAGGAACGACTTGCCCAGATTGACAAGAAAGCCGTGCCCCCTCAAAACGGCCAGCACCAAGTCCGTGTGATCGACAGTCAACTGGAAAGAGGGAGCATGAACCAGCCAGTCGTCCAGATAAGGATGTAAAAATATCCCCTGACAGTGGACCAGGGCCACCAAGGGGGCCAAGAGCTTGGTGAAGACCCGAGGGGCGGACTTTAGCCCGAATGGCAAAACCGCAAACTGGAAGTGGAAGCCCCCAACCGCAAAGCGAAGAAACTGCTGATGAGTCCGAACCACAGGAACGTGAAGGTAGGCGTCCTGTAAATCGATAGACGTCATGAAGTCCCGGACCCCCATATCCGCCGGAAGCTTGGGACCAGGCAAGGCCGAAGATTTCCTGGGCCTGAAATGGCGTTGACGAGCAGAAAAGTTCCTGGAGGACTGGCGGGAAGACTGAAAAGACGCAGAGGAGGAAGGAGCAGGATTCCAAAAACGGCGAGAACCAGAGGAAGACGCCTTGCCCTTGTAAGGCAGAGCATGCTTAAGGTCCTTGAATGCCTTAGTGACCATACTATCCAGCTGGTCACCAAAGAGCAACTTGCCATCAAAGGGAATCTTAAGGAGTGAGGACTTCTCCGAAGAATCAGCCTTCCAGTCACGCATCCATAAGTTCCGACGAGCCAAAACCAAGGAGCCAGAGGTCATGGCCGCAGAGCGAAGAACATCTGAAGAGACGTCAGCCAAGAGCTTAGCCTGCTGCTCCATGTGGACAAGCAAGCCAGAGCAGACCGGCTTGCCAAAGTCAGACACCAAAGATTGCGCCGCATACGCCGAGTAGATACCAGCACGTAAAGACAAATTCCCAGCGGAAAAGGCCTTCTTCAGCGCACCATCCACCTTTTTATCCGTGGCATCCGAAGGCGAACAATCCTCAGGATTAATAGAAGTGCGCCCAATAAGAGTGGCCAACATGGCATCCACCTTCACAGAGTGAGGAAGAGAGACCTCCCCCTCCTCCAGGGAATAAAGCTTCTGCAAAAAGCGAGGAACAGAGGAGCGCTCAAGGTCCCGCCATTCCCCCGAAATCAAGTCTTTGATGCGACCATGAAAGGGCATGGAGAGTTCAGGAGGCTTAACATATTGGGGAAAAATGTCCTCGGACCCCATGGGAGCAGCAAAAGGAGAAAACCCCAAGTTCTCCCTGATGTGCTGGAGAATAGCAGGCACCTCCTCCCTACGCACAAACTTCCCCGAAGATGTAGAAGGCATGGCAGAGTCCAAAGAAGAAGAAGACGAGTCCTCAGAGGGAGAGTCCACCGGACCCCCCGCAACACGAGAAGACCTGCGTCGTGGCTTAGCACCCCTCGCCTCCAAAGCACGAGACACAGCAGCCTCAATCATGGACTGCACCTCAGAAGCAGACAGGAGGGCAGAAGAATCCACCGGACCCTGGGACCTGGTCCTATGAGCCGGGACAGGCACCTCACCATCCTCATCAGAGGAGGACAAAACCCTCAAGCGCTTCGAAGTCCGTTTAGCCATAGTGAAACTGACAGGGTAGAAAGCCGAGGCAAGCCCTTAAATAATGGGTAACACAGCCCCAGCCGGGAGAAACCCAATAGAATCAAAGGATACACGAGGCAACCAATAAAGAAGCCTCGCAGACAATGAAACCAATCACCAAAAACATTAAAATGTATAAAAAACGACCTCAAACGAGGCCCCTACCGCATAGGAGCATCGGAAACAGCCAGCCGAGAAGCTACAGCACATCCGCCAGCCGCCGCCTCCATTCCGGCCATCCGAACCCAAACCACCGCCCCAGCCACTCAGGGCCGGTGACTCCGTCACCCGGAACCCGACCGTCCAGCCGCCGAGAAGTGCACCGCAAAAACACCAATGCGGTGGGGAGGGCTCGCATACACCAGGTCGGCGCCGCCAGACCCAGGATGGCGTAAGCAAGTGAGGGAGAAGCCCTCAAGATAGAGAAAATGACCGCAGCTCCGCAGAACGTCCAGCGCGTGGGACGCGTGTCTCACAGTGGTGAGACAGAAAAAAACAGAAAAAAACAGGAGGTATGAGGGGGCTGGGGGCTATATATAGTCCCCACGTGACAAATCACGTGGGTACGGGTGTCTGGTGAGGCAGGGATGCCTCAAATTCGTAAGTAGGGGAAGCGAGGGAGGGACGATGAGGTAATGGGGACTACCTGCCTGCAGTTGAACGCTAGCAAGTCCGAGATTTCACTGCTTGGGAGGGATAGTTATCTGTGGTCGGAGCAGTGGTGGCCAGATAGGCTAAAACAGGCTCTTGCTCCCAAGGAGACAGTTAAGAACCTGGGAGTAAGGATTGACAGTCAACTGTCATTTGACACTCAATCTAAATCAGTCACAGGGACCTGTTTTGCACTCCTGCGAGGATTAGAACCTCTATTGGGCTTCTTTGACCCCAAAATCCGTCAGGCCATTATCCAGGCCACAATTTTTTCACGGCTGGACTATGGAAACATTTTATTCCTGGGAGCCAACAAATCTAGTGTTCAACTGCTGCAAAGAATGCAAAATGCGGCTGTCCGCACTCTTCTGGCGCTGTCAAAATCCTGCTCAGTGTCCAAGTTTCTACCTAAGCTAGTAGAAAAAAAGAATCCATTTTAAAACACTGTGTGTTGCACACAAAATTATCACCCAGCAAGCACCCCCGGTTTTGGCAGGTCTGCAAAAGCTTTATATCCCAAGGCGCCTCCTGCGCTCAGCGGACCAAATGCTGGCTTGCAACCCCCATTTTGTAAGAGTTAGAGCAGGTGGGCGTTCGTTCAAAGTTTTAGCAGCCAGACTGTGGAATTTGCTCCCGGTCTCCATCAGAGGGATTCAGAACCATCTGACGTTCCCTAAAGCCATAAAGACCTGGCTTTTCCCAGCATAATGGCTCCCCTTAAACGCTCTCTAGTCATTCGGTACTGGATTGCGCTGGGACGCCCCGTCGCTGGGGCTGCCATGCGCAGTATAAATTCTTTCAATTCAATTACCATACCGGAGAGTGAATGGGGAGCGATCCTGCAACACACACCTAAGGTTTCTAGGAATCCCAAGTTTAAAAGTATACATTTTTGTGTGCTACATAGTTGCAATGCTTTTTACAGTACAGTGAGTGAAATGCCTGAGGTGTGGTGAGATGAGGGCTGAGTTTTACCATATGTTCTGGACATGCCCGGAGCTAACACATTATTGGAAAGAAATGAATAGAATTCTGTCCCTAGTGACAGGGAGGGGGATCACATACATGCCCGGACCTTGTCTTTTACATTGGTATCCACACACTTCTGAGAATAAAGCGACAAATAGGTTGCAAGATTTAGCCTTCATCGTAGCAAAAAACTAGATTATACGCAACTGGAAGACTTTGAGGGCCCCCGGGGAAGAAAGGAACTAGAAAGATGGGCAAGTTATGAGTGGTCGATGCTGTTGCGCGAGGCTCACAGGGACGCGGATCATTGGATATGGCCCGAGCCTGGTAGTTATTAGTGGAGGCCCTCAAAATCCGGATCCCCTCGCCTGAAAGACTGTTTGGAACCCTCTAGATGAAAGAAGCCTAGCATCCTCACCAGATATGAGTCTTGCTTAGCTAGAGGGACTGGAATTTTACGTGGAGCCACTCTATCCACCTGAGTGAGACTGATACGCTACCTAAGAGGGAATTGAGTGTTGATGTCCCCTGTCGAGAGCAAGTAATGACAGGGTATGACCATGCTGTGGTTGGGGACGGGGGAAGGAGCGGCCTGGTGTGGGGGTTGAGCAGCGCTTGCAAGTGAATGTCTTCCTGAGGTCGGGTTGGTGCTTGTCCTTTGCATTGTTATGGCAGGAAATTCTATCTAGCACCATTGTACTTTCAAAACTGGCGAATTTATGCATTATATATGACTTTTATTGGATAGTAGCGGCCCTGAAGTAAGATGCTTGTATTTCCACAAAATATGTAAAAAAAAAATAATAATAAGTAAAAAGAGAGAACAAAAATGTGGTGGTTACAGAATAGTGCTTTACTCGTGATGTAACTATTGTATTGTGATATAAAACAATGGGCACAGTTTGAGGGAGAATTCCCTTCTTATTTACCCTATTGTCACAGTTCTTCGTACATAGCATATGAAGGAACCAGGATGATCACCCAGTATAGACCATTTATTCCATCTAGTACTACTTCTGGTTCTCATATTTTCACAAACCTTTAACTGTACTTTACATATCTCTCTTATAGGACATGCACCAGCTCATCCACTTGTACCATATTTCTTTTTCGGGTCCATTGTAGACCCACCTACCACTGTTCTCTGTATATGTCCCACCCCATTATCATTAAATCTAGTAAGAGCAACCCCAAATCACGCCATATAGGGATCTTTAATATCAGAATGGGTTAATTCTTGTGTTGCCAATAACTCTGTGCTCTCCTTCCGAAAATTAGATACCTTTACACACCCAAATATCATGAAGGAAGGTACCTTTCTCCCTTTTGCAAGTTTAATAAGTAGAAACATTGATCCCATGATGTCTCATCCCTAGGATGTACGAGTATGTTCACCCAATTGGCCTTCTGCAGCCTCCCTTAATTGTCCTCCTATTTACCCCTTGGGCATCACAGGAAGTCAAGGGGGAACAGCCATTACAACGCAGGTTTTACCACACGTTGCTTTTACATTGCATGCGTTACAAAGCATGCGATGTTACAACGCGAGGTAAAACCACGCATACCATTACATCGCATGCGCTTTTACAACGCATGCAATGTAATGGGTAATGGCGGCGGCGGCTATTCACGTCGTTGTGAGGAAACTTAGGCTGTTTCCTCACAACGACGTAAAGCAAGCAGGAAGGAGGAAGCAGGATCCGACGGCGTCGCTGGATAGGAGAGAGGTAAGGGGGTTGGTGCATGGGGTGGGGGTTACTTTTGTAGGGTTTAGGGTAGTTTAAAAGTAGTGTGGTAATGTTTGTGTGTTTTTTAAAAACGTTTTAGTGTGTGTTGTGGTGTTGTCGTGTATTGGGGAGGGTAGTGTAGTGTCTATGTAGTGTAGTGATTTAGGGTAGTGTAGTGGTGTAGTGTTTGTTTATTGTAGCGTATTAGGGTTTAGGGTAGTGTAAGGGTGGGAGTAGTGTGGGTAAGTGTAGTAGTGTTATAGGGTTTAGGGTAGTGTAGTGGTGGTAGTAGTGTGGGTAGTGTAGTAGTGTTTTAGGGTTTAGGTTAGTGTAGGGGTGGGAGTAGTGTGGGTAGCGTAGTAGTGTTTTAGGGTTTAGGGTAGTGTAGGGGTGGGAGTAGTGTGGGTAGCGTAGTAGTGTTTTAGGGTTTAGGGTAGTGTAGGGGTGGGAGTAGTGTGGGTAGCATAGTAGTGTTTTAGGGTAGTGTAAGGGTAGGAGTAGTGTGGGTAGCGTAGTAGTGTTTTAGGGTTCAGGGTAGTGTAGGGGTGGGAGTAGTGTGGGTAGCGTAGTAGTGTTTTAGGGTTTAGGGTAGTGTAGGGGGGGAGTAGTGTGGGTAGCGTAGTAGTGTTTTAGGGTTTAGGGTAGTGTAGGGGTGGGAGTAGTGTAGGGGTGGGAGTAGTGTGGGTAGTGTTGTAGTGTAGTAGTGTTTTAGGGTTTAGGGTAGTGTATGGGTAGGAGTAGTGTGGGTAGCTTGGTAGTGTTTTAGGGTTTAGGGTAGTGTAGGGGTGGGAGTAGTGTGGGTAGCGTAGTAGTGTTTTAGGGTTTAGGGTAGTGTAGGGGTGGGATTAGTGTGGGTAGCGTAGTAGTATTTAGGGTTTAGGGTAGTGTAAGGGTGGAAGTAGTGTGGGTAGCGTAGTAGTGTTTTAGGGTTTTAAGGTAGTGTATGGGTGGGATTAGTGTGGGTAGTGTAGTAGTGTTTTAGGGTTTAGGGTAGTGTAAGGGTGGAAGTAGTGTGGGTAGCGTAGTAGTGTTTTAGGGTTTTAAGGTAGTGTAAGGGTGGGAGTAGTGTGGGTAGCGTAGTAGTGTTTTAGGGTTTAGGGTAGTGTAGGGGTGGGAGTAGTGTGGGTAGTGTAGTAGTGTTTTAGGGTAGTGTAAGGGTGGAAGTAGTGTGGGTAGCATAGTAGTGTATTAGGGTTTAGGGTAGGGTAGGAGTGGGAGTAGTGTGGGTAGTGTAGTAGTGTTTTAGGGTTTAGGGTAGTGTAGGGGTGGGAGTAGTGTGGGTAGCGTAGTAGTGTTTTAGGGTTTAGGGTAGTGTAAGGGTGAGAGTAGTGTGGGTAGCATAGTAGTGTTAGGGTTTAGGGTAGTGTAAGGGTGGGAGTAGTGTGGGTAGTGTAGTAGTGGTTTAGGGTAGTGTAAGTGTGGGAGTAGTGTGGGCAGTGTTGTAGTGTGGCAGTATTTTTGGGTTGGGGCAGTGTAGGGGTTGGAGTAGTCTGTTGTGTAGGTGTAGGGATAGGGATGTTACTTACCTTGCATACTTTTACCACAAGTATAGCTTTACCACGCATGCCTTTGCCTTGTAATGGCATGCGTGGTAAAAGCATACTCGTGGTAAAAGTATGCGATGTTATGGCATGCGATGTCATTGACATTGCGTACTAATACCCGCGTTGTAATGGCATGCGTGGTATTAGTATACGATGTAATGACATACATTCGGAAGTCAGATGTATTATTTCTCAACTCCTTGTATAGCTTTGATTTTTTTCCCTGCAGTGAGTTTGTTAGCCAGCACTCTGGCTTTTATATGCGACTAGGTTTGTACAGTTTCCCATTCAATATTCCATACACAAACAAGTTCAAATCAAACTCCTCACACACACTTGCAAGGCCCTACATGACATTGGCTGAGCATACCTCAACAATTGCATCTGCTTCGCAAACCTTCCTCAGCTCATTCGGGTTCCTACTTGCAAACATACCACCCATACGGAAAACCATATATAACTGTCAAACCTTGTACATCGCTCCTAAAGTGTGGAATGACCCGCCGCTACACATAAGAGCCTCCTCCTCATTTCTTGAATTCTGCAAGAAGCTTAAGACCTGACTTTTACGTTAGTCCTACTAGACCCTTGGTCTGGCTAAGTTTACACCTGCTCAGCACCAGGTTACCCTCTTGGATGTTGCTGTGCAAATCTCGGTAACAGAACAACAATACCAGCTGCCCCATTCCATGTCTCACCTGTGGGTAACTGTACATAGTGAAATGTCTCCAAGACTCCCAGTCCCACTTTTATTCTTGTGTCTTCTACAAGTGCTTTTCCTGAACATAAGGAAGTTTCTTTAGTTCATTTCACTTTCCTCATGTATTTGGTTGTTTACCATACTTCAACCTCCGGTTTACAGGTCTGCAGCAATTGCTCAGTACTTTGTGCACCGTTAAGTTATTGGAGATAGGTTCTGTTTTTCAGGGCAAGGGTCTGTCAATTTTAACATGACTACCAATTGGGTGTCCGAGTAATCTCTGCCTCCCAACCCAAATAATACTGATTTGTGGAGGCAGGTATTCTTGGGGGACACTAACTTGACTGTTCTGCAAAATGTATAAGATTCTGTGCATAGAAACCTTCTGAAATATGAATAACTAGTGATTAAGGAAATAGGCAGTTTCTTTCAGTATTGGACACCACTTCTAAAGTTCTTAAATAACGTTTGTAAGTTATGTCCCATGAACTGTTTCTGTTTCCTAGATCAAGATAGCGGAATCCATCTTTTCTCACTACAAAATGATGAATGCAACGATCCAATTTCTAATTAAAAGTAAAGTAGACCTCATCCAGTTTATGCAGAGCACAGAGTATAAACCTTAATCCTGGAAAATGTACTGTAGGCTAGGTGTCTACTATCTAGGTTTTCATATCACAATAGCTGTATGGCGTGAGATCTGGTATTCACTTCGATCTGTCCATCTGAAGTGTTTGGTGAGTGAATCACTCCTGATCCCACAATTATGGGTTTCGGGGGCCTGTGGTAACAGCATTGCAGATAGCGGGCATCCTTGCTTAAATGATCTTCTTAACTTGAACCGTGACCGTTGCATATTGTTTTACCCTCACCAACACTGTGGGATCTGTATACTATGGAACAACCCATACACTGTTCTCGGGCACAAAACCCATCCTTTCTAGGATCGAAAAGACATTCATTCGAATCGAATGCTTTCTTCACATCTCAGAATAAGACTGCTAAGGATTTCTCATCATTTTCTGCCCACACAGCCTGCACAACTAAGCCTAAGTTCCTTGCAGTACTGACTGCAATTGGATGACATGCAAATTCAGGAGGCCATCAACTAGAAGACCACAAGTTGTCCCTCCGAATTTCAGATTTGTCGACATTAAACCTCAAAGAATGTGCCTGCATTCAAAAGGCTACTGCATACAAATATCTACAGATTTAATCTTGAAGTTGTCCTTAATTATCAGTAAGGAGACAATTATTTGGATGTCATCAGTGATAATCAAGGAAAACCAAAATGATCTGATGAGAGAGGCCAGTGGTGTTAAATAACTTTTCAATGGGGCAGTCCTGTAGGACCCTGCACAAAAAGGCCCTCGGGGTAGATCTGAAAGGAAGCATATAGATTTTTTTGTTGGTAAATTCGGTCAAGTAGGATAAGCTACCGTGCCAAAATTACATTCAAATCTAGCAGGATGAGAGTGAGATGTTCACTGTATAGAGGCATTTCCAAGTCATCACTTACCAAAAGCAAGGCAGCCTCTGTGCCATGCTGAGGACATGTTACTCTGCCTTGAGAGAAGATTGTGAGACTCAAGGAAGGAAGACATTGGACCGTATATCTCTTTTTTTCCCGAAGATTGTCGAAGGTCGAAAGAGAAGTCAGTGAAAAGGTGGAGCTATAGTTACTTGGGTTGCAAAGAACAGAAATTAGTTTATTAGGAAGAGGAGCAATTATTTCCTCTTTCCAGTATATGGGAGCCATGGCCAACTGTAGTGAATTGTTGCAGAGGTTCTCAATAGTAGACCCAATTGAAATCACGTTCAAACATCTGAAATGAGAGCTGGCCCAAGGGATGAACCAGATTCTATAGAGGAAGCCTGGCTAAGAACATTCTTGTGGAAAATAGAGTGAAGTGAGTAAGGACAGAACCAGAAAACTGCTGCAATCATGCACACAGGTCGAATTGAATTTGGCAAAGGAGAGTAAAGACTATTTTAATAATCTCTTCGAAATAAAGAGAGAGGAAGTCACATAGTACCTGGTAAGGCTGAACGGAGATTCCTGTAGAAGGAGTTCCAATTGATCTTTAACTATGCTGAAGATTTTATGCGAAGTATTTCTACCCATTGAAAATTCTTACAAAACAATATCAGGTATCAGTCTTTTTTGTGTACAATTTTAATTTTATTTTGGCCAGTGAAGCATGACAATTCCTACCATCATAATATGCTAACCAGGTGCCCAGCATAAGTATTAATACGTTCAAGAAACAGAAAAATAACAAAGAATATCATTGTTTCCGATCCATCGACGTTTGCAGAGTGAATGACAAGTTTTGGTTCATGAAAGAGGTTACAGTATATCCTCTATATACTTTTCTGAAGTGTACAACGTTTTGCCTACATTTGAGTGCCCGAATAGGTCTGGCATTCTGGTTGGGCCACCCCCCTACAACATTTCTCTCTTTTCATGCATATTTTGAATAGTAGCCATGGTTTTTCAAACGTTTGTACTCTTAACCCCATGGCTGCTAGGCGTTTTCCCGTCCTGCGCTGCAGATGATTGTATGCCATTATTTCATGACGAGCTGGCCTTGTCATCCGCGCACGGCAGGTAAGCGCCATGACGAGCCCAGCTCGTCATTAGCCTCGAAGGGGTTAATATGGCATGCCATATATGTTCCATATCTTTGCCCACCATACATCTATAAGTGGTGTCATCTGTTGCTTCCAGACCTGGTCCCGTGACTAGAAGTAGGTGGATAAACATTTCATCCGTTAGTGTTGGAACGGGATATTTACCATCTTTGTCGGGATCTTCCAATAGCAATGTCATGTGATCTAGGGGCAATTCTATTCATATATTGACTTTTATGTTTGACATCCCTGTACATGCCTACACGACCACCCATATTATCAATTAACCTTATCCTCCACAGCCTTTCCAACACAGATCTGAGCTTCCTTTGCTTACTTCAGTCACATATGAATGACATACCACCATCTTAAGATCTTATCATTGTGTTGTGTGCATACAGATTATTTGGCGCCCTTACCCAAATTTTAGATACTGTGGTATTCAAATCTTTCCCCCAGCTGTTTGTATGTGTATTTGCAGTTTGTAAATTAAGTATCTGCAAGTATAGCCATGCTGTACGTTTTTTGAGTTATTTGTTATATAGAACATTATCCCTGGTGGTGTTTTCTCACTGTATGCTGGTTCCTTAGTTTGTCTTTTGCTAGTTCGCTGTTGTATTTGAAGCAATCTTTAACGATCAAAAGCTGTCAAGTGTTCTATACAGGATTCCCTAGTGTTTCCCCGTTTTCATATACTTTTCCTTGCTAGGTGGATTTCCATCATTCCATCTCAGAAATTGCCCTTCTGTTATTCCTGGGGGAATGTCTAGGTTATGAACTATTGGGAAGAGTTGAGAAGAGAGTTTTGTATTTTTTGAAACGTTGTTTCAATAGTCTAGTCTATTGAGGTTAACGTATTTCTATTTTTTGTGTATTTGTGGCAGCAACTACGTGTTATGTTGTCTTTGAGCTTGTTCTAGCTCAACCCACTGTCTTTTATATGAGGGGCAGTACTATACTGAAGCCCGTCTAAATTGGGGTGCATATATGTAGTTTTCTACCGCATCAGTACTCTCTTCATCCCCTGCCGCGGGTGACTCCACAAACTGCAGAAGACATTATCTGACACTCCCAAGCATGGCTTCTCTCCTTTTCCTGTACCTGCCCAAACCCGGAGGGCCATTTGCCTCTAGACCTTTCCTCCCCACCTACGTCTATGCCCAGGGACTGATCTTAGGGAAGCACTAACACCTTAACTCCTGCACACCAACTATAAGGATCCAGGGCGACATCCTACCCAGTGCCCTCATTATCCTCCAATGGGGGGACCCAGCCTTGCTCTTAAGTCATACTGCCACCTTCCACACACAGTCACTGTATTCGTATTGTTACTATGTGATTAGGATGATGGTCACCAGGCTTGTCGCCCATTTCATTTCCTTTTACCGATACCCAATGGGTATCTGGTTTTGTTGTTATCAGTGTTGTCAAAGTATCTTCCCTCGGCCTACACCAATCCCTCACTGGGATCTTTTAGTCCAGATGAGTTAAGTACTCTCTGACTCCCTTTGGGAATTTTCTGGGATCGCCCTGACATGATGCTGCATCCCTGCACCTCACAAAATACCAAGTAAGTTAAAGGGTCTGAGGGAGGTTTTCAGACCAGCGTGGATAAGTCCCCCTAAATATACCACAATACCACAGAATCCGCTGGTCCCTGAAAAAATTATTATAAATAGACAAGCTCACCTTAACAAGACACACAACCTTGGAGGAAGTCCTCTTTAAGAGGACGTAATCCCATCACCCACCGAGGTGGCATGCTTCATCATTTGGGATTTCCTCTTGGATGCAGCCTAGTGCAGCGAAGGAGCTGCAACTACTTGCTAGTGTAAAGTAGGAGCCTGCGGATGTTTTAGTGTAATCAGGGGGCTAGATCTCCTAAGATCAATGAAGCAAGACACAGTGTGGTGAAAGTATATAGTGCAGTGTAAACTAAGGAGTGTATTAAAATTGACTACCAGGAGAAAAATAAGTTTACTAAGTATCCCATGGTGTCAAGTGTTAACCCCTTCCATGCTCATGACGAGCTCAGCTCGTCATGCAGCACAGTGCTCCTGTGCTCAAGACGAGCTGAGCTCGTCATGACCACACCCGTTTTTATTGCTGTCCAGCACAGCAGGGGAAAATCTCCTGCAGGGATGTGGTTAAAAGCAGTCAGTGCGCAATCTGTAAGAATGTGCAAACTTGCAGGTGGATAAAGAAGGTGTACATGTTTCAGCCAATCATGATCATAACTTGATCATGGCTTTCTTCAGGACCTGATAATTACTATTGCAAACAAATGGTGAGTATAATATCACAAATAGAAAAATAATATTTATCTAGTATTGGGGTATCTTTCATAGATTCACATGCTTAGAATCATTCCCGCCGATGAGGTGGGAGTCTCGCGGAACAATAAAACATATACATTACAGTCATAATAACATCACACTATAGGCTATAGTAGATAGCAAAGTCACTACACTAGCCTATCTTAGTCCTTTTACAAACAGAACCAAACTTGGAAACCAGCCAATCAGGCAGCAGCACCCTCTTAGAACCTTCCCCACAGAGAGGCAAACCCTCAGATTTTCGTAGCACAAGTGACAGTAAGTATGCCATAATGATAAGGTAAGCCTCTCCGGGGAGGAGGGTGGGTCGCATGTGAATCTATGAAAGATACCAATACTGGATAACTGAAGTTACATGTAAGTAACTCGTTTTCCTATCCAGTATTGGGGTATCCTTCATAGATTCATATGCTTAGAATCAGAGTAACTAGCAGTAAATAATACATAGATGCATAGTGAATGGTGGGTATCATAAGAAAAAATCCAAAATACACCATACCAGACCAGTGCAAAAATATATATATACATATACATACATATCTGCGCTAAAATAGTTAGTCATACATATATGCAACAATAGTTATATGCAAGAAAGAATTGTGCAATGGCAGAAACAACATATTCTCATCATAAGGCTTACCTTATCTAAAAAGGTTTTGTAGTCTGCTTGCCCAACTGCTGACTCAGCCTCTGTTGCCAGATCCAGGCAATAATGCAGAGTGAAAGTGTGCACATTTTTCCAGGTTGCAGCACGGCAAATCTTGTCCAAAGACACACCAGCGAACAATGCCGTAGATGAGGACACCGCCCTGGTAGAATGAGCTTTAGACTTATTTGACAATGGATGGCCTGCCTTGCAATGGCAGAATTGAATAGCGGATGCAATCCACCTTGAGGATAGTAGCCTTTGATACAGTTGATCCTGGCTTGTGACCACCATGCGAGAGAAATAACTGGTCAGATTTTCTGATGGACACAGTCCGAGGTATGTAGAATTTCAAGCATCTTTTGACATCCAAAGTATGTAATGACTTTTCTGCCGTGGAAGACGGATTAGGAAAGAATGTCCGCAATATCACAGGTTTGTTGAGATGAAATGAAGTAGGAACCTTGGGTATGAACGTGGGATTAGTTCTCAAAAAGACATAATCATTATTAAACTTCAAATATGGTTGCCTTATAGTGAACGCCTGTATTTCACTCACTCGTCAGGAAGAGGTGAGTGCTAATAGGAGAGCTGTCTTCCATGAGAGATATTTTAAGTCCGATTCATGAATGGGTTCAAATAGATGTTTCATCAGTTGTTGTAGAACCAGATTCAATCTCCATTCCGGAGCAGGAGCTCTAATAGGTGGGAAAGTTCTGAAAAGGCCTTTCAGGAACTGCTTAATGAAAGGATTGGAAGAAAGTGATGCCGCCCCTGAGGATCGTCTGTACGTAGAAATTGCGGCCAGATGCAATTTAACAGAAGCGAACATGGGACCAGACTTAGATAATGACGATAAATAAGGCAGAACCTTATCGGGAGAACATTCCAGCGGATATAAGTTGTTGTTGCTGCACTAGTAATAGAATCTCTTCCATTTTAAGGCATAGGCCCGTAATGTAGAAGGGGCTCTTGCTTTATTCAGAATGTCTCTGCATTCTTGAGGTAAGTCTATATCCTTGAAATCTGTGAATCCAGAAACCAAGCATGGAGCTGTAATTGAACTGGGCATGGATGAAGAATCTCGCTTTCGCTCATTGACAACAGATTCGGTATTATTGGACGGCGGAATCGCTTGCACTGGGAGAGAAGGAGAAGTTCTGTGAACCAGTGCTGATGTTGCCATTTCGGTGCAATCAGAATTATGCAGCATGGTTCCCTTTTTATCTTGTGTAGAAGTCTTGGGATCAGAGGAAAAGGAGGGAAAGCGTAAGCAAAAATTCCCGTCCATCTCATCATGAAAGCGTTTCCCCAGGAGCCCTTCTCCGGTTCCCAACTCGCGAAGAAAGGGAATTTCCGATTGCTTTTGGTGGCAAAGAGATCCAGATTTGGGTTGCCCCACTTCTGAAAGACATTTTCCAGAATCATTTGATTCAGTTCCCATTCATGGCAAGCTTTTGTTGTCATGCTGAGAGTGTCTGCCAAGGTGTTCTGGACTCCTGAAAGATGTTCCACCTTGATTGCAATACTGTGCAAGAGAAGTCACTTCCAGATGTTTTGAGCTTCTTGGGACAGAACGTGAGATCTGGTACCCCCTTGCTTGTTTAAATAATGCATGCAAGTAGTGTTGTCGGTTCTGATGAGAACTGTAGACCCTTGGAGTCGAGGAAGAAAAGACTGCAAGGCCAGGAAAATTGCTCGAAGCTCCAAAAAATTGATGTGCTTCTTTGCCATTGCTGTAGACCACCTTCCTCTAATGCTGAGGTCTTGAAGATGGGCACCCCAATCTTTCAGGGAAGCATCCGTAGTGAGGATGAAATCCGGAATTGGAGGTTGAAAATTGATCCCTACGGAGACATTTTTGGAAAACCTCCACCAAGAAAGAGTTTCTTTCATAACCTGAGTTACTTGAACTATGTCGTCGAACGAACCTGAGATTTGGAGCCACCGATTGTCCAGCTCCTCTTGAATTGGTCTCATTCTTAGCCGCGTGTGAGGCACTAGCAGAATTGCCGATGACAAAATCCCCAGAAAAGATTTGACCAGTCTCCCTGAAGCAAACTTTCTTTTTAGAAGATCTGATGCCAGAGAGATGAGGCGAGATATTCTGTCTGCGGACAAGAATGCTTTGTCTTGAACAGTGTCTACTTTTGCTCCGAGAAATTGAATTACTTGGGAAGGATAGAGGCTTGGCTTCTGGACATTTAGGGAGAGGCCCAAAGAGTGAAAAACTTGCAGGCATTTTGTTGTTGCGAGAGAAGCTTGATGAAAGGATGGAGATTTTATCAGCCAGTCGTCCAGATATGGGAATAGTTGGATGCCTTGCAGCCTGAGATGAGCTGCTACCGGAGCTAGAAATTTGGTGAGACTCTTGGTGCCGAGCGCAGGCCAATTAGAAGGACTTTGAATTGGAAATGTGCCTGCCACAGTGAATCTCAGGAACCTTCGATGTTTGGGATGAATTGGGATGTGGAAATACGCATCTTGAAGATCTAATATTGTCATGAAATCTGCATGATTTAGAAGCTGAAGGATTTCCTGGAGTGTTACCATGCGGAAAGATTTTTTCTGAAGGTATTTGTTTAGCATTCTCAAATCCAAGATTGGTCTCCAATCCCCAAATTTTTTCTTTATCAGAAAAAAGCGAGAATAAAATCCCTTTCCTGTTCAAGAGCGAGGAACCTTTTCTATCGCCCCTTTTGACAACATAGCCTTCACCTCTTTTCTGAGTAGAGGAAGATGCGGTGGGTTTTTCTTTAAAGGTGGATGAGGAGGGGGAAATTTGGTGAACTCCATGGTGTGACCGAATTTTATTATATCCAATACCCACTTGTCTGTGGTTATTTTCTTCCAATTTTTGAGATGTTAGGAAACTCTTGGAATTTTGAATACTTGTGGCATATCTAGGGCAGGTGCTATGAGATTGTCATTGTTTTCTGGCAGAATCTCCGCCCGGAGATTGACGTTTTCTGCCCTGTTGCCTGAAGGCGGCCGCTGGAGGACTTGCTGTTGTTGTTAATAACGATATCCGTATGACCCTGGCTACCTTGTTGCTGGTACTTCTGGTAACCTCCACGAAAGGTGTAAGAACCTCTGCCTCTTGCTCCTCGAAAAGGTGTTTTTCTATACTGCAAGGTACCCAATGATCTAGCAGTATCAGTGTCCTTTTTTATCTCTTGCAATGCATCATCGATGTGTTTACCAAATAATAGATCGCGTCAAGGGCATGTCCAGAATTTTTGTTTGGATTTCAGGGCGAAAATTAGTGGATTTCAGTAAGCCCTGACGTCTAAGGGTAGCTGCTCGGGCAAGTTGACAAAATCCCAGAGAACCTATATCCATAGAGATATCGATGACTTCAGAAGCAGCTCTTTCACCTTCCATGAGAATTTTCTTTGCTTCTATTTTCTTGTCATCAGGCAGATACTCTATATAAGGTGAAATGTCCGACCATAATTGACGATCGTATCTGCCTAAGATAGCTAAACAATTCGTAGCTCGAACTGTAGCCCCTGCCATGGTGGTAAAGCATTTGCCTATGTTGTCAAGGCGCCTACCATCTTTGTCAGGTGGAGCTGTTATTGGAGCATTGGAGCAGAAGGATTCCGAGACTTACTCTGCTCTGCTTGAGAGATAACGGAGTGAGGTTTAGGGTGACCAGAAAGGCAGGCAGGGGCGCCATCTGGCACCTTGTATTTTTTTGTCAACCTAGGAAGGATGGCCGGAATGGAAAACGAAGTCTTCATAATCTTCACCCCTTCCTCCCAGATATAATCAATTATAGGAATTGAGCGGGTGGATTTCCTGTTCAAATCTTTAAAATCATATAAAAAACATTCCGTTCTCTGTACTGACATTGAAAGATGGAATCTAGAGGCTGCCCTTTCCATAATCGCATGGAAACCTCCTATGCCCTCAGGAGGGGAGTCAACAGTTAGAGGAATTGGTGAAGCTGGTGTTGGGATAAGATATTCGTCCCATCCATCCACCCACAGTAGTGGGCGAATTTGGAATTTCTCCGTCTTCTGCCACTGTGTCTCAGTCATCATCCTGCAGTAATTGTGAAGGCAACGCCACTTGGGGATCTGAGACTGGTGTTGCAAGGGTCGCAGGCTGCATCTCTGTAGGTGTAGGAGCTCTTTCTGGAACTGTGACTGGAGGAAAACGGTTATTATAGTCCTTTAACATTGCTGTAAGGTCTTGAAGCAAAGCTGCAGGCATCTGAACCATAGGTTCTTGGTGGAACGATTCTTGAGGTCCTCTTAAAGACTCACATGGTTCGTAAAACTCCTCTTCATCATCATCCTCCTGATATTTTAGCCGGAGTTGAGACGGGTCATGTGATTGTCCAAAGGGGTCATCTGGGCCTGTTTGATCCCTTTCACAGGGGCAAAAGTTTTACAAGGGTCTCAGACAGACCGGCCATGAAGGATTGAACACTATTGTGCCAACAGGAAGAGCAGTTGTACCCACCCTGAATGTTCTGCGGAGCTCAAATTGGGTCATCCATTGCCTATTCAAGTTTTCAAAGTGGTATGTTTTGTGGGTCCTAAAAGGAATTTCACACCTCATTACAGGCCAGACTGCAGCTGCGTACTATGGCTAATTTGCATATAGTAGCTCAGGTAATAAAATATAACTTTTCTCTGAAAGTTATATTACCTAACATCTGACTTTACCAATGAATTGGATGTTTAAAAACAAGAAAAGCTCTAGAACTTTTTCTGTAACTGTTTCCTAGTGGAAAATGCAGAAATGGTGTTTTAATCTGCTTTACCAGTATTGTGCCTGGGAACAGCTTAAACCTAATAAAATAAAAAGAGCTTTTGGTTGTAGGTACATGTTGACATTAATGTAGGCACCATGAGCAAATGTACTCTCTCCTAAATGGTTTACAGATGCAGTTTCCCACATTAGTGGCCACACAACTGAGTATACCTGTGGTGAGTCTCTGGGGTTGTTGGGTCCCCAGGGGTTACGGTTAATACTACCTATAGTACAGTATTTACACAACACGTAATAATATTGAAAACATTGTTGTTCTTATTACTTGGTTAGATCTTAATTCTTAAAATGCCGTATGCTTGTATATGAAATATTTTGCTGCCAAACATTATTAGTTACATTCTGGACATTCGTTGGACCGTGAGTCAGGCAAATTGAGAGTTGTTAACCTGTTATTGTAGTTTTAATTTCGTACGTGCTACACTTTATACGTGCCTGTCAGTAGATAGTTGATGCAATACGGTGGTTTAAATTAAAAAAATCAAAAAACATTAATTTAGGAATGTACCACTATTAGGCACTACGCACCCTACCTAATGGGCAATAAGGTCATTTTAGGGGCACGTAGAAGCGAGTAAACACTGGACTGATAAGTCACCGATCTATCTCACTGGGCTAGATGGTATCTTGTTATACAATAGACAGGGAAACTGCACCAATAGTCAAAAGCAGTAGGGCTATCCACATTCTTGGCACTTTTCGTTCTCTTGGGAGCACTCCATCTGTTGATCTGCTCTTGTATCTATAAAGCGCCTGTTTCTTCGGGAAGCACCACAAGTGAGCTGAAAGGCTCCTCTACCCAATTAGCACTTGGCCACACAAGGAGTTTAGCTAAATCGAGTTGAGTTGATTTGCACCTACTTCTCCATGAAGTATGTACCCACTGCACTCACTCACTTGCCAGTGATAGGCACATTCTTCTGGGAGCTGGAATGTCACCAATATGTGTTTCCTGTCACAAACACAACATTGCTTGTAAACCACCAGGATTGGCACACCTTTGCTATACCTTCAAAATCACAAACTAGCACTTTTATTCGTGCAATTAGACCCACACGCTGCTTACTTTCTTTTCTATTCCTTAGTATTTCTTTTGGGTTTTTCTCACCTGCGTCTCTGAAATGCTTTGAAACCTTTTTTTCTTCACCACTTGCCATCTGCACACCACCCAGCCTCCTGCATCAGTGCAGACCATACCTCAGCAAGGAGCTGTATCTGATGCAAGAGTCTCATGGCCCAAATACTGTGTAACAAACATATTATGCATTAAATATAATTTACAGAAATATCACAGCTTTGAAGGTAATAATAGAATGCCAACAACCAATGAAGTGCTCTTATTGTAAACGATATTTAGGCCACAGTAACTATGTTGGAGGGTATTTTCATTATGAATATTCGCCGTGTAGCTGTCTAAACCCTCTTGGGTAAATGATGCTGTCACAGCAAGAGACCATTCCCGTGTTCACTAAGGCACCCACTTACAGCAGGCTGTCTATCACTGTTCCTGAATCTGATTCTAAGAAGGGCAGTGTGATACAGTACCTCTTTTTGCGTGGTCACCCCTAGTTTGGAGGACTGATGCTGCAGTGTATTTTTTAACTGTGTGCCCTGGGAAACTTCCAACCTGGTCCTAATGCATGTGCATTGTCTTATTCCTAACTGGCTGATTTAACTTTCCTATTAGGCCATGGTATATGGTGTCTAAAAGTATACCCATGGCCTGGAAAGTTAAATGTCACCTATGGCCTGGAAATTTAAAAGTCACCTATGGATTATGCTATCTCAGGCTAGGGACCAGTTAGAAAAATTATACAATTACAAATGTTATTATCTATTAGAAGCACAATTTATGAGTGAAGTCGGTTTTTTGATAAATATTAAGGAAAGTGTACTTTTAAATGGTTACAATTTCCTTCCTGAAGATCCTGGGGTTCATTTGTAAGAGCCTCCCACTGTCACCCAGCTGGTAATAAACCCTGATACAGTTTGCCTGGCTGTGGAAAGGTGCTTTTGTCCCCTGGCAAGAAGACCAGTTGGGCTGTGCCCAGGAACTTAATTTACTTCCCAAGCAGATGGCAGATGACACCTGAACAGGTTTTTCCCTGTCTCCCGGGGAGGCAGGCTATGACCCAGTGGGATAAAAGCTGGCCCCAGAACTGGTTTGGAGTGACCACAGATAAGGTGCTGGACATTACTATATCCACACGTCTGGTTGGGCAATCAGGCTCTGCACAATGGAAGAATGGTTTCTCCATCATGTATTTAGTTAGTAGGGGGCACTGTGGGGTTGTTTGCAGTAGGGCACACAGGAACTGCTGCAAAAGTGGCTATGGTTACCCCAGAGATCTTGTATCTGAGTGCTTAGGAGTCGCCAGCACCCACAAGCCGGAGCCAGGCATAAATTTGGCACTTCAAGACACATTCTTCCACACACTCTGGACCTGTGGAAGAACAGAAGAAGAACTGCGCTTGCTGTCTGAGACTTGTGAGGAGATCCAATGTGCTGAATCTGCTCCCACTATAACAAGGACAAAGAAGTGGACCTCAGGGATCAGATGGCTGACCTCTTGTGTCACTGTAGAGACACAACAAGCTACAAAAGGCCTTTTTCTTGTAGTGACCAGTACTGAATTGACCCAACCTGCACCCTGCCGCTGGCATTTGAGGAGTGAGACTTGAACACAATACTGGAGGACCAGAGCAAACCTGCCAAGTCAATCCGCCCAAGGCGCAACCTAACTGGGCTGAAAAAACAGGTTTCCCCCCACTCTGAGTTTCTGCACGCCAGCAAATCAGTTTCAGAGGGACCTCGGTAAGAAGGTATTAGAACAGAACCTCAGCCTTGCCTCATTGGAAGGCAAATCACCCCTTGCGGGGTTTATACATCTTACTTAAGCCTTTATGTTGCTTTGCGCAACAAATTGACAATGCAAAGGCTGAGAATATCTGGGCCTAACTTGGTAGAATCTGGTTGTTGTATCCAACTGAGCTCCATCGTGGTCGGCCTGAAATTGCGCCTAGGGTCTGCTTTACCATGATCATTGGTGCTTTGCACTTTTGCACTATTTTTACTTATATCTTTGAAAATTATTATCTCCAGTTCATCCTATTGGATTTTTGTCGTTTTGGAGTCATTTTGCTCTTTTCCTATTTTTATAAAGTGGAGGGGGATTTTTTTTAGTTTTGTGTTTTTTCACTTTAAATATTTTGGTATTACAAAACGTTTTACACATTTCTATAAGTCAAGCCTGTCTGCTCTGTGACATCGCTACAAAGGATTGCGCGCTGGTTTAAATTCTTGAAGCATTTTAAAGGACCTATTTGGACAGCGCCTTCATTCCTTTGGTTGGACCTCAATCTACCCAAACTAATAAGCCCCTTTCTCACAGGCAGCGATACGGGTTGTGATGCTTGTACTGAAGACATCCAAGATAAAAGTACTACTCCACTGCTTTCAATAATTAACTTTTATTTTAAATACAGGTATGTGGAAAGACTGGAATATTTAACCAAGAGCACATAGCCCTTGCTAATGGTGAATGGATTTACCTGACCACCTCTAATAAAAGAGGAGCAAAGTACATATACAAGACTGGAGACCTATTTACAACAAACACAAATGGGAGAAAACATGTTTAAATAGTAAAGATATGTACTCAAATTCTAGTTTATTCACCCCGCATTCAATGAACTTGGGCGTGTAGGCAGAGTTGCAGAGGTTCCTATTCACATGTGAGTACTTGCTGTGACGTCAACATATTATACTTAGAATATACCACCGTAGATTACACACAAGGCACTATAACTTAATTTATGTTTATTGATAACTTACATGTATTCTGGTTCTGATATAATTGTTCTATTTAAATACAAAAAAAATAAGTCATGATCTAGTGGACATCTTTGAAGTATTTTACAATGTTGCTCCTCCTCTCTTTGGATTCGTCCGGCTAGCCTTCACTATTTCCCTAGGAAATACCCCATTGTCCATTAAACCACATGCATATGCTACAAAACGAATCCGAGACAATTTCACTGGCTAGTTTTTTCAGACTTAAACATATTTCTTGATTTCATCGTACAAGACTAGCACAAACGCTCCACCCATTCCTCTCAGTACATTTGACCAGGCGCCTTTGAAGAAAGCTTTGGATCCTTCGTCTTTGACGATCTTCTTCCAGCAGTCGATTGTGCCCTTGTACATGATATCAGCTATAGAAACAGAAGTGCACATGTATGAGTTACTGTAGAGATATTGGACCCTCAAAACCAACATTCACATCACAGAGCTGCAACGTGAAACCTAAACGTACTATCAATTACAAAAGAGATCCCCAGACTCTTTCTAGTTTTTTTTTTTAAGAAGTCATCTGGTGAAAGATTTCACAACAGGTCTCAAACCCAAGCAGACATCAAACAAAGGAAAACTCTGAAATACCCATTGCTGGTGATTGATAGAAATACTGGTAACGATAACTGTCTTTAGTACTACCTAATGCACACTAGATTGCCCCTTTAAGGATGTTTATAATTTAGAGGATTGTTCACACAGAAATTATACTTGTTCTCGCAAAGTAGAGTGGGGTATGTAGAGCTTCTTAAGCCACTAGCATGTGGGGCAAGAGCAGGTCTTATGGTCAGGTTGACAGCACCTTAGGTCTTCTTTGATCTATCTAGCGCTTATTAGACAAGGTATCTAAGGTGTGATATCTCTGCGATGGGATGTCAAATGATGAATAAAGATGTTCCCAAAAATTAACCATATTTTGGATATTTCACACAAAGTAAAGGTGGTGTAATTTAAACATCCCTGAAAATAGTTATATTTTCCACTCTGAACTAAACCAATGAAGACATAGGCTCTGTGCATTGACTTACATCTACCTTTTCAGCTCAGTAGCTACATGAGTACTTTTACTTACAGAAGCATTGATTTTGAAGATCTGCTCGTGCCCACAAATACCTCATTGTATGTATATACTCAGCTCATAGACTAAATCCGAGTAGAAATTAGTATCATGTGTTCTGGAACTGAAATCATGCAATATTTTAAGTTGTAGGTGTGTGCACATTGTGTACTTTCACAAAGACTTGATAGGGATGAAAATAATGTAGACAGTAGGTAAAACATAACACATGCATGCATTGTATGGGTCTTCCAATTTTCAATGTTCTAATGGTGTGTTTTGTGTATATATGGTATAAAGTGCATCATACATGTATGTATATGGTAGGAGGAGAAACAGTAAAGGACATTGACAGTGAATCCCACTGGAGACTTTAGGGTGCACATGAAGGTGAGATGGTTGACTATGTTGAAGGCTGCTGAGAGGTGAAGCAATATGAAGAGCTGGGGTTTTCTTCATCTGTGGTCAGGAGGGCATTGTGTGGCCATGCGTGGCTTGGTAAATGTGCAGTAATGCGAAGAAATGCAAGTCACTGCCTTTCGTCACTCTGCCCCAGAGGAGTTATATGGGTGTTCTTACATATCCACCCATGAATTTTGGCGCATTCGCAGATTTACCATTAGTATACCTGGGAATGCGTCTAAATGTGACACCTCTCAAAGGGGGGCGCAACAAGGAGAAACAAAGATATTTCTCCTTTTTGTTCCCTCTTTCAATGTGTGCTGCATTATGCAGCACAAGGAAAAAGAGGGAAATGCCTTTGAGGATTGTTTTTGTGCAGGAAGGTATCCTTTCCTGCACAAAAAGAATCCTGCTTACAACGCAGATACCTATACACCAGAGTTCTTCAAACTGTGGGGCGCGCCTCCCCAGGGGGGCGCGACACCATCCCAGGGGGGGGGGGGGGGGCGCGCACTCGATCCTAAAATCTTACCTTTGTTGTCCTCCGCGGCGCAAGTCTTCACCCATTTCAAATGCGAATTTCTTTCATTAGAGAACTCCCGGTGACAGGGGGTTGGAGGGGGGAGGGAGGAGAAATCATTGGGCACGATGCGCCCATGCTTTTGTTTGCAAAATGCTAACTGTTTACCATCCAAGTAGGGGGTTAATAGGTAGCGCTGAAATACTTCAGCTGCAGTAGGAGGCAGGACGTCTCCTCAGCCAAAACCGAAAGCAAAGGAAGAGACAGTCCTGTTCCTTTGCATTCGATTTCAAAGCGGAGGAGACTCCTTGCCTCCCACTGTAACTGAAATGAATGTTCCATAGCTGCCAAGGTTTAAGATTGCTTTGTGTGACACTTTTATAATTTCAGTGTAATTATGAGTTACATTTCAACCACTGAGTGACACTTTTCTTGCGAGCAAAATCAAGCAGTAATGACGAGGGAAATGTATATAAACATTAGAAATGACACACATATTGGAGCAATAATTCAATGTATTCACTTGTATAAATTCTAGACCGCCTTGGCTGCAGAGTTTGTGAGTTATCAGTTATTTAAAAACAATTTCTCTAATTTCTCTAATATCAAAATTTGCATTGTGCATTGTGTTTCTTGGCTTTTTATTCCATAGGATGACTCTGTTAATTAATGACAGAATCATACATTGACTTGAAGGTCAGTAAAATACCAGAATTGCTTTCTTCTGAGGGACTTTTTTTTCTGGCAACTGCCTCTATTAACTTTCTTGATAGAAAACAATCAGCAGAGGTCAGTAAAATACCAGAATCACTTTAGCATTCTCTAGGTACCAGTACATAGAAATTGTCTTCTATGAGCAACCTTTGGCAATAATATTTTTTTCGATTCTTGTATTTTCAGTGATATGATCATGAAAAGGCAATATTTATTTCTATATATTCCCATACCAGGCATGTCACGCAGTTTGGTGCTTAATTTCCCTCCATGGTAAAGAACAGTAGATGTTTCAGTACCCATGTTATGTTATGTTAAGGGGTGCTTGTAAAGCGCACTGTCACCGTGGGTTTCCTGGCGCTGATTAGATGCTGAGGGGACAGAGGGACTTTAGCTGGGTTGTGGGAAGAGCCAGGTTTTTAATGATTTACGGAATTGGATGAGGGTGTTGGAGGTCTTGACTGAGGAGGGGAGGGAGTTCCAGAATTTAGGGCCAAGATATGCAAATCTACGACCACCATATCTGCAGAGTTTGATGGGGGGGACAACCAGGAGGTGTAGGTGTGATGATCTAAGATTATGTGAGGGACAGTAAGGCCGGATGAGGGATTTCAAGAAGGCGGGGCAAGAACCAGAAAGAGATTTGAAAATGAGGCAGCCGAGCTTGAAGGCTGCCCTCAGGCTGACAGGGAGCCAATGCAGTTTGATGAGGAGGGGTTTGGCAGACTGCCATTTCGGTATCCCGAGGGCCAGTCTCGCCGCTTGGTTCTGGATGATTTGCAGCCTGAGAAGGGAAGATTTAGGCAGACCGTAATAGATGGAATTCGAAAAAGTCCAAGCGGGAGAGGACCAGGGCCATAATAACTTGCAGCAGGGCATCAGGAGTGAGGAGGTAAGCCACCTTCCTGATCCTGCGCAGCTGGAACATGCAGGAGGAGACCACCGTCCCCACCTGGGGCCCAAGAGATAGCCCGGAGTCAATGGTGACCCCAAGACTTTTCACCGAGGCCACCGAGATAGGGGGGGGACCAAGTTCTGCCGGCCAGAAGTGCGGACCCCAGTGGGCAGAGCTCCTACCGGGAAGAAGGAGCTCCGTCTTTCCTGGGTTCAATTTAAGTTGGTTCTGACACATCCACTGGAGGATATGGGACATGGCTGCCTGGAAATTGGGAATAGCAGAGGGGGAGTTTAAAGGAAAGATGAGTTGCAGGTCGTCCGCGTAGTTGAAGACGGTGACGTCCCACTGCCTCAGAGAAAAAAGAAGGGGGCGAAGATAGAGATTGAAGAGAAGAGGGTATAAGGAGGAGCCTTGGGGAACCCCACAAGGCGAGTGCTCCCTAGGGGCCCTGAACGTGCCTAGGCTGAGGGTCTGAGATCTCCCGGTAAGGAAAGATTTGACCCATGCCAGCGCCAGGCCCTGGATGCCGGCCTGCTCGACACGGTGGAGAAGGATGTTATGGTCCACCGTGTCGAAAGCGGCCGACAGATCTAATAGTACCAAGGCCTGGGGGGTACCCTTGTCAGCGCCGTCTCTCAAGGCATCCAACACCCCAGGATCACAGTCTCCGTAGAGTGGCCGGGTCGGAAGCCGGCCTGGTTGGCTTCGAGGAAGTTGGAGCTCTCGATAAACTTTGAGAGACAGGCGGTGAGATAAGCTTCCAAGATTTTAGAGAAAAAGGGCAAGAGGGAGATAGGACGATAGTTCGCCGGGACGGCGGGATCAGCTCCGGGCTTCTTCAACAGAGGCACCAGAACGGCCTCCTTGAAGGAGCTGGGTATCGTCCCGGAGGAAAGAGAAGAGTTCAGCAGGGGAAGGATGCAGTCAGGTAGAGAGTGGCAGATGTCCCGGAGTATGGAAGGCGGACAGCGATCGTCAGGAGAACCAGACTTGATGCGGACGGCCAGAGTGGCTAGGGATGTGGAATCTAGAGGAGGGAGTTGTGTGAGGGAGAGAGCATTGTGAGGGAGAGTAACAGAATCAGTGCCATGCTAATCTGTGCATAGCTAAATACATATAAGGTCCCAAAGGCGAGACTGATTGCATTGCAAATTCTTGTTCATATGAACGAGATAATATGGTTGCACTACGAGTGTGGCTGATGGAGGAACAAATAGGTATCATGGCTGGATACTGCATCTTGAGGAAAGTGTGGCTGCAGAGGGTATCCTCCTCCATCCATACCAGATGGTCTCTCTATCCCTAAACCAGGGTATTCATTTATGCATCTGGTTAAAGGTAAGACCATTTCTCACCATTTCAGGACCCCACAGTAGTGTTCAGATTAGGCACCACTATTATCATGATGAAAATAGCGAGTATTCCTTTGATCAACTTACATGTGTCTGTGATTAGCCAACAAGCCTGGACAATGGCAACAGAGATGTGGCCACAAAGGATGGTTTTTAGGTGATGGTTTTTAGGTGATGGTTTTTAGGTGATGGTTATCAACTTATCAGATGGTTTTCTTTGGGAAAGATTTTTAAAGTACCACCACTTCAGATTCGGAAGCCAATTGTGCTAGTTCTGCTCACTTCTAAATTGGACTATGCGAACTCCCTCTATTTGGGGGCTGCTGATGGCTTAATTAGGAAGTTAGAACTGGTCCAAAATGCGGCAGCCAAAACTATTCCTGATGTCACTAATACGACACAATCAAAATGTGCTGGCATAAAGCAATTTCACTTGCTCATTATCAACGAGCGGATTAAGTTCAAAGCATTGTTAATCGTGTTTTTATCATTCAGAAAAAACGTCCCGTTCACCTTAGAAGTAGGCTTCCCATATATCATGCTTCTAGAGCTTTGTTCAGCCAATCAGCGCCTTCTTCGTGTTAATACTTTCAATAAATCTAGGTTGGGTCGTCTGTCCTTTGTGACTTGCTGCTAAGCTCTGGAATGAGCTGCCAGTCGAGCTCAGAATGCTCGACTCGAAAGTGCTATTCAAGAAAATACTTAAGACCTTCCTTTTTGCAGACAAGTAGGATTACGTGAATTTCTTTCCTGCAGGCTAGCACCTGGACACTTCCTTGGCTTGCGATGCTGCTGTAGCGCTTTAGAAACGGGCAGTGTATTTCAATGCACTAAACGTGCACCATCAGCTGAGTGTGGCCAAATCCAATAAAAAACAGGACAGTGTAGTTGAAGACATGCTTCTGCCCCTTCCTCACAGACCCAACCCCAAGAATGCCCCCGTCCCCCAACAATACCCCCAATTGAATGTCCCGAATCACCATTGCCATACATTTTATGCACTTTCACGACTGGGTATCAGACATTTTCTGAGAATTCATAGTTGGTGGCGGTCAGAAGTGGAATGCACATCATGGACAGCAGTGTGTGTGTGGCTATGGTGTCATGGGCCTGGTTGTGCATGTACACAGGGAGCGGCAATGTGTGAGCAATACTCAGGGGCAGGAGTTGATGCCATGTATATATGTAAGAACAAGAGAAGGTACCATCACTGTGTGAGGAGCACTAGGGAGGTGGGGAGTGCACAAAGGGCACAGGGTGGTATCACAATGTATGAAGGACGTGTGGGAACCACCGGTAGGTGGAGGACAAATTACTGAGTTTAAAATACATTCATATAGTTCACTAAGTATGAGACCCCCTCCTTCAGAATATTAATATTACAAGCAGAGAAACTGAGTATTCTTCTTTCTCCAGTGTCTTCGTAAATGTAAGAGGAATTTAGAAAACAATTTGGTAAATTTTGAAAACTTTAAAAAAGCGTGGTGATTTTCTGCGATTTAAACTGTTTCTTCCTTTGTTCTCTCTGCTTTTTAGTCAACTATGGTCTTAGCATCAAGATACCTTCTGCGCTTTATAAATACACCACAAACAAATATGCCCTCTTACCTCCTTTCCTTCCAGACTGCATCATCATACGACGTCTGACGGTGTCAAAGGGGTAGGAAACCAGGCCAGCTACTGCCGTCACGGACTGGGCGATCATCCAGCTCACGAAGATGTGCACATTCTTGGGATCGGGCATCATGCCTGTGGGTAGAGGGCACTGGTGAGCACTGGCAGGGGTGACCCTTGCACCTCGCCCTCCACGCCTCCCACCACTCATAAGACAGATGCATTCAGTTACAGGGGGTGGACACAGCTGGAGGACCACCGCCTCACTCCAGCCTCAGTCTAGTCCCAAAGTGTTCTCTAAGTATGATGTTTGCCTCAGTGTGTAGCATGTCATAATTGTATAAACAACACTGTGTGACACAAGAGGGCCTGTAATGATGTCCCTTCATTCTTGACTAATCAAACTATTCAGTGTGCATTCCCAGCCCCATGGCTAGTCTTGGGTCCAGCCAACAGGGCTTGTAATCAATAATCCACCCGTAAATGTTTCATTCATTAGACTTGAGGTCTGAGCCATGTCCACATGTAATCCACCCACTCCAATAATCAACCCCAGCTGCCTTGCAGCTTCAGTGACAGCAGCCACTTGTGACAGGTTTAGTTTCTACACGGCAGATTGATTTCTTGCACCACTACAGCTGAAGAAAAGGGATACAATTCAACTATGAATATACAGAGTCACCATACGGCTCGCTACATGTAGAATATTCATACGTGATTTAAAAACATTACTATTTAAAAAGAAATATGATTTGGTTTTATCACAATAAACATCAAAAAGTAATTTACATTTTCTAGCACCAGTAAAAAAATGTAGTCAAATACAATTTGTAAGTTGGTATAATAAATGTAAAGTTATGCTTTTAAAGTGGTTTCTCCGCCGTCCTCGGTCAAGGGCCCGTTTACGTGTCATATTACATTGCTTCCACTAATGTCACAGTGACCCTGACCTTTCCATGACTGAACTGCGTCACCACTACCTGTGGCACGGTGCCCATCCTCACCCCTGCTACGTTCTCTCATGGGCTCTGTTCCCGCTTGCCTCTCCCACGTCAGATCTATGCCCCCTTCACCAGCTCACCTTTGGCAGTGTCATAGACACCGAAGTAGGCCGCCCTGTAAATGATGATGCCCTGGACGGAGACGTTGAAGCCCTGGTACAGGCCCTTGGCCCCATCCGACTTCCAGATCTTGGTGAGGCAATTGCCCAGGCCCGAGAACTCCCTCTGGGTGGGGCCCTTGCCAACGTCAGCAGCCAGCCTGGTCCTGGCAAAGTCCAGCGGGTACACAAAGCAGAGGGAGGTGGCACCGGCTGCGCCACCGGAGGCCAAGTTGCCCAGGAAGAAGCGCCAGAACTGGGTGCGCTTGTCGACGCCCCCCAGGAAGATCTGCTTGTACTTGTCCTTGAAGGCGAAGTTGAGGGCCTGAGTGGGGAAGTACCGGATGACGTTGGCCAGGTTGCCCCTCCAGAAGGAGATGAAGCCCTGCTCCTGGGGGATCCTGCGCACACAGTCCATGATCCCTTTGTACTGCTGGTCCACGGAGATCTGCTTGCTGGCATGTTGTACCTGCACGGGTTTGAACGGAAAAAGTGTGAAGTGTTAAAAAAAGGGAATACATGAAAAATAAAAAATCAAGGAACACAAAGATGCACATTTGTTTCTATTGGAATGAAAACGTAATTATGGGTTTATTATATATATGTAGGTTTTTACGCAGGTCAATACCGGTTTTCCATCAATTCGTATCATTATTTCTTGCAGTGTTTTCCAATATTTAAACTGGGCTCATTAGTTCACAGTTTAACCACTGGCGATAAAAGAACCATATGCTTTATTTAGAAGAAGTAGTTTAGGCATACTTTATCTATATAAAAACGTAAAAACATATTGTAAGTGACTGTATAATGTATGCTTTAAAACAATTGCAAGGCTTGAATTTTTTTCACATTCAACTTTTCGTGAACATTACTGAACAATTCCCACATCAAACCTATATTATCGAATAACTGAGCAGGTGTCATGTACTGAAAGGGTCTAGTACTAAATGCATAGTGTTTTTGACCGGTAGGTGGCGCTGGCTGAGTGGCTAAACGTCCAAGCGCCTCTTGTGCCATGTTGTGTATGTGCAGCAGGAAGAAGCATCCATGGGTCCATAGAGGTCACCCTCCCAAAAAGGTGGAGGGGGCACAGCGAGAGGGGAAGATACTCCACGCGAGGCCTCTGAGTGTCTCTCATTCAGCAGAGCGCTGAAGGTCAGTCCGGGGACACCTCTTCTGGTTGGGTAAAAAGGATTCACGAGAAGTGACAAGTGCAAAACCCAAAGGAGCCAATAAGATACCATTATTGTGCCTGTTGCAGCCCTCTAGCTAAGGAGATTCTGCCAACACCTCCTGCAACTTTCACATATGTCAAATTTGTAAAGGACCAATGACCTTTGTCATTGAAATGTCAACCAGAATTTAGTTTCCATTTAGAATGCGTTGTGCAGTATCGAAGGGACACTGAAAGGGCAGTTAGTATTTCTTTAAAAAAAAAGTGTGTGAAGACACAGGTTTGCAAAAGAGATGTGGCCCTGGGGCGGATGTGTTCACCTCTTAAATTGGAGTCCGGGGCTGTAATCCCAGCAGTGGCACTTGGATAAACTATGTGATTTCGGGCAAATCACTGCGCCTCTATTCCCTGAAATCGTAAACTTCTGCCTGCAATGCTTGTCGCTGCATTGTTTTATAATATGTAACCACTTTCACCAAAATACGCACACACATTTTAAAAAGACGTCAAATGCATTCATTGTTACAAAAAAAAATCGAGTTTTATCCTCAAGCAGGTGGATTTATACCTGCGAACACTTCAGGCTTGGAGTAAGAGTCGGATTACATTTAGGAAACGCAGCGTTTTGTTATCACACGCTTTAATGTTCATATACTGCAAACACGTCTCTAATCAGCACTGAAAATCCGAGGACCCTGTACAAACACCACTGAGCACCGATTCCGTCCACACAGTTAAAAAACACATTGCAATCGACAAGTTTATACCCGCACCCAACGCCCTAGTTTAAAAAGGCATACGTTATTGTGCCGCCAGAGACGCACGCAGCCCGGTATGCCAGTCCGCGGAGCTCTGTTCTATAAACAGGCAGTGGGAACCAACCGAGCCCTTGCGTGTGACATGTTTCCATATTTAGTCACTCAGCTCCCTTAGCTGCTAGGCACACAGCAGCCGGCACGTGGGGAAGGGGAGAGGAGATACCTAAAAGAGTGCATCTTTTTAAATGTTCCTAAAGTCAAGATACATCCGTTCCCAACACACTAGTCTGGCTCGACCACTTTTACAGAGTTTATTCCAACTTTTTCTTGTCAGGTTGGAAACGGAAAAGTACTGGTTGGCAGTGCCAGCTGTACCATCCGGGAATGACAAATCACGTAGTGCATCAACTCCCCCCCCCCCCCTCATGCCATCTCGTACAGGACATCTCACATCTGGCTCACCTGTAGCAGCAGTTTCACCCTCTCGATGGGAGCGACAGCTGTCTTGGAGATGGCAGCAGCCACTCCACCAGCCAGGAAATCTATGAGGAAGCTAACCACTTGGTCACTCATGTTGGCGTCGGTTTAGGTCCACCCGAGTAGAATACACGCAAGCCGGTGCCACCCTCGTCCCTTCCCGAGCCCTCCTCCTCCGCAATGTCAAGCAAATGGGACCAGCTGCTGCCCTTCGCCCACCCTTATAATCTGCCGGGGTCTCGCGAGAAGAGAGCAGGGGCCAAGCACGCGCTCGCGCCTCTCATTGGCGGGGCTCTTTTATGGGGGTCCCGGGCGCCATACTGTTGCGGCATGGAGGACCCCTTGAGGGCTTCGCCTCGCCCAGGCTGTAGGGGCGTTTAAAGGACGAATTAAAGTTACCGTGTCCCTTCTGAAGCACGTGGCCGCTGTATAAATAGAACCTTCGAGGGTCTAGGGAGGCTCATGGGACACACTCCAGGTCACATGTCACGTCTCTATTTATAAGGCAGTGGCGCTCACAAACTCCATAAACACAAGTGGGCTGCACATAGATACGCTACGGAAAACTTACAGATATAAAAGAAATGCTTCTATTAATTTTAAAACATTTTATTGAGAATAAAACATGAGTATTAGTATATCTGCATACTTCGTTAATGATGCATACAATTTGGCACATTGTCAGGTTATGCTGTGTTATGTTTTGTATGTGCTTTGCAGTGCCTTAAACGCTCTTTTGTTGTCCGAATCGCGTATTAAGTGTTATGGGCACCTCTCACCTATTGAACATTCTGGCTGTGTACGCAATGTCCTTTATTACATTCCCATCTAATTTTCCTTTGGTACTCCCTGCACCTTGCCAAACCCCTGCTTTTTATTATTTTATTTTGCCTTCCATATTTTCCTATATATTTTAAATGGAGTTTCTTTCTTGAGTCCCTTTCAACTTCATTATTCCTGTTAACTGTATTTCACCATCCTGTTTTCATTATTTTTGCCTCACACCCACAGTATCCTTGCCTCACACCCACAGTATCCTTTCGACCCTTCCAAGTGTTAATGAAAGATTCCCCTTTTGTATTTGTTCAGCTGTACCCCATATATTTGTGTTTTTCGTCTCTGAGGTCAAACGCGTGTCTGCTGCCAAACTTGGTTGTGCTTTCACCTGTGTAAGTGTAGGAGACTAACCTAACCTTTGGTCTTCCACTGTGAGATGCCAGGTATCACTTTTCTGGAGGCGTGCCACCATAAAGGTGGAAGGGAGTTTGGCTGTTGTTTGGGACAGAGTGGCGCGTTTTTTACCCTGTTTCAGGTCATGAAACTCAGATATAAAGTAGGTGTTGGATATTTACATATGAGAGGATGCTGCAATACTCTGGCAGAGAGGAACATAGCCTTTCCCCTGCTTGTTCAGGTTCGAAATGTTCAAAATTGGCACCCTTATGTGCAGTTTCAACAGACAGAAATCAAGGTCTGAATGACCATGGAGTTTGAATTGCAGATCTGGCAGCGATGATGGATGTCGTGTCCTACAGCGAAATAGTTCAATTTCTCAGACTCTCAGAACATTACATTCTGTAAGATTCCTAGAATGCATTCAGTTTGCTCTTTCTGCTTTACAAAATACATAAACACACCTAAAGGAAGTGTAACACATTCACCCCTCAATTATTTATTGTATATTAAAAATGCCATCTAGGAGGGATTATTTACTTGCAAAAACAGGTGACAGTTTACAAAAAAAGTCAGACATTGAAGTCTAAACAGACCCCAGAACAAATCACAAAATTAGCTATCAAATGCCCCCATTTATAGCCTCAGCACAGATTACTATTGTTGTGAAAGCCCCTTGTATATTGGCATTAGCTTATGATCCTCCAAAACAGGCTTACATGTTCTAAATGTCTTAAGAAATACATATACACACTTTCATTTGCAAAGGAACTCTGGGCAGTAGTAGTAATATAAAATTGTTGTATTAAACAAAATATTACAATAAAACGTATAAAACATCACAATCAGTACAAGTATTAGATGATCACTAAGCATTCTAGAATCGTAGCATTATAAAACCAAAGCATAAAAACAGTTAAAATGGATCTGGACACAGATGGAATCTATTCAGAGTATAGGCAATATATTTAAAACTCAAAGTTGATGCTTTATTAGCCTGGTCTAAAAATTTAATTGTGTAACTGAAACAAATGATGGACGAAATGCTGAATGATTTAAACATTCTCATCCAGTCAAGAGATCTGGGTTAAATCCATTGTTCTTTTGCCCACTACACCACCCCAGTTTGCACCCAGCCATATGCAAATCAGTCTTGACCCTGTGCCTCATGGGAACAGTCTAGACCGAACTGCCAAACCAGGTACTCCCTGGACCGGAAACACGCAGCCTGGGACTGGTTTCGGGGTATGTCCAAGCGCGCAACACCCATCAGACTCCCCGGGCTTCAGCCCCCCCCCGTCGTGTGTGGCAGCCCGGGATGAGACAGATCCCGGGCACACACAGAGCCGCACCTGAATGTTTCACAGGTCTTTAAAAGACCATTTGAATGTTAATTAGGCCTTGCAGTTGTTTCACCCCTTCTAAAAGCCCCTGCAGCTCCACTCTGCCTTCTGATTAAAGGTTCAGCCCCCCCGAAATTTTTCTTAGCCCCCCCCCCGAAATTTGGCTCTAGTTGCGCCTCTGGGTATGTCACCCTTCATCAGCCAGGCTATCTTGAATCTACTGGCACAGTGAGCAAGGGGCCCACGTCTGGCTATACCCGTTCCACTTAGGGTGAAAACTGTAACTGCAACAAATGATGGACGGAATGCTGAATGATTCAAACATTCTCCTCCAGTCAAGAGATCTGGGTTAAATCCATCGTTCTTTTGCCCACTCCCAGGCACTCCACATCACTGGAGTCAAGCTATCCAGGCTGAAGAAGGCTGATAGCCAGAAACCGGTCCTTGGATGCTTGATTCCGGTCTAGGAAAGACATGGCTTGGTAGTTCGGGCTGGACTGTTCCCATGAGGCACAGGGTCAAGGCTGATTTGCATATAGCCATTGTCTTACCTAGGGTGGTGTGGAGTGCAAAACAACGATGGATTTAGGCCCAGATCGTTGTACTGGGGTGAATGTAAGACATTGTTCTGCATTCTGTCCATCAACTGTGTTTTTTGCAATTAACAAGAATGACTGGCAGATACTTTTTCCTAAATACCAGATTTCGGGGCAGTGCACATTTGTTCAGAGACATATGGTTTTTGTTCAAAATATAAAAGCAACTTGCATAGATCCAGATACAAATATAATTAAAACAGAGTACAAAACAATATACATGAATTACAAAATTATTTGCTTTGTAAGCCTAGTCTAATAATATTGTTTCCGTTAGGATTGCACTGTTGTCCCTCACATTATCACAGTCTTGAGCAGCCTCTACAGCAGATCTAATTGGCCTTCTAAGAACTGTAGAACTACAGGAGATAATTTTTGTGAACACGCAAATTTAGTGCAAATGCGTAAAATGTGCAAAAACAAGTAATTTAAGATTGATGTGTAAGAGCAACTTGCTTAAATCTAGATACAGAAGGAATCAAGTCAGGGTATAAAAATGAGTGCTAAAATCATGAGGTTAATGCTTTGTATGCCTGGTCTAAAAATGTCATTAGCATTAATATTGCACTATCTTCTCTAACACTAAAACAGTACCTCACAGCCTCCACAGTTGTTCTTAGTTTTATCGTTTTAAAAATAGGTTGCAAATGCTTTTTTCGTAAATACAAACGTTTAGGGCAAATACATAACACATGCAAAAGGGATTCAGTTGTGAGCCCACACAGTCGACAAACGGTTTTGTCTTTAAAAACTGGGTTCCATTTCCCTTCGAATTCATAGATCGGGATATAAAACAATCTTAACCTTAAAAATGTCATTATATCATACCCAGGCATATTCGACCTTAGATACTCTTGGCTCAGCAAGGAATAGCCTCAAAGACTAAGTTCATGTGATTGTATTGTTTAGCTTGTGTCAAGTGACAGTTCCTTTGTCTAAGAGTAAAAAATTCCACGGAGTAGATTTTTCCGGGCCGGTCAATTTAACTGTGCCAGTGACTCTAGGTCATATAGTGTGTAGATTTCTATGTTTGAGGGTAAAGTATGCAACTCTAAGGGGCATATGTACAAGCCCCTATCTCCACAGGAACGTCGCTTTTTGTGACGTTCCTGTGGTGATAGGGGCCTTGCCTTATGTACAAGGCAGCGTTAAGCCTTAACGCTGCCTTGTACATAATCCTGTATCAATACCAGGAGCAAAAACCAGTCAACCGTGTTGGGATTGGGGTAGAGAATGTAATAAGAACATATGGTATCCCAACTGGTATTATTCAAATGCGATATACAAATAAAACAAGTGAAAACAACCCAAATTGTACTTGGTGTTCAAGGTGTTTTATTTGTATATCGTAGTGCTGTCAAAACTGCTAATTGCCCCTTTTTTCCCTTTTCTCCAAATTGTCTACATAAATGATGCCATGAGCACATGCAATAATCAAATAGAGTCTCCTTGCTTCCTTTTGGATAATGTTGTACTCATATCCTTCCTAATTGCCTTTGAATAATACCAGTTGGGATACCATATGTTCTTATTGCCTTGTACATAAGGCACCCTTTCACGCTATGTTTAGTGTGAAAGGGACGTGCAGTGTGCAGGTGCGGTGGGTGACATTTGAAAGTGGTGGGGCGCAAAGTGATTTGCATACAGCACCGTACGGAGCGCAGCGAGTGAGCCCGAACCCCAACATTTTGAAAAAAGAGAAGAAAAATCGTGCATTTTCAAGCAAATTTGAGAAAGCAGGAAGGTTAATAAAGCAATTGTGAAAGTGCAGTTATTAAATTAATAGATGGCATAACGTAGGTAGCTGCTTATTCAGTATAACCACAGAGCTTCATACATTCCGTCCTATTATGCTCAGACTATAAGACTTTCATGGAAATCTCAGCTCTAAGAGTAGAAGAAGTTGCACAGCCGTTGGGAAACATAGATTACCTACAGGCGTTTGTCATGTCCTCACACTACATGCACAACCACAGCCACAGCCAACCTCAACGGCATCCCCATGCCCACTCCCCTCCCCTCTTCCTCCTGTTCACTGTTCCATCCTTGTTAGGCCCAGCTCGCATTTTGGGTAACAGATTCCAGCTCCTAGGCACAGCACAGCACAGCCAACCTCAACGGCATCCCCATGCCCACTCCCCTCCCCTCTTCCTCGTGAAGACCAGTAGCTAGAGTGTCAGAATGTCCGCTCAGTGGTAGACCTTGGCTTTCGTAGCTTCAAATATAGCCAGCAGTGATGACATCCGAGCAAACACAACCTGCCGTGCAAGTTTCTATTACCACCCTACTATAGATCAGGCCCCTCAGCTCTCTGTGACTCTTCTCTTATCATAATGTTCTCTTATCGGACAGAGCTGGGAGCGAGAAAAACAGACGAAAATTCAGCACAAAGCACTATTGAAACTAATTTCCAAGAAGCAGATTTCCCTTATCTGCCAGAGTTGGGGGGACTTAGAAAGAGATCAAAGCTCAGCACAAACACTATATAAACCAGATCCTTCAGTTCTCTGTGACACTGTCCTCCTATCTGTCACAGTTGTGAGCACTTAGGAACAGGCGGAAACACAGCATAAAAGCGCTATAAGATCAGGTCCATAACCTCGCAACGTCATAATGATTTTATTGCCAGCGTTAGCAGCGCTTAGAAATAGGACGAAGCACATAGTAAAGCATTATATAAACCCAGTCCTTAGTCTCTCAGTGGCTAGTATCACTTACCTGCCAGCGCTTAGAAACAGATCAAAGCCTGGTATTATTCAAATGCGATATACAAATAAAACAAGTGAAAACAACCCAAATTGTACTTGGTGTTCAAGGTGTTTTATTTGTATATCGTAGTGCTGTCACAACTGCTAATTGCCCCTTTTTAATAAAGCACTATAAAAACAAGACCCTAACGTTCTTTTAAAAACAGACCGAAGCACTTCATAAAGAGCTATAAGAGTTAGGTCCATACTCTCTCCATGCCATGCTTCTTTTACTGCCAGAATTAGGAGCGCTTAGAAACGGACCGAAGCCCAGGATGAAGCACTATATAAACCAAACCCATAATCTCTCAGTAGCTCGTTTTTCGCATCCGTCAGAATTGCAAGCGCTTAGAAAAAGAGCAAAGCCCGACATAAAGCACTATATAAGCCAGACCCTTACTTTCTCTATGGCACTGTTCTCTTGTCTGTTCCAGTTTTGGGCACTTAAGAACAGACTGAAACACTTCATAAAGTGCTTTAAGAGTTAGGCCCATAACCTCTCTATGACATATTCCTTTTACTGCAAGAATTCGGAGCGCTTAGATGCGGACCGAAGCCCAGCCTGACGCACTATATAAACCTGTCCCTTAGTCTCTCAGTGGCTCCTTTCACTCATCTGTCAGAATTGCGAGCGCTTAGAAACAGATCAAAGAAAGCCCAACAGAAAGCACTATATAAACCAATTCCTTAATCACTCTGGGGAAGCTTCTCGTATCCGCTAGAGTTGTGACCACTTAGAAACAGCCCACGAAGCGCTAGAGGAGTCAGGCTCATAATCTCCCAATGCCCTCGTTTTCTATTGTCAGAGTTAGGAGCGCTTAGAAACAGCTCGAAGCCCAGCGCGCAGCGCTTGACGAGCCCACACTCACCTCCCAGCCACTCGGAGATGTTCTGGAGCAGGGTGAAAGGGATGCAGAAGAAGGTGACCAGCAGGTCTCTGGCCGCCAGGGAGCAGATGAACATGTTGGTAGCCGTCCGCATGGCCTTCTTGCGCACGATGATGAAGACCACTAGGCTGTTGCCCGGGAGCGCCAGGGCGAAGATGAAGATGTAAAGAACAAGAAAGACCACCTTGGCGCCAGGGGGCAGCTCGGGGATGTAGACCAGCGGCTTGATGCCGTACGCCGCGATGAACTCCTGCCGGGTCATATTGTGCTCGAGGAGAAGGCGGGTCAGCGCCTCTGGGGTGACGTTCAGCCGGCCGTCCATGGTGGCTCCTGGGGGGCGGCGGTGGGGGAGTCTGGTGGCGGGGGGGGTAGTGGCCCGAGTGCTGCTACATGCCGGGGCCATCAATGCCCTGCTTTCTGTCTGCCAGAACGGTGCTGCATCGGACACTACCGCTCCAAAGTCAGGATTATAGCGTCTAGAAGGTCAGGTAACATTCACAGAAGGTTACCGCTGCTTGACCGGTGTTGGATCAAATACTCAGGAGCATCGACATAGTGCCTGCATGAATTACCCCGCTGCACATGGTCAAACTTCCTCTGACATCTATCGAAAGTCCCTTCTCCGATGTCAGCAGTTTTTAGTGCTTCAAAGGGCAGAAGAAAGGCCGGCTGTCAACGCTGTTGATGGTAACTCACATGGCTTAAGCCTCCTGGGCTCTCCCATTATACTATCGCCATTAAATCTAGAAGACGTGGTCAATCTTTCTTCTATACAACTTCTTCCTGTGTTCTAACGACACTCGTCGGAATTATAGCGCAGAGAAGCTCATTCAAAAGTCCCGGCGATGGCACATGAGGGGCTCTCACCGCCGTCTGCTTCTCCTCCTGCCCGGGGTCGCGCCACTCTGCCCCCACCTACGCCGCGCCCCCCTAGCCAATCCTGGTGCTGCATGCAGCGCCAGGATTGGCTGGTCCACCGCGCAACATCCATTATTGGATGCGCGGTGGACCAGCCAATCCTGGCGCTGCATGCAGCACCAGGATTGGCTAGGGGGGCACACTGTGCACTCGCCCTGGGCAGCCTTGTACACTCGGCCCGGCTGAAGCCGCACCCCCGGCCCCTTCTCTATGGCGAAAGTGTTTTTCGCGCAAAGGCGCATGCACGGGCAAGTCTCAGCCCAGAATCCTCATGCGCAGCTGCAGCAGACCAGCAGACCCGCACCCCTCCACCCCCACCCCCTGCGCACTCCGGACCGCACCAATTACAGGCATCGACATGATCATCTGATCGCCTATTCCTCCCGCGCTGCGCTAATTTGAAGAATTTGTGCCGGTATGTTTATATAGCTTAGCTGCAGTGCCACGGTGCGTCCAGGGCTTAATGGGGCTACGCCCCAATGGACGCACCGCGGCTGGCAGTGGGTGTTGTGATGGGTGGTCCACTGCAACACCCATTGTATTTGACGCTGCTCCCTATGTACAAGGTTGGCGTACATAGGAAACAGCGCCAAAATTGAGACCAGGAAAACCCTTGTCTTAAGGTGGCGAAACAAGGAGAAATGCATTATTTCTCCTTGTTTTTGCTTTTCCCATGCGTGCTGCCTTGTGCAGCACACCTGGAAAAAGCAAAATGCCATGGTTTGGTTAAGTTTATATAAAGGAAGGTGTCCCAGCACACATGAAAGTTACAAAATCGCATTTTAGGATTGTTTATGTGCAGGAAGGGACACCTTCCTACACATAACCAATCATCCCCTGTACACAGACACCCTTACACTCTGGTGCAAGTGAGCCTGCGTTGGCGCTAAGTTGTGAACTTAGCGCTATCACAGGGGGAAATGCAAGGCTGTACCACATTCTTGTAAATATGGTGCAGACTTGCGTTTCCGAAGTGGCGGAGCGTATCGTTCAACCCAGGAGGCTAACGACACGCTCCGGCACTTCATCGTACATATGGCCCTAAATCCTTGCATGTGGTTAGCTCTGTGTCTTTAGGTGGAGAGCTGCTTCTTTTAGGTCTCACCTACAGAGAGCTTTTAGCTGTCTATTATTGAATAACCCCCTGTGGAACATACCAAACACTTGTAGTGCGCTTAGCACCAGCCTATTACTTTACATTGGTTAGATTTCTTGGCACTCTCATTTACTTACTTCTTAGAGGCTTTCGTGCTTTTTCTTGTGTTTGCCCCTTCCCTGGAGCACAGCTTCTTTACCATGTTTATGATTTGACGGCTTGTATCTTTTCACTGCTCACTTTCTCTGAACTACTTTTTTCTTTTTCATTAAGCATTCCATAGAAATGTATGTGTTTTCTTACTCTGTCTCCCTCGTGTGTTGCTTCCCCCCTCAAATCCCCCCTCAGAAGCTCCTATTGCTCCTTCCTCCCTCTAGCCCATCTATTGTTTCCCCTACTTGGCACCCAGGCTTTTAAAACTTTTTTTTTTGTACCATTCCACGCCCCACCTCGTGATCCTCTGTTACTAACCTGCCCACTTCCAGTTGATCCCTCCCTCCACATTGACCTCTCCCCATCCACTCCTCTGTTTCTCACCCTCCGCGCTGCCAGCGCCATTTAAAAATAAAAAATCAGGGTCCTGGCAAGTGCCATTTGTTGCTGTGGCTGCTCTGGTTTCAAAAAGTACTTTCACACAAGCAAAAAAGATTAGTTTTTAGTGACTGCTTCAAGTGATGTGTGCCACCTTGGAAAAGTGAATACAAAAATAAAATAAAATGGCACTTATCTCATGCGCATAAGTTATAATGCAGGAATCGCGTGCATTATAACCCATGCATATGTAACATTGATCACACATGGACGTGCAAAGTAATTACATACTTGCACGTATACATCATCAGGAATGTGCATGAATGCGGAATGACACATACACCCACATTAACACTCTCATTTCATCGTCTTTGTTTTCTTTTTTTTTTGCTGATGTTGCACATCAATAACAAAAGAATGGTGACGTGAATAGGTTGAAAAGGAGAGACCTATTTGCTTTGCCAAATGCTTCTTTTGGAATGTATCTACAACACATACAAGCAGGTAGATTCCTCTCCATCTGAAGACAGGGAATTTCCAAGAGTTCCTATCAGGTGTTTAGTATAATTTATGCAGCTGTCTAAGCCCTGGAATGCTTGGATTTGCCAAATTCATTTGGAGAGCAACATGCTCAACTATTCTACATGTATAAGTAAATAGTCCACCATAAAATACGTCAAGCTTGAGATGGAAGTCCCAAAGCCAAAGTTCTTTTATGTGTTTTTCGGATTTCCCACACAAATTATTTTTGCAAAAATGGATTCACACATTTCTTATCACAATATTACCTAAAAATGAATGTCAATTATAAAACTCGCCAATGCAATTCACAACATTTAAAGGAATACACTTTTATTTACAGTTCTAAATGTCTATGCTGAAGATAATGATTTGAAAAAAATGTCTTCTAGGGCGAATCATGGCCTTACAACTAAATGTGAACCAAATCCCGAACTTACTCCTGATGAAGCAGGGTTTTGTAAAAAAGAAAAACCTGCTCAGATTGACACCCCCGTAATATTTACTAACAGTGCAGTGGTAACTAACGTACAAATCTCATAAATACACTGGCAACCTCTTTGCGCATGCGTGCACGAATGTGAACTAATGCATGAAAGAACTAGGCCGCATTTTACATTAAGCTTCAAAAGAAACAAAAATATAATGAATGACTAGGTCTCTTTGGATCTTGCATCTTGCTTTAAAAATAATAATAAGTAAATGCTGCTTTTGCCTTAATGCTTTGCTAAGAAAGATATTAACATGGGATTGTCCAAAGGTGGGTGGTAAACAGTGAACAGTGCATTTCATGTAATTAATAGATGCCTATGTTTTATTCGTCATAGTGAACTGAATGGGCCTGCATTTCCTAAAATTGACATGGTAGATGGGGGCTGGAGAAAAGCATGAATAACATAATAACTAGACAGAAAAGCTTAACGCTGCAGAAGAGAGCAAAAGTCCAAGGTTGATCAGCTACGAAAAACATTGTTTGTCTGCCAAGAGACGAGACTGGCCGAGGGACCCAAAGTCAGTGTATATACTTCTTCCGTGGACCCAACGAGAAGGACTCATGAGAACGATAAAAATTGTAACATTTAATTTGAATAAATGTATGTGCGTACACAGGTTGTGGATCACATAATGACAACATTGATTAAACAAATTACTCTAGAAATATGAGTGTGATCATGGTGGTGTGATTGACCACGTCATCGGACCATCCAATAAGAGACAGAGGGGCATATGTATGAAACTATTTAGCGTTCGCAAATGCTGCGAATCGCAAAAAAAGAGCGTTTGCAAATGCGAAATAGAGAAACACGATGTATCACACATTTTCGCCTCGCAAATTAAGAAAACGCAATTTATTGCGTTTTCTTAATTTGCGAGGCCCGAAATCTGTGAATATCCTTCTGAATTCACAGTCAGCGATACGCAGGCTGCAAAAATGGCAAATTGAGAAATCGCAATTTAAGAAGTCACTAAGGAATGTATGAAAAAATGGCAAATTGCAATTTCAAAAAATTGCAATTTTGCACTGCAATTTACCACCAAGTGAATGCAGGTGGTAACCAGGTGCAAGCTATATAAACAGGCCCACAATGCAACTGGGACTTCTGAGGTAATTGAAATTTTTATGGTCAAGTATGTCCCCTTACGTGTACCCCAACGTCTCCATGTACGTGCTTAAAGTACATGTAATTTCCCTCCATGACCGAATATGAAGACGCAAATACATTTGCGTCCATCGTTAACATGTCCTATTTCAGATCCACCATGAATGGATTGATAATTCAGTTCCTAACCATACCATGCCAACGTCTTTACATGGTACACTTTTACGTTTTTCCTGGCTCTGCCGAACTAGGCCCTGATTTCTGTCTCCGAGCCCTTTCTGCCTTCTGCCTCTGAAAGCTGCAGCATGGACACGTATCCCTGACCTCTGCCTTACTTCCTGCCAAGCGAAGCGGTGCCTGGCTCAACCCGGCCTGCCTGCCAAAACCGTATTTTGCCTTCAAGTTATCTGTTCAGCCTCCTCGAAAATACATTCCTGTCTAGTGATTTAGGTAAACACCTCCCCGGCTGCAGAGCAAAGAGCAAGCCTTCCTGCCTCCATGCAAGTAATTTACAGTACCCGTTGCCATAGTAGGCCCATGGCCCTGCACGTAGACACGTAGACACATATGCACGCACTAGCATTCAGTATAGAATAGCCTCTGCCCGAGAGACCTTTTACTCCAGATAATACATCCTCCAAACATAAGATACCAGATATGTTATAGGTCCAGGTCGTTCTGACATCCCAGACTTCTGTCTCCTCTACTAGTGTTAAAGTTCTCCCCAGTTACCACATCTATGTCACGTCATGCTAGCTGCGCGCGCATCCGCACTTACTGCTGATTCTGCAACTTTCTCTATGCACCCACCCACATGTGACGATTCTTGTGACGTCCCTCTGACATGTACAGTGCACGCCTTCGTGTACGCCTATTTTCACGCCTCCTATTACGCACATGTGTTCTTATCTCGCTCTTTTTCACCTGTTACGCCTACTGTATTGGATTCAATTATGTTACTTTACTATATATAATGTGTAATGTTAATAAAACGTTGACTGTCCCTTCCCGAACCCTAGTGGTGACGGAACATGATCTCCAACCTTGAGGTTTTTTAATAAACCCCGTAAAACTCAGATACCACGGACTCTGCCTCTCATTTTTATGAGCTGTCTTGTAATGATAATTATACGGAAAAACTGACCAGGTAATTTTATTTACCACATAATTTGGCGCCCGAACAGGGACCCCTCCCCCACCCCACGCGCCGGAGATGCGTCGCAGGCCTTGCCCCCTGCCACAGCCGTGACGGACACCTATGCGCATCTGCAGGTTTTCCTGTATCTCCCTCAGGCCTACGGAGGTGACTGAGACTGCGGTCGACATCCAGACGAGGCGGTGAGGAGTGCGGAGGATCCCGACCAGAGCCCAGCCGAGAATAGCAGTGTCCGAGGTATCCAGAGGCCCACCTGTTCCGATGTGACGAGGCGCATGCGTAGTAGCAGTACCAGTAGACGTCCAGTCCAGTCCGAGGCCTTCAAGTTCAAGTTCATGTATTGCTCCCGGTGAGTACCGTTGCTAGGGACGCATCTAGACGGGTGCATTAGTTTGTGTCCGGTCAAGACAGGTCTGGGTACACAGTCCTGGTCCGTACGTGTTCACTTAGGTGAGCGCGGTATGACGTGTCTCTTTATGGGACCGGTCTGTACTGTTTAGCAGTACTTCTAGTAATTCAGTGATTCAGTGATTCAAGATTCAAGCCTTCTAGCATTATTCTCACGTGATTCTAAGTATTGTGTTTTATGTACGACAGTATCTATTTGAAATGTTTTAATGTGTTTCATGTCGTGGTATGAATGACTGTTTGCTTTTCATTGCCGTGTTTATTGTATTCGAGTCAAAGTAAAGATGCCGTTATTTTCGAAATTGCGTCAGATAGGAACTAGGAAAGGGATACTCGAAGAAGCAGTGCCTGTCCCGCCTAGGGACACTCCAGGATATTTTATGTACCACAAGCACGGCTTGGACGCTGTGTTGTATTTAGATTTGTGGGTGGACTACACCAAGCATTTAGAAGAGCAGTTTAGATGGCCTGTCTCAGGGACATGGGATGCCGAGTGCATCATGAGAGTAGAAGAAGCATTATGGAAAAAGAAAGCCAGACAGTCTCAGAAAGATGCCATAGAATTGTGGCGTAAAGAATCGCATAGAAGAACAGAAAAAGAATTCAGAAAAGCAGAGAGAAGTAGAGAAGAATCCGAGAAAGCCAAAGAAAAAGAGTTACAGGTCAGATCAGAACAATTAGACCGTAAAAGAAATGCACTCATTACAGGCATGTATCCAGTTGTTGCCGAGGGCCTGCCTAAGGCCAACCCGGAAGTATCCAGTAACTTGCCACCACCATTGATTCCGACTAAAGTACGTCACCATAAGACCGCAGCAGATATTTTCCTTTCTTCCTATTTAGATGATGTAGCTCCCGCATATACCAACGTACCCGTACAACCTGCTAATAATAATCCGCCACAGCTTATTCCTGCTGATCAATTACCACAAGCCACGACCCCTCCACGTCAGCATTTTCCCGCACCTGGTATCACTTCCCCTACTGTTCCCCCTCCTAATCCTTTTTCGACAGATGCAGCCCAAGGTTCAACCCCGCTACAGCCAGGTTATGCCCATGCATCCGCCTCAGGAGGTGCCACAGGAGGTCCCTATCACACCCCGCCGCAAATACAGCGACTGACAATGAGAGAATTAGCTACACTGCGTACCCCGAAAGCGACCCCAGCCGAAACGCTTAAACAATATCTTACAGATTGTAGATATGATTCAGTACCTGGCAAGACAGGACCCATGATGTTAGCCTCGTTACGTTTAAGACGTGTTGCAGATTTTTTGGTTACACTACCAGGAATGCCCGAGCAATTAGATAGGATATATCATTTTATTCAAACAGGAGAAGGCCCTGAATGTGTTCGTGAAGCCATGGCATATCAGAAAGTTGATACACAAGCTTTAATATTACGGTTCTTGATTATTGTTTGATAAGAGAACGGGATCGACCAGGTTTTGATCAAGAAGAGATGAATGTATTGACTAAATGGAGTCAGAATATTGCAGATTGCAAGCATGACAGAGAGAAATGTATAGAGGCCATGTCTAGGAAAATCCGTAAAGCAATAGAAGCTATACATACCCGACAAAATGCCGAAAGGACAGCTGAGTCAGTCGATAAAGATTCCTCAGAGGAGGAAGAACCAGAGAATACTACAGTAACTCAAGATATGGTAGCGTATGTAGGTAGAGCGAAACCTCCTAAACAGTACCCTTTAGGTAATCCTTTTGACAGACCCATTCGTCTAGAAAGCAAGAAACGACACCTTTCCCCGATACCAGAGCAATGTTCTCTTGAACATATATTCCAAATTACTGATAAAATCCTGAAAGAAATAGTAGGTTATCATGAACTCACTACCTTACGTGATCAGGAACTAGCCCGGTCAGCAGTTCAATGGGCCGGGGATGACAATGTATATAAAGATGAACTAGTAGCGCAAACGTTTTTAAGTCTTACTCCAGAAGAACAGTGATTAGCTGGTATATACATGACTCAACATCTCATCACCCAGTATGAAAACCAACAGTCTGATCCAGGTCCCCTGTATAATTTATTACAAGACTTACTCCTGAGAAGGTGGAGAGGCCTAGGTACCGATTTAATTGATATCATTTTAGAACAACGTCACAAATATAGTACGTTCCTGACTCCACGCCTTGTTTCAGTTCCACCCCCAGTTAGACAGCCATATCACCTAGACAGACAGAATCCTTTACGAGAAGTACATCCAATTCGGAAGCCAGATGATACGCTTGAACGTGTATTTGTATACACTCCTTTGACTAAAATGGAATTATTGGAAATGAAGAAAATAGTACCTTGTCATGATAAAGACCCTGCAGGATTCCACCGTGAATTGAAAGATATGTTACTTATGGGTGATTACACATATTCAGACATCCTTAAGATGTTAAAAGTATTATTGCCAGCAGGGATTTACGAAAAACTGAAAGAGAAGGATTGGGAGGTGGGAGATAAAAAGATTAATTGGACCGAATTAGAAGATGAAGATAAAGGACGTACCCCAGGTTTAGGTCTTGGGGATAAAACCAAAGCACTACCAGGATTGTTAGTACAGGTTTTGCCTAGATTATTGACAGTTAAAAAGGAAGATTGGGATGCAATTTCAGCCTGCAAACAGAAACCAGACGAAGACACTAGTGATTTTTATTCTAGATTAGAGAAATGCTTTATTATTAACAGTGGCCTAAAAACAAGTAGCGAGTCATTCCCACATCTTTTCGTAACCAAATTAGTTGAGAATTCCTTACCCCAGGTTAAGAACAGAGTATTGAAAGTCGAAAGTACATGGCAAGCAAATACGCCTTCCCAAATGTTACAAATGTTACAGTATCACCAGAATAGAATCAGAGAGGAACACGATCATGAACAGAGACGCATGAAAGACACTAAAATGAAAGTATTAGTTGCTCAGTCTGTTCCAGCAGATGGTCAGAAGAGGGGTAACATGCAGAACACACAGACTAGTCATCCTACAGGTCCCGTTAAAGGAAATTACAATTATTGCAAACAGCCAGGTCATTTTATTAGTGATTGTGCCGTTCTGAAACATAATATTGCTACAGGCAAAACGAAAGAAAGACCACGTCAGCCTAGGCCAGAACATGTTAAACAGAATATTCAACAGACTCCGCAACCTGCTCCACAACATGTTCAGCAACAGACCGTAGCGGTACCACAGCCCCAGCCCATTGCCGCAACACAACACGTTACACAGCAGATGTACCAGTATGCACAGTCAGAGTACCCAGATTACCAACAGTATTCATGAAACAGCCTAGAGAGGGAAGTGGGTTTGCCTCTCATCGAGATTCCTGTAGATCAAGACGGTCCTTATGTACATAGTCAGGTATTAGGAAAAGACAGAAAATTTTTGATTGACACAGGGGCAAGCAGAACTACCATTAGTCATGACGAGGTTCCAGGGGCACCCCTCTCAGGCTCACAGAATGTTTCCCTTGGATTTTCAGGAAAGCCTATTGTTAATGAAGTATCGAAACCAGTTCCCGTAGCAGTTGGTCCATTGTCCCGTACTACAGATTTACTGCTTACGAAGTCATGTCCCGAAAACTTGTTAGGTATTAAAACACTGAAAGCTCTAGGAGCTGTAATATGTTGTTCTCCGGAAGGAGTGAGATTGTTTTTACGTGACTTCAAGGGTCACTATGTGTTGAGAGATTTTGATCCCCGATTACAGAATGTACCACAGCATTTATGGGCACAAGGTCCGACTGATGTAGGTTGTATGCATATCACACCATATCGTGTCACACTCAAGCCAGGAGTTGTTCTGCCCAGAATTCGACAATACAAATTGCCACCCGAGGCTGTAACAGCCTTATTGAAAATCATTGACGAGCTCATTGCTCACGGAGTAGTTGTAGAGACTGACTCCAATATCTGTAATTCTCCAATCATTCCGATTCTCAAACGTACTGATCCAAATGAACCTCCTGTATATCGTCTAGTGATTGACCTTAGAGAGCTTAACAAATGTATCATACCTCAGTTGCCAGTGGTCCCAGATATTTCATCCCTATTGACTGCTATTGATTCCGAAGCGGTGTTCTTCACTGTAATTGATCTTAAGAATGCCTTCTTTAGTGTTACCATTGATCCGGAAAGCCAGTACCTTTTCGGATTCAGTTTAAATGGCCGAAGCTTTAAATTTGCACGTGCACCTCAAGGGTTCACGGAAAGTCCGAGTATCTATAGCCAAGCACTGAAAAGACAACTTGACAGTATCCACATGCCTGCTAACACTGCCCTACTTCAGTATGTCGATGATCTATTGATCACCGCTCGAAGTGAACAAGAATGTGAACAAGCATCTCTGACAGTCCTAATTTTTCTGGCCGACAAGGGACACAAAGTGTCTCCTTCGAAGCTGCAATTCTGTGTTCAGCAAGTTGTGTACCTTGGTCACTTGCTGTCCAAGAGGGGGAGACAGCTTACACCTGACCGCATCCAGTTAATTGTACATATGCCACAACCCAAGACACAAAAGGAGGTACGGGCCTTTATAGGCCTCACCTCTTACTGTAGACAATGGATCCCTCAGTACGCATATCTAGCCAAGCCCCTTACACAGTTGACAACCCAGGAGGCAGCGATATCGACTGTCCTCCCTTGGACTCAGGAACATACACATGCTTTTGACGACCTGAAGAAAGCCCTATGTCAAGCACCTGTTCTAGCGACACCATGTTACAGCAAGCCTTTTACACTTTTTGTCACAGAGCGCGAAGGTTCTGCATTGTCAGTACTCACCCAAGATCAAGCAGGTTCACACAAGCCATGTGCTTATTTTTCCAGTATATTAGACCCAGTAGCCCAGGCTCTGCCTGCATGCTTGAAATCTGTAGCAGCAACAGTTCTAGCAATCAGACAAAGTGATTCAATAGTATTAGGACACCAATTGATAGTACAGGTTCCACATTCCGTGGAAGTTCTTTTAAACCGAACACAGACTCAGCACTTGACTATAGCACGACTGACAGGTTATGAATTGACGTTATTCCAGCCACACATAGAAATCAGACGCTGCAACACACTGAATCCTGCTACACTTTTACCGTTAAGCACAATAGACCCTTTGGCACATGACTGTGTGGAAGTCATTAACACCATGACAAAGCCCAGACAAGATCTGACAGATGTCGCATTACCAGATCCGGACCTGACACTTTATGTGGATGGTTCATGTATGAGAACCAGTACAGGAGAGTTGGTGGCCGCATATGCAGTGACCACTGAAACTGAAGTCATCGAAACACATCGTATTGACACCCTGTCTGCCCAAGCAGCAGAGCTCATTGCTCTGACCCAAGCCTGTATTCGAGCCAAGAACAAGAAAGTTAACATATACACAGATTCCCGTTATGCATTCGGAGTTGTACACGACTTCGGAGTCCTGTGGCAAGAGAGAGGTTTTTTAACTTCCCACGGTGACAAGATACAGCACGGTCCCCTCATTCAAGCTCTGTTAGAAGCAATACATTTGCCTACCGCCATAGCCATCATGAAGTGTAAGGCACATACGAAAGTCACAGATACCATTTCCCATGGTAACGACCTGGCAGATCGAACAGCCAAACATACAGCACAGACTCATACTCATACGACTGATATGACAAAGACAGTAGTTCCAACACATTGTATGACAGTTAGGGATCCCGCACTAGATGTAATTGACATACAGACACATGCTACCCCAGATGAAATCAAGAAATGGACAGAACTAGGAGGGATCCAGACAGAACAGGGATGGATGACGAAGGGAAAATCCACTTGGTTTCTCCCCGACTCTATGGTTCAAGTTATCATTAACACAGCACATAGTCCTGCACATTTAGGAGAGAAAGCTATGTTAGACAGTATTCAAAACCTTTGGTTCAATAAGCATTTACGAGCAGCAGCAAAACAGAAAGTGCGTACTTGCATGATCTGTTGTCAGTTCAACCCAGGCAAAGGCATTCCCGTAGAGCAAGGTGGATTTCATCCCCCTGATCACCCTTTTGAAGTCCTTCAGATGGATTATATCCAGATGGACCGTTGTCGAGGATTCAAATATGTCCTCGTAGTTGTATGTGCACTTTCCCGATGGACAGAAGCATATCCAGTCCCAGATTACACTGCCGTGACCACTGCCAAGCAGTTGGTTCGCAAATTTTTCCCGAGGTTTGGTTTGCCTCGTGTCGTGTATTCAGATAACGGACAGCCATTCTCGTCCGAGCTCATGAAGCAAGTTTCCCTTTTGTTAGGTTATCAGTGGAAGTTCCACTGTGTTCGGCATCCCGAAGCAGCTGGATTAGTTGAGAGACACAATCAGACTCTGAAAACACGTCTTGCCAAGGTCTGTGCAGAAAAAGGAGTAGACTGGATAGTAGCCCTTCCAGTTGCCCTCTTCTATATGCGAATGGTAGCCCATTCTAGAACAGGGCTATCCCCGTATGAGGTGGTTTTTGGCCGGCCACCGAATATGTGGGGGACGCCTCAGCCTCGTAAATTAACCGATGTTGACAGTAATATGCTGACAGATTACCTTGCTTCCTTGATGTCTGCACTACAATCATGTCGTTCACAGGTCGCAGCAGCCTTTCCAGACAACACCGAGGTGAAGCCACACAAGATCGTCCCTGGTGACTTCGTATACGTCCGCAACTTTGAAAGGTCAAGCCCTCTGGAGCCCCGTTGGAAGGAACCCAAGATTGTTCTGATGACAACGAGGACTGCTGTAAAACTCGAAGGAAGAAAAAATTGGCTCCATTCGAGCCACGTCAAAAAGTGTTATGGACTTCCGCCAAAAACTGATTCCCAGGACTTTCACATTCCAGAGACTGATACTAAACTCCCCCTGGTAGAGAAAACTCCGTCCCAGGAGTACAAATTAAAGTTGAGGTCTAGTAAGTCAGACAGTTTAATTGTTTAAGTCCCCCCTGGGTGAAGCGGTTAGACGGGTTCCTGACATGTACAAGCTAGTCCCCCATAATGAGAGAGATAGACAGGAGATCAAGAAACAGAAATATTGCAAGAATCTGCGAAGCAGATGTATCGTTACTTTACTTATCATGTTCTTTCTGAGTCTTACGATTATATGCCTAAGCTATATGTTACATGTATATTTTCCTATACAAGCACACTCTTCTTTCAATGACACTGCAGACCACACCTTTAGTGATCTGCCCCCGCACGAACTTTCTTACCGACTTGCACTGCGTAACAATTCTTTCATCCGTGTGTTACATCATTCTCACCAGACCAGCAATGCTACTAATTGCTGGGTATGTGGCCGACTCCCTCCCTACCAGAAAATGACGGGAGCCTTGCCTCTTTTTCCTTATCCGTTTACACATAATGGTTCATGTGGTGCATGGTTTACATTAATGTCCTCGTTAGACAGTAAGTCCGATGTTTCCCAAGGTAATTGGATATGGGGAGACCTGAACACAGTTATGAATAAGGCATGTTTCCCTGACAAGGAGGGTCTTCCCCAAATGACAGGTACCGATCTAGAAAACGAAGTATATGGATTAGGTAATTTTACACTTAACCTCATGATTTTGAATGTCCAGCCAGAAACTAGTTTGAACTCACCTTCAATTTCAGTTTTGCCAGTGAAAGGTGACCTATGCGTTAGAAAGAATGGTTCAGTACATTTAGGACACAGCGATTGTAATACAGTTATTGAATTCAGTGATAAAGGCAAGTCTTCATTCAAAGCTTCCCGACATTCCTATTTCATTTGTGGCCATACAGCTTACATACGTTTACCTCCAGACTGGGATGGTACTTGTTATATTGCATTCCTATTGCCACCTATTTTTCTAGCCCCACCTGATTACCATAGAAATTCCCATCTCATTCATGTTAGACCCAAGAGAGATCTCCCAATTGTCGATTACACTGAAACAACATGGGAACAATACACAGATTTCAATAAAGGATTCTTTCCCTATTTAGGAACTGTCTCAAACAGTAAATTGATACGTAGATTGACCCGAACCCTTGAAGCTGTAGTGAATGAAACTACTTTTGCCCTAGGTAACTTAACAGAAGAGCAGTCTGCTATGAGACTTGTCGTTCTTCAAAATCGTCTCGTCCTTGACGTCATCCTGGCAGATAGGGGCGGGGCTTGTAGAGTCATCGGATCCAGTTGTTGTGTTTTCATTCCAAATAATGCACCGTCAGTATACAGAGCCATAACTTGGCTCCACAAGATTGCTAGTCAGATACACCAGAATCCAGGCACCTGGACCTGGTCCGGTTGGCTCTGGAGCATGTTGTCCGCCTGGGGATGGAAAGTCCTATCCTTCCTTGGAATAGCCCTACTCATAGTATTCAGTTGTTGCCTATGTCTCCAATGTGGGCCAGCGATTTGCGGCTTGTGCGCCACATCATGTATTCCCCGTCCAAGTCCACATTCTCGTGCTCGAATGAAAAAAGATGAGCAAATGATGTTATATGAACAGATAGATGGACTCATGAAAATCGATATATCCTGAAGGGTCCGTAGGGGACAAGGAGGGAATGAGGTAATTGAAATTTTTATGGTCAAGTATGTCCCCTAACGTGTACCCCAACGTCTCCATGTACGTGCTTAAAGTACATGTAATTTCCCTCCATGACCGAATATGAAGACGCAAATACATTTGCGTCCAACGTTAACATGTCCTATTTCAGATCCACCAAGAATGGATCGATAATTCAGTTCCTAACCATACCATGCCAACGTCTTTACATGGTACACTTTTACGTTTTTCCTGGCTCTGCCGAACTAGGCCCTGATTTCTGTCTCCGAGCCCTTTCTGCCTTCTGCCTCTGAAAGCTGCAGCATGGACACGTATCCCTGACCTCTGCCTTACTTCCTGCCAAGCAAAGCGGTGCCTGGCTCAACCCGGCCTGCCTGCCAAAACCGTATTTTGCCTTCAAGTTATCTGTTCAGCCTCCTCGAAAATACATTCCTGTCTAGTGATTTAGGTAAACACCTCCCCGGCTGCAGAGCAAAGAGCAAGCCTTCCTGCCTCCATGCAAGTAATTTACAGTTCCCGTTGCCATAGTAGGCCCATGGCCCTGCACGTAGACACGTAGACACATATGCACGCACTAGCATTCAGTATAGAATAGCCTCTGCCCGAGAGACCTTTTACTCCAGATAATACATCCTCCAAACATAAGATACCAGATATGTTATAGGTCCAGGTCGTTCTGACATCCCAGACTTCTGTCTCCTCTACTAGTGTTAAAGTTCTCCCCAGTTACCACATCTATGTCACGTCATGCTAGCTGCGCGCGCATCCGCACTTACTGCTGATTCTGCAACTTTCTCTATGCACCCACCCACATGTGACGATTCTTGTGACGTCCCTCTGACATGTACAGTGCACGCCTTCGTGTACGCCTATTTTCACGCCTCCTATTACGCACATGTGTTCTTATCTCGCTCTTTTTCACCTGTTACGCCTACTGTATTGGATTCAATTATGTTACTTTACTATATATAATGTGTAATGTTGATAAAACGTTGACTGTCCCTTCCCGAACCCTAGTGGTGACGGAACATGATCTCCAACCTTGAGGTTTTCTAATAAACCCCGTAAAACTCAGATACCACGGACTCTGCCTCTCATTTTTATGAGCTGTCTTGTAATGATAATTATACGGAAAAACTGACCAGGTAATTTTATTTACCACACTTCCACAATGGCAGCGCTACATGTGATAGCCAGGAGGCTGAGAATTCGGGCGCCAGCAGCACAGAGGACGATGTGACAGGAACGGATATTCAGAGTTCGCAAAACACCCTGTTCCAGCAGACTGAGGAGGAGATCCATGAGAAGTACAGGCTGGATACAAAGACCATTTTAGACCTGATAGAGGAGCTGAAACCCTATCTGGAACACCCAACACGCAGGACCCAAACCATTCCCACCCATGTGTAGGTCCTGTGCACACTGTACCTATTGGCCTCAGGGAGTTTTCAAGGGGTGATAGCAGTGGCAGGTGGGGTTTCACAGAGTTGCCTGTTGCGCTTCTTCCATGCATTCTACAGCGGCTACAACATCACATACAATTCTCCAACACACAACATGCATTACAGCAAACAAAACTGGACATTTACCAGCTTGCACGATTCCCCCTGCATAGATGGGACCCATGTGGCCCTCACACCCCCATTAACCAATGAATATGTATTCAGAAACAGTAAATCATACCATTCCCTGAACATACATGTCATCTCCAATGCCAAACATATCATCAATGACATTGTAGCCAAATACCCAGGCAGTACTCACGACTCCTTCATCTTTAGTGGGATACACAGACGTCTAAATGCTGGCGAGTTTGGTGAGAGCTACCTGCTAGGTAATTGCATGGCACACATCCCTATATACAGTACATCTTTGGGGGGGGGGACATTGACTCAATTCTTGTTTTCATCCCTGCAGGTGACAGTGCATATGCAGTGCGTGACTTCATCCTGACCCAGTACCTAAATCCAGCCAATGCAAGGGAGAGGAGAAACAACAGTGCACACTAAACTACGTGCTGTGTAATAAAGCAGACGTTTGGGATCCCGAAGAGCCGTTTCCGCTGCCTGCGTAAAAGTGGAGGAGCATTCCAATACAGCCCTGCGACCTGCTGCAAGATTGTGGCTGCCTGTGCAATGCTCCACAACATAGCAATGAGAAAAGGCATCTCAATAGAACTGAGTGATACAGATACGTCGGACGATGATGGCCCAGGTCCCTCCCGCAGACCAGCAGTTGAAGTTGGGGCAGCTGCCGGACGGCAGAGACGGACTGAGATCACACAGTACTACTTCTAGGTTAGTAATGATGACATGAGGCAACATACGTTTTTGTAGAAGATCTGTGTTTATTCACACCTTTAACTGCAGGGTGAAAGTTTGTCACACAGTCTGACCAACACAATGAGTGTCGCTCTCCGTAGCACATGTCAGGTCCACAGCGCAGGTAGTCAGGCAAGTCTTGAGTCTTGTAGGAATGGGTTGCCTCACCCATTTGCGTGACTCATTGCTCCAAATTCACCTCCTTCCTGGACGGACTGCTCCAGGCCGTTCTGGGGGCTGATTGCCCACCCATGGGTCCACAGGTGGTGCACCCTGTCTCCCACTGCGCCTTCTTGGATCTGGCACTGGTGGGGTGATACTGCTCCTACTGGATGTCTCCTCACTCTCCCCTGTGGCCATGAGTTCTGTGCCACTTGCTTTTCCCGTCTGTAGTTGCTCAACGGCAGTGGTGACCTGCGCCAGGCTTTTTGCAACGTCGTGGCAGCAGTGGGACATCTCTACTTGAATGCTGACGATGCGACGTGTCAGCTAGCTAGTGGCAGTGCACAGGCGGTTCACCACCTTGGTGTAGCTTTGCAGACGAAGGTTTGAGCATTGGCTAGCCCTATGCCTGGCTGCCTGGTCCCTGTTTAATGTTGCACAGAGTTCACGGATGGCACCTGCCATGCTTATCATGCCCTCCCCCATGTAGCGCAGGCTTTTGTTCATACTACATAGCTGATGGTTAATGGACCTCATTGATTTGTGTTGCAGGTGCTGAATCTGCAGCATGCTGGCATCCAGTCCTGCATACACTATGGCATCTTCGTCAGTGGTACAGCTGGTCCTGGGACTTGACCTGTGTCTGACTGCTCCTGTCTCCCTATGTTGGGGTGTGTGCTGCTCATGCACCTGGGTGTCCCGCTGCCCTGGCTCTGCCTGTCCATCCTCCTCCCCTGTGGACTGTGGTTCATCCGCCAGTGGTGGCAGTGGTGGCACAATGGTGCACTTCCTACGTGGGACAGGTGTTGTCTTTGTGTCTGAGTCTGAGTCCCCATGACCTGCCTGGTTATCCAAATGTTCAGACTCCCCGCAGCCTGCACTGTCTTCCTGTGTCCTGGCTTCTGCTGTGGATGGAAAGGGGAATATATGATTTTGTGACTTTGTCTGCATTTCTCACTCAATAAAGTTTTCTGCATTTGTATTGGCTAACTGCTTTCTCTCACTTTTCCCCTGTACATGAATTCATATACTGCATTAACATTGCTAGGTCTCATTGCCCCACTGTTATGCATCTGACTACATCTCCCATGATGCATTGCTGTGTGTGCTTGAAAAAGTGGACCGGAGTGACATGTGTAGTTTGTGTTTGGTGCATTCCTCACTGTGTGAATGGGATGGTGATGTGTGCGGCTGCATTTGGCATGCATCTTACCTTGGCTGGTGGATGCAGGGTCAGAGCTGTCTATGTCAGCCACACCACTGACCCTTTCGGGCCGGAGGGTTGACTCCGCCAACTCCTCATGGGGTGTTGAGTCGGTGGCAGTAGATGTTCCACCCTCGGTCTTGTTGGCCTCCGCCAGCCTGGCTGCCACCTTCTCCTTCGACCTTTGGCGCATTTATACTAGCTCTTCCTTAACTCTTCCACCGTACGCTGGGTCACACCAACTGCATTGACCTTTTCCTGAATGTCCAGCCAGATCCTCCTCTTCCTGGACTCAGGTACCCGGAGTGCCTTCTTGCCAAATAAGAGTTCATGGCTGCACACCATTTCCTCAATAAGCACCTCCTGCTCCCTTTTTTTCTGAATTTCTGTTTTCTTTTTCTTCCTGCACCCTCCTTGTCCTTCTGTTTGTCCTGGGACTCCATTGTAGCAGAGTCACTGGTGTGCTCCCTCCTCTGTCTCTCTCCACAGCCTCTGACTATGCCTCAGGCAATCAGGTGCAGCAAATCACTCCCACTTCCTGGGTGTGATGTCATCAAGCTGCACCTGAATTGCAGATTCCCTGAATTAGCGATTTCTTATTTGTGAAATTCGTAATTAAGGAATCGCAAGAACAGGATTCAAGAATCTCAGCAGTTTTTAAGGAATCACAAACAGTTAGCAACTTTTTATTTGCATCGTGATTAGCGATTCCCAAAATGCGATTAGCAAAAAAATCGCATTTTGAGAATCGTTAATCAGAGTTTTGATACATATGCCCCGGAGTTCTGTAAATTGTTTCAACTATTGTGGGTTGGATATGAAGGTTTTAGGGTATAACTGGGGTGCATTTAGGGGTGTAGTTTAGAGGAAAGGAGAGAAGGTTGTTCAGAGAAGGAGGTTGTCCAGAAAGAGATAGAGGGGAGTTTTATCACTGTCCGTCGGTTTTGCAGAGAGGCCTAGCTGTTCCTGTCCCTTTCCTGTATCCTGAAATATTTGTTCCCTGACTAAATTTCAGGGGACCCCCACTACCTCCTTGACAGGAGGGTGGTATTTCTCTGTTCTTTTGGGTTAGTATATCTTCATGGTTTGTACTTTGCATAACACTTTTGCAAATGTATTTTTGTCTCTGAAACTGATGTCTCTTCATCTATCCACTCCTTGATGTGCATTTCGTTCATTTGATGAGTATGACACAGTTTGCATTGTGCTGATGTTTTTCTCTCCTTCATTTTGAATTTTCTTTGTTTGCCTTGTAACCTGTATGCGATGAGCATTAATTTTTACACATTTTTTTGAGATAACTTTATTAATCTTACCCAGAGACTGTGATTATTTAGCAAACTAGATAGTTAGATAGTACCATTTTTACCATCAACTACTCAACTAATGGCCCATCAACCAGAGGAAAGAGAGTTGATATGCAGGTTTAGTTATGTGTTAAAAAATGTTAGATATGAACCTGTAAAGAAAACAACTGACCACGTCATTAAAACTTGACCCCCAGCGCATCAGGGATTTCCTAAGTTGAGTAAATGTGTATGGGCCATTTGTAATAGTCGAAATAGGTGTCAGGATCACGTTGGGGGAGTTCTGCAGCACATAAAGGAAACGCTGTAGCTCTAAAATTTTAAAAAGTGGGGCCCGTCCCAAGAGAGTCAGAGGGAGAGATTGCCAATGCTTGGCGTCAGATCGAAGACGGGTCAAAGGCATGAGCAAGTTGGACTTGTAGAATAAGGTTGGATCCGGGGTGATGAAGATACCAAGATATTTGAAGCCCCGTGAAGCCCCTGGTATATTGTATCCCCTGGGGTTACGCAGCAGTTCACCCCAAAGGACATAAAGCTGGGACTTAACCCAGTTAATAGTATAGCCCGAGTGGGCACCAAATATGCAGAAAATATGGAGAACTTGACTAAGGGACTGCGTAGGCGAGGCTAAATAAAGGAGGATGTCATCCGCATATCAGGATATGCGGTCCTCATGGTCCTCTTCCATTTCAGGCCTCTGATCAGTGGATCGCCCCTGATCCAGACCGCTAAGGGCTCCAACACCAGTGCAAAGAGAAGGGATTACAGGGAGCACCCTTGCTTGGTGGCTCGCCGCAGTGGAAATGATCCAGAAACTTGGTTACTGACAATCACCTGTGCGGCGGGTTGTGAATAAAGTAGCCGGATCCACTTCACAAACTTAGGACCGAACCCCATCCTAGCCAATACTGCAAAAAGAAAGTTCCACTCAATGGTATCAAATGCAATAAATGCGTCCAGAGACAACAGGATCGCATCTTCCCTGATAGTGTCTATTCTACCCAGGACCCCCATTCAAACGCCATAAATTCAAGGCTGTGTTTCTTACTGGCATAAACATGGATTGGTCCAGGTGCACCAGCTCAGTGATGTAAGGGATAAGCCTATTGGCCAGTAGCTTTGCCATAATTATTGCCTCAACCGTGAGGAGGGAAATAGGACAATATGAATTACAGTCCTCTGCTGGTTTGCCAGGTTTATGTATAACCACAATTGAGGCCATCCTAACTTCAGGTGGCAGAAACTCGGCATCAAAACTTTCAGTATACAATTGCAGTAGGTGGGGAGAGAGCTTGGATGCGATTGGTTTAAAAAATTTAATTGGGAGCCCATTGGGTCCCATGGCTTTGCCGGAACGCACATCCTGAATAGCTTTCTGAATTTCGGTTTCCGTGATGTCGCTCTCTAGGGAGCCTCTGCCGTGCTCGGACAAGCAGGCAACTTTAATTGTCAACAGAAGTTCTGTAGCCAAGGCAGACTGGGACGTCTCAGCGGTTGTATACACCAACGATAAATAAGAAGCGAACGCGTCGGTGATCTTCTGGGGGTCGGTGAGCAAGTCCCCGTCCTCTCCACGGATCGAGTGCACCCACCTAGATGCTCTTTCCCTTCTCTCCAACCAGGCCAAAAGCCTGCCCATCCGCTCGCCATGCTCATATATATTATGCCGGGTGGCGGTGTATTTAGACTTAGTCGCTTCAGTCAGAAGCTAGTGATAATCAAGTCGCACCACATCCAGTGAGTGTTGTGCCTCCAAATCAAGGGCAGCCGCCAAGACTTTTTCTTTAGTGAGGATTTCCTCCTCTAGCTCAACCACGTACTTTGTGAGTTCCCTCCTATGCCCCACCATCAGCAGCAGGGCTCGGCCCTTATAACGGCGCCGAACGCCCCCCATAGCACACATGCTGAATTGACCGACCCCACATTTTCTGTAAAATAGTAATCAGTTTCTTTGAGCAGTGCCTCCCTGAAGTGGGGTACCTTAAGTGTACAAGGGTTTATGGTGAGAGTAGAGTGGTACTTAGGTTGCCCCAGGGTTAGTGTCGTTAGAATCAGGGAATGATCTGAGATTCCATGCGCAAGACACCTGGAGTCAGAGAAGAACTGAATATCTTGAGCAAGGGAGAACATGTGGTCAATACGTGAATGACTATTGTGGGCCCCAGAATAAAAAGTAAATTGCGTGGCGGTAGGGTTAAGCTAATGCCATATATCCACTAAGCCCAGCGTAGATAAGAATTCAGACAGTGGGGATCCCCCTGGAGGGTCACTCTGAGGAGGGAGGCGATCTCTGGAGCCGTCCGTTGCCAGGTTAAAGGCCCTGCCAATACCAATATTCCCACTGGTAGGTCAAGTAAGAGCGCTCCAATGTCTCACAACACTGGACGCTGTAGTCCAGGGGAGCATAAACAGACACAAAATTGAATACCTGCCCCTCCCAAGTGCCAGAGAGTGCTACATATCTACCCTGGTCATCCGACCAAGTCTATAATATATGGACATCCCCTACGTATGAGCACACCAGCCCCACGTGAACCCGAGGTGAACCCTGAGTGACCGACCAGACGATAACCCCATCTATTCAATTCCCTGCATGAGTTGCCAATTCTGTCCGTCTTCTGAAGTAGGACTATGTCCGGCACCTGGCGCTTCAGGTACTGCTGAACTACCTCCGTTTAATCTAATCCCCCAAGCCGTTAACTTTCCATGTGAGGAGTTTTAGTTCTAAGTATGATGCCAAATGTGCAGGGAAACGCGGACCGTATCGTGTCCAGGGTCAGGCATCGGGCTCAGGACAGGGCCGTGGCGACCGCGAAGCCAGCCAGGCATGCAGTGTGGGAAAAAGTAAGCACACCCAGTGATGGAATCCACCTGTGGACAAGCGAATCCAACCATAAATACCCACTCCCTGGGGCATCTATACGTAAAAACACTAATAACCCTGGCCATTTAACCCCGTAACGTATAATTCCAACATCATGAGAGGACCTACTGCAATAACATGACATCCATGGCAACACCCTCGCAGCAAAACAGTAGCCAAAAGAAAGCATGCATATACACTGTACGACATGCCAGGACCTTACAAATGGTGATGCGTTCCAAGACAGTCTGTATCCACGTAATGCGTGCTCAGGGAGCCCACCGCTTTCATAGGCAGTCTCTTATACTTGCTGTTGTGCACACTATCCCTCCGGGCTTCAAGTCGCTGATTCACCTCCGAGCGGAGACCCCTGCGGCGGTCGTCGCCCGCCGGTAGCCCCAGAGCCACCCACGGGAATATGGGGATGCTTACTGACAGTTCTACAGCCATTGAGCCAGTCCCATGTGTCCTCGGGTCTAGTAAAGAACCACAGTTTACCATCCGACTCGATCCGCAGCTTGGCCGGAAACAACATGGCGTACTTGATTTCTTGATCCCTCAGAGCGCGCTTCACTTCCAGGAAGCTATGCCGCTGTTTCTGAACTTGCAGGGTGAAATCGGGAAAGAAGGTGACCTTGCTGTTATCAATCATTAGTGGTGGGGCCGCCCTCGCCGACTGGAGAATGGCATGTCTTTCGCGGAAGTTATAAGTGGGTCTGCCCCATGGTTCATGATACGCAGGTTCAATTGAGAAGCAATTGGAGAGGCCCCTCGGTTGAAGCTGCTGGAGAATCAATTCCTCAACAAAGAGGTCAGCCGCTTGACCCTCCGCCCATTCCAGCACACCCAAAATTTGGACGCTGTTGCGTCTCATGCGGCATTTGTAGTTATCAAGTTGCAGGGTCAGCGTCTCCTGTGCATTTTGGAGTTCAGACACTTGACTCTTGAGAAGGTCTGTATCATTCTTCAGTTCTTTTGTGGTGTCCTTGACGGCCCAGCACGGTCAGACATTTTTCTCATGTCCGCTCTTATCAAAGAAACCTCTGTGGCGACTGTGTCGATATGGGCTTCAAGTGAGGTATTGCCATTAGAATGTCCTGCAGAGTGGGTTCCAACTGCTCCCCTGTTGGCTTGGGGTTTGATTGCTCCCCCTCATGGCCCTTCTGCCATGCAAATTTCTCCAGCTTCACTTGAACCGTATTGCGACCACTGTGGCCGGTTGCCATTGTGCCAATGGTGGACCCAAGGGGCCAGGGAGGGGGGTGTTGAGCCACAACAGCTACTCACTGCCGCCTGCAGTGGGAATAAGCCCACACCAGCCTGTTGGTTTGCGCTGGATGGGCCCTCACTGCCCGTTGCTGGGGGGATGCACCAATGTCCTTTCGCAAATTGTTAAAAATGTTGCTTTTCCCCTAACTGGTGAAACTCCCCACTACTGCTGCTACCAGCACTGGGATACTTCCGGGTAGCCTTGCGCTATACAAATGTTATTTCAAAACAATTCAATGTTGGGTGAGGATGAAGCTGTGCCACTGCCCCCGCCATTGGAGACAAGGAGCGAATGGGGCACCCAAGATCTCACCTCCACCTCTAGGCATCAGAGGGAATTCTGGCTCAGGTCACACACTGTCAGAATGGAGCATCTCCTTCCATGCGCAGGAAGCCCTATCGTAAACAGTGACGGTCCCTTAGTGCCAGCTGGGCTTCACTGATCGCGTGGCGGCGTCACTGAGCTTACTGCAACTGTAGTGTGCTGCAACCCTCCATGGAGGCGCTACTTGATGAGGTGGGCCAGGCGCAATGTGAGGCTTCACAGGCCGCATTGATACAGTGTGCCTGCAGCTGGATTTTGCCGGGGTACAGCCGCTCACGGGGTGAGGAGGAAATCAGCCACAATGAAGAGAGTTGGCATCGGAGACAGCACCTTCTCCGCCGGGTCACCAAGCCAGGAATCACAGCGCGGCCCCCACCGACATAGCCACAGGTCCGTGCACCACACCGCAGCCGCAGAGTCAATTTATACGCATGCCCAGGGGCCCAGGGATGAACAGGGCGCACAGAGGGCCGCTGGAGCCGTCGAAACACACCGGAGGATGGCTCCCCACAACGGCGCCTCCAATTAAGGCTGTACTTTACCCAGCCATGGGGCAAGATGTTGAAAGCAGCCAGGCTCCACCACAGGCGATATTGGCCTGGGGCACGATGACTATTGTCAGATTAATTAGGAGTGGCGTGACGGAGCACGGCTACCGTGCAGTCATTTCCCTAAGCAGTTGCCACGCCCCGAGTCCTTCAATTTTTAATCAGATTCTGAAAAGGTGTTTGGAGACCTTGATTATGCCAGGATATTCAGTTTTGGTTCAGTACATTGATGACCTATTAGTGGCATCAAAGACAGGAGAGGCATGTGTGACAGATACCATTGCCTTACTGAACCATTTGCCAGAAGGTGGACACATAGTGTCACCAGTAAAATTGCAATTCTGTAAACAGGAAGTTCAGTACCTAGGACATAAAATAGAAAAAAGGAGTCAAGAAGGTGACAACTCAACGAATTAGTGTTATTAAGCAAATGAGTCCACCTAAAACTCAGAAAGATGTTCGAATGTTCTTGGGAATGGTTGTATACTGCAGACAGTGGATCAGTGGCTTTTCACTGACTGCAAAACCTCTACATAGGTTAACACGAAAAGATGTAAAAGATCCTATTGTTTTGGATGATGAAAGCATGGAAGCTTTTACTAAATTGCGAAACAGTCTTTGTCAAGCACCTGCTTTGGGAATGCCAGATTATGCAAAGGATTTTGCGTTGTACTGCTGTGAAAGAGATGGGTGTGCACTTACAGTCCTAACTCAGAAACATGGAATGGCATGACGTCCAGTAGCGTATTTTTCTGCAACTTTCGATTCATTGGCTGCAGCGTTGCCAGGCTGCTACTTGTGTGAGTCTGGAACAGAGTGAAGCCATTGTGATGGGACATCCAGTCAAGGTATATGTGCCACATTCAGTTGAGATTCTTTTGACACGGACGAGGATGCAATATATAACCTATAGTTGGCTGACTAGTTACAAAAGAGTGACTTTGGGTGCTGAAAATGTAACTGTGTTGTCTCCGTTATCGCTTCCCTGATACATGGAGACCAGACGGGCTTCATGCCGAAACGTGCCACACATTACAACCGATGACGAGTAGCCAATTGGATGGATGTGGTCAGGGACCGAGAGGAGGCTCATCTGCTGCTCTACTAAAAAAACTCAAGTTTCCTGTAGTGTGGTATCTAAAAAGGGCAAATCCCTCTCTTAGCACAAGGGCTAATCTGGTATTCTTTCTTATTGAGATGTCAATTCCCTGATGTTATCTATTTCTAAAACACATTATTTCTTGCCACAGTTTCCAGTATTACAGTACAGCAAACAGTTTCTCAAAAAACTCTTCTATCAAATTACAGATATATGAAAAAGATGAATTTATTAAATAAATGTCACATTATGTATTTATACATGTGTCATTGATCACATTCCTCCCTTTTAAGGTTACAATCCAATTGTGTGTTTTAAAAAACTTTTTAAAAAACCAATTAAAAAACAGTCGACCCAGCGTTTCGGGGGTTAATTCTATATTTTCACCTTCACCAGGAAACTTTTCATAAAATCTTAACATAAAAAACATAAGTTAAGAAACCTAGCAGTCATTTAATACTGTGGCATCTATCTTGCGCCTCTATTTCTTATTTCATGGCGTTCTTTTATACATCAAACAATTTAGTAAACAAATCTATTGACAAAAACAATTAATTATTCAAAGGGAACTAAATCCCTGGAGCACATTTCTGACAGCCACATAGCCTCTACTAATTGCCTTTGATACAGTGATTGAAAAAATATATATGTACAATTGAGATAATACTTTAGCTGCCTAAAAAATTGCACAAGATTAACGAAGTCTACATATTTTATGACCATGTTCAAGCTAATTCAAGTTTCTTATTCTCTAGTCTTAAACATACCTTTTTGTTTGGGTGGATTATGTTTAATCAATTACATAATCTTTGGAGGTTAGATATCTCACCACCGTTATTGCCTCAATAATAGGGCCCTTAAATGGGAAAGAAAAAGAGCATTTACCATCTTTTCTTTCTATTCAGAAATGAACATACTCAAAACAGGAATAATATGTCCTCGTACATATTTAGGAAATCAGAGTTTTTTTGTATACCTCTATTAGTATATGTCTTTTTCTTGTACCCGTTAGAGCCACCGTCTTGTATTATTAGTTTACTTGTATACCCCGTCCCTGTGTAAATCATAGGGGTATCTCCCTCCTTTTTACGTTTGATTTGTACAACTTGTCAGCTGGGGAGTGTTGTTATCCGTATTATCAAAGGATTGGTGGTCCTAATTGACAATGGACGCACTTAAAACCTATGGTTTTTCAGAAGAACAAGAAGGTACGTCAAAAAGTTTTTCTTCAGTTACTGCTAACAATTGCGATGAAGAGAAGTGGAGAGACTTGTGGAACAATAAGAAAAAAACTATTAGAACTGATTTGCATGCCGATTTTTTAATTGAGTATTGCAAGAAGGGGATTATTCCCAGAGGCCTACAAGTTAAAAATGAGCCAGGTATTTTTATCAGAAATCCCAAGTTTATTGAAAACTGGACATTCATCGTTAACCGATGCAGTCGGGATTGGATGTTGTTAATCATAGAGAAAGCCCACAAGATATTAATTATAGAAAGAAAAGAGATTGAGGAAATGGAAGCTAAACTGAGAGAAAGTACAGCATTAGAAGATGCCATTAAGAAGTTGGAGAACATCCAGAATGATGTATCAGGGTATAGAGAGTACCTCCTAAATAAAAAATCTAACACATTTAGGAAAGATGTGAATGTGACGAATTATAATCTTGAGCACATATACCCTTATCTCCAGAAGGACTTCTATGATAGATCCAGGGAGGATACATATAATTGTAACAATTGGCAACAACGAAGAAGAAATTTTCAGAAGAAACGAGTAACATTTTTAGACACCTCCTATACAAGCTCAGAATCTGAGAATGAGAATTTACAAGATAATAGGAAAGGAAGTGAGCCCACTCTGGGGACAAGTGGAGAATCTTTCTCTTTTTTAGATCATCGCCAACCCAACCCTGGACAGAACCGGGGCAGAGGTCGAGGGAGAGGGAATTTTTTATTCCCAGAACCCACCCCAGAAACGTCCTTACATGAAAGCCAGGAGTCAGGCAATGTGTGACTTGAGAAAAAGGCACCAATTATTAACCTTTCGAAAGCTGTTCTGACTAATGATGAGATATCAGTATTAGAGAAAGGGCTAGGATATGCAATCTGTACCCCAATTGACACATTTAGGGGCCGATTATGATGGCGGACGGACCTGAGTCCGTCCGCCACCATAGAGTAGGAGGGACCGTCCGCAGGGGTTGCGGCGGTCCCTCCGTGCAAATTAGGATGTGACCGCCACCCTGGCGGTCACATCCTGTATTTTTATCATTGCGGAGGGTGCTGCTTGAAGCAGCACCCGCCGCAATCATAAAAATGTAAGTTGTGCATTTGCATGCACGAAGCGGCAGGCACCTCGCGGTGCCTGCCGCTTTGTGCAGGCAAATGCAGGGGGGTACCACAGGTACCCCCCATGTGCACCCCCCACCCCCCTTCACCCCTGGGGGCCCGCAACGGGCCCCCAAACACAAATCCGTATGCCTTTACACGGCGGAAATGCCGCCGTGTAAAGGCATCTTTCCGTAGACATCCTAATATGGCTGGCGGTGTCTGATAGACACCGCCAGCCATGTTAAAGCTTTTCCGCCGCGGTCGGAAGGCGACCGCGGCGGAAAAGCTGCGGACTGAAAAACGATCCCCCAGCCACCCTGATCTGGCGGGGGGTCTTTTTCAGTCCGCAGCGGTTTTCCCGCATCCTCTCAGCAAATTTATAGATTGACTTAACCTTGGGGATACAAATTTGAAATTTACCTCCAATATTATTAAAGAGAGTTGCGACTTCTTGGATATCAAGATTAAACATAATGCTGGCACGCTATGAGTAGAACTTTATACAAAGCCCACGGATCCTACCATGCTTCATTACAATAGCAACCACCCTACCTGCCAAAAAAATAATATTCCGTTTGGGCAGTATCTAAGAATTCGCCACAACTGGGCAGATATGAGGGACTTCCATTGACATGCTGATGTATTGACTAAAAAATTACAAGACAGAGGATACCCAAAGAAACTCATTAGGCAAGCTTACAAGAGAGCAAAATATTATGAAAGAGAATCCCTGTTTACAACCAAAATAGAGAAAGAGACAAAACAAGACCTTCCATTAATTTTTGTGACAAATTTTAGTTGTGCAAGCAATAAGGTGAAAAATATTATCAACAGAAACTGGCAACTACTAAGTGAAAAGAATTATGTAGGATTACTTAAACCTATGTTTAGTTTAAGACGCAATCGTACCATCCGTAACAGATTGGTACATACATATAGAGAAGAAGAAGCACATAAACAACATAGTATTAATAATGTGCCCCTTCCAGTGGGCAACTTTGCATGTAGCACCTGTCAAAATTGCACCAACATCATAAAGGGCGATGTGATCCACTATAATGGAATCGCACATAAAGTGAAAAACTTCATTAATTGCAAAACTAAAAACTTGATTTATTTGATCGTCTGTCCCTGTAATAAAGGATACATATCACAAGAGATAAGGACAAGAATAAATGAGCATAAATCAGCAATTAGAATAAGTAAAAGAACAGCTCCTCTAGTGGAACACTGGATTACTCACAACCACACAATAGAGGATTCAAAATTGTGTGGGGTTGAGGTTATCCAACTCAGCACAAGGGGTGGTGACCATATATGCAAGAGGAAAAAACGAAAAAAATGTATATGTCTCGTTTTAATACATATAAAAATGGCCTCAATAATAAAGATGAGTGGGAGAAACTAATTTAACCACGCAGGAACCCACCAAATAAGATTCTTATTCAGGCATTTCTTTATAATTTTGGGCAGGACTAATGAAGAAAGAATATTGAAATTTGGGTCTACTAAGTATGCAAACTGAAAAACTGCAAGGGTAATGATTTGAAAACAAATGTCATATTAATAGTGTTATGAACAAAATGTTAGACTTTTTATAATTTTTGAATAATAATTTCTCTAGAAAAAATTATATAGACGAGCAGTGTAATTTATAGGTACCTTCATACACAACACTATAATTTATTGAATCCATGATACTTTAAGATGGCCATATCACTATCAAGGAGAGAGAGAGGACTAGGTAGCTAGTCCGTATCCCCAGGGTTTTATATGTGAAATCAATAAGGACTAGCCTATTTGAGAATTTACATAGACTCACGACTGTAAGACAGGGTACAAACCCTTTTGTTTGTTCATGAAGCCCTCACCCACCAACCTGGTTGGTGGCATCACGTGAAGGTGACAGTTTAAAAGCTATACAGGGATCCCAGTACCAGAGGGTGAATTATATTTTAACCCCTTAGCTGCAGCGGCTATTCCGCCGCAGCGCTAAAGGGGGGGGGGGCGGGCCGTGCGGCGCTCCCGTACTCATGACGGAACTGCTCCGTCACGGCCCTCGGGTGGGCTGTGCTTGTGACGGAACGGTTCCGTCACGGCCCCGCCCGCTCTTTAGAACGTCAGCGCAGGCGCGGAATTCGTGCTGTGCAGGCGCGCTATCGGGCGGGCCGTGACGGAACCGTTCCGTCACCAGCACAGCCCACCCGAGGCTCGTGACGGAACGGTTCCGTCACGAGCACGGAAAGGGTTAATAACTGGGTCACTGTTAGCAATAAAAACAGGCTGTTGGATGTTATAGGAGTGTTCATTAGGGTCTCCTACATCCAGGTGTGGTCTACATGTTTCAGCCAGGCCTTTATGATTAAAACTGGCTTTCCTCAGGACCAAAGTGTGTAGGTGCAGATTGCTTAATTTTAAGTGATTGTGATTGTGATTGAGAGCATTACGGAGGCCGCAGAGACGACAAGAGGTTTCACGCAGACACTGACTGAAAGTTTCGGTCCACTCCTCTCCTGGACTACTCCATGGGGCTAATTTGGCAACAAGCCAACTAATGCTCTAAGAGGGAATCCCCCTCACACATGTAAAGCACCTTAGTGAGTGCTACACATTTTCAAAATTACACAATCACTTAAAATTAAGTAATCTGCACCTACACACTTTGGTCCTGAGGAAAGCCAGTTTTAATCATAAAGGCCTGGCTGAAACATGTAGACCACACCTGGATGTAGGAGACCCTAATTAACACTCCTATAACATCCAACAGCCTTTTTTTAATGCTAACAGTGACCCAGTTATTAAAATATAATTCACCCTCGGGTACTGGGATCCCTGTATAGCTTTTAAACTTTCACCTTCACATCACTACACTGCACACTCAGAAACATACCTGCTCCGCTGTTTTCAGGCATCGAAGCACACCCGGGACACACTCGGTGTCACTGGGTGGGCTCGATGATGAAGCATGCCACCAACCAGGTTGGTGGGTGAGGGCTTCATGAACAAACAAAAGGGTTTGTACCCTGTCTTACAGTCTTGTCTATGTAAATTCACAAATAGGCTAGTCCTTATTGATTTCACACTATAAGAATGCCGACATATGCTTATAGAAATATCCATATAATATCCATATAATTCCTCTGGCATATGACATTTTGACAATAGGAGGTATATGAACAATAATGTCAAGCAGACAAACGAGAAACCCTAAACTACGAGCACCCAAACCTAAACATTTAAAGATGGCTGCCACAGATACGTAAGCTTAAAACCACTGTCTCAATTAGTTAAAACCGATTTTCCTAATATTAAAACAACCTTAGGACTAACAAAATTCTAGTAAGTAGTTAATTGTAAATTGTAAATATGTTTAGAATGACTTAACTGCTGATTTTGTGAAAGTAACTAGAGGCGAAATTTAAAAACCGGACAACAGCTACCGGATGTGTATGAAAGGGTGGTACCCTGGAAGCCCTTTTTCGAATGCTTCCTGGATACCCGTTGGAGCAGGGAGGCCGCCGTTCCCCGTACAGGTACGTTATAGCGCAGTAACCCGACTTTGGATTAAAACTACAAGAACTGCCAGAGATAGGATATTAGTAAAGGTGGGGTGTTTCTGGTCTAGTACTATAGAAACTATGACATTTGCAGTAGGACCCCGCCCAAGATTACTGGACTCATACATGAGCCTTTGTGGCCATGTCTTATATATACATTTTTTTACATATATCCTGTATATATTGGTAAATAATGGTTAGGCCTTTTCGTAACTCATAAGGCGGAAACCGAACAATGTGAATTAGTTACGTGTATAACTTGTGCGTTTGGGCGGAAGAAGCCATATATTAAAAGATGGCCGCCATAGACACTGAAAGTTAGCCTCTCCGATTTAGAAAATTACATCCGATTCTTGAATCGGGAGACAATACTGGCTATGTGTTGTTTTATTCCACATGAGCAATTAATGTTTTGGCCTTTTTGCAATATATATGGTTGAGGTTAAAATAATAATTACTAATGGTGGTACCAGTTCCTTAAAGGGAGTGGGAAGGTTGCAGCCTATTGTGGTTGCAGAAATAGGGCAATGAGTCTCCAAAAGAAAGGAATGAATGTGAGTGAGTGAGGAGAGATACTCCTGTGTCTGTTGTGCCCTCACACACCCTTGCGAGTGTAAGGTATCATCATTGGGCACTGCTCCTCGTGGGGGTGGGGCTACAGTCCCTCACGGGCCCTCACAGAGGGCTCTTTGATGGAGATCTTTTTAGGAGTTGCCACAGTTGTGCATGTGGGTCTGTGGGCCAAGTGAGGGTTGTGAGTGAAAATGGGAGCAAAATAACCTGTTGGTACCCCAGTATATTTATTAGAGGGTCCTCTGGGTTAGGTTAAAATCAGAACGGGGTGGAGATGCTCTTTATGCTGGTAGAGTGGGAAAAAACAAATAAATCCTCACTTCTCTCTTCCCGTGTGCAGGAATGTCCAGGAGGGCGTAGTGCGTAGGGCGCAGGGAAGGGTGCGTTTCACTCAACGGGTAGGAGACTAATGCAGTAGCACTCTTCTCTCTGGCAGCTAGGGGTCAAGAGCCATTACCCTTGTTAGCACAGAAGTCAGATCTTCCGGGCCACGTTCCGTCTAAGGCCGCCTCCTCTCGTTGGTTAACAGAGGCGCACCTGTAAGTTGGTATATGGACATTCCTGCAACTCTGCCCGGGTGAAGTAAACACTCATGATAAACATCAATACAGCATCATAAATGACAGGTGTACTTAATCACACTCTGACCATGTTGCGTAAAACACTATAAAAAAATCCCGACCATGTGCTGTGGCTGATAGTCGACGTTTCGACCCTCATTGTAGGGATATTCCCCCTTACATGGCGGGTCTTCTTCAGGACAGTGAGAGGGTGGGGGGACTTATTGGTGGGAGGTTCCTTATGTTCAAATCATGGATTGGTCTGTCTTGAACAGGAATGCAGTTCTTAACAGGATCATTCCTGATAAACAGTCCCTAAGGTTGTTAATTTCTTGTGGACGCAGAACACTTTAGACTCGGTCCAGTGGCCAGTATACCTCGTGGGTTGACAATCTGTTTCAAGGCGTACTGGTCGTAGCACGGGTGTTAGTTCGTTTATGACTCGGTCGCAAGGGGCGCGGGTCAGATTCCTCCATATACCGGCATCCTGCAACTCCCGTGGTAAACGTACGTATCATGAGTGTTTTGATTAACTCAGTTTTGGCTCCTCTGTGAAGCCATTTTCAATTGTTAGAAGCAATTTACAATTGGATTGTCACTTTAACCTACCCACACCTCCCCTACACTGCACTCCCTTTCCCCTTTTCCCTGTACAGTGGGCACTGTTAAGATGTGTATCAATTATTTATATGTATATATGCACTAAAAAGAAAAAATACAGTGAAAAACGTATATACACTATTTTGAATAAACAATAGTGTTTCTTTTAAGAAAACTTGTTATTGCATTAAGTAATTCCATTAGGTCTGGGACCACTTTTTCTATAACAGAATAAGGCTAGGAGCAGAGTTTACCACAGGTGGTGCCTCACAAAACTCGTAGGGTGACGCATTACCAGACCTTTAAACCATGTGTGACATTAAAGCACCCACTCTTCTCCTTTGAATGCTAATTTAATTTAATAACTTAGAGTGTGTCATCATGAGCGTAAGTAAAGTCTTTTTTAAAATGTCAGCGAGGCAGTGGGTTAGTGCCCTTCCATTTCAGTTTTAAGATCTTCTTAGAGTTTCTCATTGTTCAAATGGGTGTAATTTCTGATATTTATGTTTCCATTTTTCATGGCTTAATTTTGCTCGCAAGAAAGTGTCACTCATAGTCTTTGAAATGTCACTCATAATTACACTGAAATTATGAAAATGTCACACATGGCAATCTGAAACCTTGGTAGCTATGGAGGGCATATGAGCTCTTGTTTGCGCTATATAAAACGTTATAAATAAATAAATAAATCTTATAGACAAGCCAGCCCCACCAAAGTTCCATTAGCTGGCATGCTGCACAGCCGAGGTTTGTGAAACATGTCAGCTATGGAATATGCAGGGCTTTAAATGGGCTGGGTCCTGCCGGTGTTCAGCACCAGCAGTTCTGAAAAGCAAGTGCCTCAATGGGTCTCTATCTGACTCTCCTTTTTTGCATTCAGGGTAAAAAAGAACCTGAACTCTGCAGCAGTACCTCCCTTCACTGCCTTTGAGATAACCTCAAAGAGACTCTTTATAGTTCTTTACCAGTCTCATCATTTTAGAACTGAAGCATTTTTACTATTCTATACAACAAAGCCATAGTCATTGTTTGTTTATCTTACACAACTAAAAAACATTGGCATACCCAATAGCCCTGCCTTGTTGTAGGTGTAATGTTACTTATTGTATTATATATCTGTATGCAATGACAGAAGCAGCAAAATACCAGTGGGGCAGCACACCATGCTAAGCACAGATATTTACCCTTTGTATTTTAAGTCACACGCTTAATTACATCGGCCATCCCCCTTTGAGATACCCCCCTAATTTTTTCATTCCACTTAAAGCCCTGGGAGTATGAATGTGTGGGGTCGGGATATAAGAGCCAAAGCGCTCACGAATGTACACCATGGGCCCCCTCTGGTTCTATCATGACATTGCAGCTTTTTTGATAGAAAAAAACGATTGGTAAGATGTTTTAAAAAAATAATAAAAACTGGAACACATGTAGCAAGAATTGAAAGAGGCGGGGTACCGCACTGGCTCTCCCTATTGACGAGTCGCCACTGCTTTTTGGGCTTTATCAATTTGTAGTAATCACTCGGACTTAGGTGAGTGGATACGCACTACATCAATGTACATTCCCGCAGCTTCCAGCGAGAATGGTCAGGAGTAACGGACTTTTCAAATACAGCAAAATTCTATAAACATGACGATAGCTGTGCACACACATAGAATGCATACTAAAACAATGCTAGATTTGTTTTATGATGTTTGTAAAAGGTTATTGCTGATTAAGCTGTTTGGCCTGCAATCTAAAAAAAATAGCTAAAGGCAAACATATTTGTGTGGTCTCAAAAATCAAACTTTAGCATCGCAGTTATAGGCTCTTAAATGAGCTTCTTTGTTGTGGAAGTGCTCCATGTGAAACAGCAGAATGCTATCACTCATAATCACGCACAGTGAAGTTAGCCAGTGCATGACTACAGAAGCAGAAACTACCCCAGAATTTTGCTAGTGAATTTTTTTTTTATTGTATTTACCGTTCCCACATACTTTAGCCATTTTGTTTGCTTCACTGATTCTACAACTATGGAAAATATTTCCAACAATTGCCTTAACCTCAATTAATTAAGTGACCTTCCCTTTATAAAGAAAAGAACCTGAAAAATAATTGTAAGCATGCCGAACAATAAAGCAAGGCTACAAGATGTACTGTCAAAAACAACCAAGAAAACAAAAAGGAAGCAAAATAGGGAAGAGAAATCACACAGTACCTGTAAGATTACAAGGAAAAGGTAATGATTTAGTGAGAACTACCAACTGTACTGGTTGAGCTGATTAACTCTCCTACCACTTTTGCGTGACTCTTAAGTTCCGCAGGTGACCTGACCAACACAGTCCTCTCATTTGCTCTTTGAGATGTGTTCAATTGAGGAACATTTAGAGGGACTGGGATTTTAACAGAGTAATCACATACATAACTTCCCTTGTCACATTCAGCATCACCAGGCAAATTCATCTTGTCTACTGTATGTTAAGGGATCATATAAACTATAGAAATATTACACCAACTCTTTCCGTCAACTCTTACAGCAAAACGAGAGACAGCGTCCACTTTTGTAGGAGGACCATATTTAGACAGACCTTTGACCACTTTCTGAGGAAGTTTGAGCCAACCCAATCACCCATACATACTTGGGACAGATTTCCTTTGTGTTCAGTCGTACACTCATTGCCCCGTTAATATTGAAGAAAAGGCAAGTGTCCTCCTTCTTTTGATCACTAACATCGTTGGGTTCATTTTGCAGACCCAACCCATGCAGGACACATGTCAAAACTGGCTACTCTTCCTCTCAAAAGTTCAAAAGGGCTTTTGTTAGTGATTAGGTAGGGGTGGTATGATGTGCCAACAACATGCTTTGTACAGCTTTTTTAACCTCTAGTCTATTGCTCACCGCCCATTGTAAGCATTCCACCAACAGCCTGTTCATGCCCTCAACAAAACCATTGGCTTGGGGATGATAAAGGGCTATGTAAAATATTAGATTGTTTCAAGAGCACCACCATTTCCTTTGATACAAATTATACACCATTGTCTAATACAAATTCCTTGGGTAACCTTCCCTTGTAAACAACGACTGAAAAAAGTTAATTATACTTCCCGTATTTGGCTAAACCATTAATTGAGCCTTCCACCACTTACTGTAGTAATCGGCTACCACCACCGCATATTTGTATTTGTTTGGAAGGACATGAAATGGGCCTATAAAGTCCACTGCCAGCTTCATCCATGGTCCTGTGGGTAGCTCGACCACCTGACAAGGAAGGGTTCGAAAATCTGACGATTCATGGTAGGCCACCAATAAATGTTGCGGATTCTCCTTTTGGTGCTTGTCTGTACAAGATGACCATTATGTCAAGATTCAATAATTGTAGACCTTAAGCTTTCGGAGATATACATTTCTCTCCACGCATGATCATTCTCCCACCTTTAATAGATAATTTGTCAGAAATGTTGGCAAAAGGCTGAAGTTCAGGGCTCAAACTCTTCTCTATAGGCCACCCTCGAATGATGTGCTCTTTGACATCATTTATCACTGTCTGATTGCAAATACTCAAACCATTTGATTTCAGGGAAACCACTGATACTGCTCGCATCCACAGCAGCAATCAAACACTCTTCATCATCATCAGGCAGAGTGGAATCTTCTATTGTTAAAGGAAGAGGGGACCTGAACAGGAAATCCCCTCTAAAGTTTTTCCCACTGGGAATATGCTCTACCACAAAACTGTATTGTAACAATTTAGAACTGAGCCTGGGGTGTGATCTTTAGCCACATGACCATTTAAAATGGGAATTAAGAACTTGTGATTAGTCAGCAATTTAAATGATCTACCCTATACAAAGCTCTTAAACCTCTCCACCACCAAAGAGCCTGCCAGAAGCTCCCTCTCAATAACATAGTAGTTATTTTCGCTTGGCATAATGCACGTGAAGCTAAACCAATCAGACCTTCTTTCCATGGCTGATTTGAATGATTATGCCACCTAACCCTTCATGGCTGGCGACCACAGAAACCATGCATTCCTTCGAAGAATCAAACGGCGTAAGAATGTTTCTCTTGAGCATTTCTTCCTTTATATGATCAAACTTCACCTGTCAATCATTACTTCGGACAAACATAGCTTTTTTTCAATAATTCTCTCATGTGCGCTGTCTTAGCTGCAAAATTGGGGATACATTTTGCATAGAATTCACACACACACACACCTAGGAAATATGACACTTGCTCCTTAGACATGGGAGAGGGTGCGTTGACTAACTCCACATGTGGTTCAACACCCTCACCTGAAATAACATGCCCCAATTACTCAATGGATTCCACACCAAAAATACACTTCTGTTTGTTAGCAGTAATGCCCTGTTCTTGTAATCTTGTCAAAACGTCACATAATTTTTTTTTCATGTAGTTCCTTTGTTTTGCCTGACATCAAAATATCATCTTGAAAAACAGCAATGTACTCGACCTCCTCCACGACCTTCTTCATAATATGCTGGAAAACAGAGGTCGCCAAAGCAAGGCCGAAAGGCATCCTTCTAAATTGAAAGCACCCTATAGGAGACATAAATGCAGTCAGATGTTTAGAGTGCTATCTAACTCCACTTGATGGTAGGCTGAAGACAAGTCAGTCTTTGAAAACATCTTGCCACCTGCAAACCTTGACACTATGTCATCGATCCTGGGTAACAGATGGGAGTCCACCCAAATTTCTCTGTTTAGGCTGCGAAGATCAATGCATGCCCTGAGATTCCCATTCTTTTTCCGGGCAACCACCAGGGGCGAAAGCCACAGCAAAGAGTCAATTGGTTCTATAACACCAGACTAACACATTTTCCTGAGTTCATCCACCAAATCATCTCTAACACTGTAGGGCACATTGCACAATTCATGTTTAACAGGAATGGCATTTTCCTTTACTTAAAGGAGATGCTTGAAACCTTTGATATGACCCAATTTGTCTGCAAAAACATCCTTATGTTTGTTAGCCCATACCTGCACACCATCTCCACAATCACTGTCTCCCACCAAAGACACTTGCTCTCTAGTTCCTGGTCTGAGGGTCATACCAAAAAGACCTTGATGGTACCATCCCAGGATGTTGAGCCCGTTCTTTGCTACGTAAACTTTCCTCTTGAATTCAAATGGGTGTCTAATCAATAGAACACCCAAAAGTATGTTCACAGCAGTCACTACCATTGAATCGAAGATAACAAAAAAACAAGGATGGTGGATCTGTTTGAGTACAAGATGTGCAAAAAATTCCTCTCAAATCGATCTTAGTTTAGGCTTACACAGTAAACTGTCACAACATGCCAAAATGTACCTCCACTCCAAAAGTAGTAACACAGACTGCATTTTAAGGGAGACCTAAGCTCTTCTGGAATCACCTGCTGTGTTGTTGTGCTGCCAAAATGGGACCAAATTGCTTCTGCAACACCCCTGACACTGTTGTGGGTGCAGGTGAAGGTTCCGACATGCAGCAATTTGTACCAGCCTTGACTCTGCTGGGAACAACCAGGAAAACATTTGAGAGACACACTTACAGGAGATGGCAGGCAGAGCGTTTCTTCTGGGAAAACAAAGGCAAGCACCAATCTTTGTTCTGCTGCTGGAACACAGAGATACTCTATGCTCTATGTGATGACGACAACCAACCACGTGTTCAGATGAGAGGCAGCTATGACATAGTGAAGAACTCGTCCACCTAAATGAGATCAAGCACTGATAGGCAAGAAAAAGACCAGCTCACCATGAACCAACACAGGCTCAGTGGCATAATCGAAACCTAGCAGCAGCCGTGGAAGATGACTGGCAGGAGTCAGGGGGTCCTCTAGAGGATGAGATGGAGGCACACAAGACTTCCACGAAACGTCGGAGGACCTGCAGCATAGCTGTGAAGAACAATCCTGGAAAAGGATGCACACGTGGGTGGGGATGTACACATCGTTGCCAAATTTGTAGTAATCACTCGGACTCAGGTGAGTGGATACACACTACACTTTATTCAATGTACATCCCAGCAGCTTCCAGCGAGAATGGGCAGGAGCAATGGACCTTTCAAATACAGCAACAGTCTATAAACATGACGATAGCTGTGCGCACACACAGAACGCATACTACAATTATTGCTTTGTTTTGTGATGTTTGTAAACTGTTATTGTTGGTGAAGCTGTTTGGCCTGCAATCTGAAAAAGAAATAGCTAAAGGCAAAAATATTTGTTTGGTCCAAAAAGCAAACTTTGGCATAGCAGTCTTTGGCACTTACATGAGCTTCTTTGTTTGTGTATGTGCTCCCTGTGAAACAGCAGAATGCTATCACACAGTCACTCACAGTGAAGTCAGCCAGTGCATGACTGCAGAAGCAGAAACTGCCCCAGAATTTTGCTAGTGAAAAAGTGTTTTTTATTTTATTTACCATTCCCACATATTTTAGCCATTCTGTTTGCTTCACTGATTCGATAACCATGGCAAATATTTCAAACAATTGCCTTTACCTCAATTAATTATGTGACTGCTTCCCTTGCAGCTTCGTCTGTGGTGTCCATAACACTGTAATTACTACCTCCGGCACATGGAGACCATGTAATTTTCTAAGAGCTCGTGGCAGCGTCGCTCTGTCCTTAATGACGGGTTGCGGAAGGGCACATGGTCCGATGAATCTGTGTTAAAAAACATATATTACGGCAAAAGGAAAAGCACTGCACAGGTCTTGACAATTGCTGAATAGAACAAGAGAACCCTGCCAATGTTAGTTAATAGGTAAGTATGGGCGAATTTTGCGAATCTTGCGTTCGCGAATTTTGCGGATTTGCGAACTCGCAATCCGCAAAATCCGCAAATTCCCGCGAATTTGCAGATTTTTTTATTTTTATGTTCGCACGGGTTTCTGCAAGTTCACGAGGGTTTCGTACAATTTCGCAAATTGCGAAATTGTACAAAACGCGTGCGAACTTGCAGAAACCCGTGCGAACACAATGTGCCCAGTAGGGTATGTGCCTCTTATGTGAATAAAAGGTCAGAGAAAGATCAGTTCAGCAGATGAAGAGAAAGAAGCTCCTGGTCACAGGAACAGCACGGGTATTGCGCTCGTGAAAGTCAAGGATGCAAAGCCTATCCAGCATCACAGCTGATTTTCCACGGTAGATTTTGGAAGAAGGCACACCTGTCCAGCCTCGACGATGCTCACGATTGTTTTTGGGCTAATGAATGAGTCACTGAATTTGAGCATCAACTAGTTCGAGCGACCATGTGTGTGTTACTATGCAATCGCCCCGAAGGGCGCAGGGGTCCCTTGAGTGAGCTGCAGACCTGTGCCCAGCCATGCAACTATTTTACAATGGGGCCAGCAAGCTGCCAGCGCCGTTGTAAAATAGTTACAAAGTTAGCTTGCACAGGAAGCACTTAGATAAAATAAAGCAGCACCTGCTTTGTTTTATCTAGTGGTTCCTGTGCAAGCTAACTTTGTAACTATTTTACAACGGCGCTGGCAGCTTGCTGGTGCCATTGTAAAATAGTTGCATGAGTGGGGGTTCAACTTTTGAACCCGTTACGTTCGCGGATTTTTTTTTGTGGATTTTGCGGGAAATCCGAAAAAATTAGCGGATTGCGGATTTCCCAAAAATCCGCAAAACCCGCGAGCGTAACGGATTTCCCGCTCACACTTATTAATAGGTCCCGAAGGAGGGATCCCAATGATATGGGGGTGGTGACAAGGTAAATCGTATCAGAGTCAACAATACATCACACAAATCGAATACACCTTTTTGAAAAAGATAGAGTTGATTTATTAATGAAAAACTGATTCATATTTAAATACATGTATGGAATAAAAAACAGATAGCCAACAGTGCATTACAATGAGACTTTACACAGAACTAAACATTTATTCGTGTCCCACAATCCACCACAGTCATTCACTAAAGCATACACTCACTCACTCACAGGCTCACTCACAGGCTCACTCACTATAATAATACAATCACACACATAAAAATTATGGAGGTACATTATAGCCTGCAGATGATAAATTTTAGAACTGCTAGGGTTAAATTAACAGCATGGAGGCCAGACAGGATGGATAGGATGAGTTAATGACGGCTACATTAGAGGCCATCCATGTTGGTCATGCCAACGCGCGTTTCGATGCGAAGCCTATTTAGGCTGCACCTTCATCAGGGTGAAGAGGACCAAGGGGTGGGGACATGCACACTCCCAGGAGTGGCGTTTAAAACATCTGCTCTCATGACAACCAAAGAGGATGGAAAACTAGTTGGACGAGAGCACTGACAGGGCAATAACTACTTTGTCAGTATCAGTTTTCATTCCTTTGCTTGAATCACATTACTTAGCTGATGGTTAGACACTTTACCTATTTGCCTCTCTTGCTGTTGTAATTGATTGCAGGGCCCTCCTGTGTTGTTCACCTTTTGAGTTCAATCACTGTCTGTATGTTACTACCTGGAGGACCCCTACCCACTGTTTCAAGTATCTTAATGTCACTACTTCGACAGGCACTACATTGTACAAGTACTTGTTTGTTGTATTTCACAGCTACTTCAAACCCACTACCCGTACCCATCCATTAAAAAAATGTTTTAATTGTTGTAATTTATTTAAATTAATTGAAATTACATTAAATTACTTTGCATAATTATTAATCTACCAAGCAGGACTACTAAGCTAGTTTAAATTAAAGTACATCATACTTGCAATGGAATACTAAACCTAACCAAAACATACCAGTTATTTAATTTGAATTAAATCAATTTGCAAATGTAGCCTTACATTAACCCTGCCCTAACCCTTAATTATTTAAATTCAATTTAGATTGCTTATTTATTTAACAAGACTTCCCACCCTAATGTTAACCCTTAATTAATATACATTAAATTAAACAAAACCTTTATCCTTCAGCTAATGTTAAAAGTGTACTACAACCCCTAATTAATTTAAATGAAATTAAAATAATTATTAATAACCAAACCCTATTTTTAATCGTAACTAGAACCCTATTTCAAACCCTAAGCTTAGACCTAACGCCAACCCTTAAATCATATACAGGAAATCCATTTAAATAATGATGTTTAACATAACCCTTCATAGTTCCTAATTTATGACATTTAATGGAATTGATGACATTACATTTATATAACATTAAAGTACATTGGGTAACATAGACTGTAGATAAGGCGGTCTTGGGCTAATACGCAAAATGCACTAACTACCTGTTACAAAGTTGTAGAGCGCTCTTGTGGAAGACACCGCTTGCATGTCCTGATCATATAGGGGGTCTCCAGGATCTGATTGATGGAGCTCCCCCCACCAAATATGAACAAAGCATACACGATTGGCCAAGAGGATAATAAACATTGTTTGGTTGCTGTGCTCATCATGCCAGTATTCATATTGATAGGCAACAGCACCCACACAGTAGTGTGGGTAAGAAATACTTGAGTGAAAGTTTTGATTGTGGGCCTTTTCAAGTGGAGGAGCAACCTGAGACCAGACACTTTAAGGAGAGCTGAAGACTGCCTTCAGAAGCAGCTACTGAATACAGAGCGTTCCTAGATTCCACAAAGCAGGCCCCCGAGCGTTCCTAGATTCCACAAAGCAGGCCCCTGGGTTGGGGGCCTGCTTTGTGGAATAATCTATCTGCCCAGCTTACCGGTCATGAGAACCTGTGCATGTTCTTGGGCCAAAATCCTGCTGGAAGTGTTGCATCTGCTTTGCAGTAAGATGCCAACTCACTGTGGCAGGGCTGCTGGAAGTGTTTCCTTGCAAGAAGATGTCAACTAAAGAGGGGGCCTTTGCAGAAAGGACAAAGAACTGTGATCAATGCTGAAAATTCTAGGGGGAAAAACAGGTCTTCAGGAACCCGTTCTGGTAAGTTCCCTCCTACCCTCGAGGATGCCCCAGTTGTCCTTTAACACTGTGGTACTCATAGTATGCCCCGCGGGATGCCAGCGGCCCGGCAGACCTTCATTGGCGGCCCGCAGACCTTGTCTTGCCATGTCTATGATTCTAGTGAGGCCAGCAGTAAACACAGAAGATGGCCGCAGGAGCATATGTAGTGATAACGTATTAAATAGATATTCACTAGGTATGCTCCTGAAGCCATCTTCTGTGTTTACTGCCCGCCTCTGTGATCTCACGGCATCCTTGGAAAGCTTCCCAAAATTTCCTTTAAAAGATAGCTGTAAGCGCTTTCACAGCTGACTTTTAGAATCAAACAATTTTATTCAGCAGGCACGTAGCAGTGAACACAGCCGAGCTGCCTACATCCACAGGCCGGCAGAGCAGAGTCAAATTGCACAGAACACAGTAACACAGCCATAGGGTCTACAACCCGGAGGGCGACCCGGCGAAGGTGGGCTAACAGCCAGGCGGTGAGTTCGTGTAGGGAGGCGAGGCTGCTTTTTGTCAAAACCAGAAAAGAAAACAACCCGAAGGAAACCGAACCCTCCCGCCCCCCCAGTACCCAACCAACTCTAACTCCCCCCCCCCATCCCCTCCCACCCTCTCCACATCAGCATAGTTCAGAAAACCCTCAGAATCCCAGGGTCAGAGTCCCCGTTGCTGTCCTAAGACGACCTAGCAGCAATCGTGCCATCATGCCACAGCCCCGGGCGGTTCCAAGGGAATAAGTTGTAAAATCTGGAGGAACTTGGGGCACGTGACCTCCTGCAAGTCTTGGGACAACAGGTGTATGAAGGGTGCCCAAAGTTTAGCATATGTGTCCCCTTTACCATCCACACACAGGGAAAGCCTCTCCATCCCCAGAAGCAGCCATAGGCGCCTAATCCAGTCCCTGGGGTCAGGGGCGTCCAGTGAGCTCCACTTCGAAAGGATCACCAGGCGCGCCGCCAGGAGCTCCAGCGCAATCTGTCTACCTCGAGGGGAGCGCAAGGGAAACGCCTTAGGGTGAGGGAGGCCCAGTAGTACATATTCCGGAGCCCTGGGAAAGATGATACCGAAAGCATTGTCTATGTCATCTAAAACTGCTTGCCAGTAGCGCACCAGCTTGGGACAGTGCCAGAGCAAATGGGAAAGAGTGCCTGTAGCGCTGCAGCCCCTCCAGCAAAGCTTCGAGCACTTGGGGTCCCACCCATGGAGCCTCGCCGGTGTGTGGTACCAATAAGTTACGATTTTGAAGGCCGCTTCCGCTCCCGCCACGTTCGCCGCTGTGTGGTGCGCGCGATAGAAAATTTTACCCCATTCCTTACTCGTCAGGGGGCGGCCCAACTCCGTCTCCCAACGAACCTGTGCCTTGGAGCGCTGTGGGTGGTGGCGTTTTATAATGAAGGCGTACAGCTCGGAGATAAGCTTGCGATCGTCTTTCTTGAAGGCCACCCAGCGTTCCAGAGGTGTCATTGGACGAGACATGTCCGCGATGTTATCAGGAAGTGTCACCCAATGCGCTACCTGCGAGTAGTGGAAGGCGTCAGCCACGGTCAGCTCAAAGTACTCCCGGCGCAGAGTGGTGAACGGTATCAGCCCCTCCGGCTGAAAGAGGTGACCCACTCTCTTACAGCCCAGTTACCTCCAACGCTGGAAGACCGGCGAGTCGCACCCGGGGGGGAAGTCCGGGTTGTCAACGATAGGCGTCAGTGGGGATGGAAAAGTGGTCCAGCCACGCCTGAGAGCTAGACGATCCCACACCGCCAGGGTCGGGGAGGTCACCGGGGAGGAGTAAAGGCCCCAGGATCTGTGTTTGCGTGGGAGCCATAGCTCGCGCCAGATGTTGCGCCCGGCCACAGTCTGGTCCATGAAGAGCCAGTGCTTGCTGGACAGCGGCCTATTCCATTCCAGAATGAAACGTAGGCACGCCGCCTGGTAGTACGCCTCCACGCACGGGAAGTTAAGGCCACCGTCATCGCGCGGCGCCATGAGGCGGTCAATAGCGATGCGAGGGCGCTTATGGTTCCACAAAAAGGTGGTCAGCAACCGCTGGAGCTTTCGTAGAGTTCCCGGGGGGGGCGCAAAGGCAGCATCTGGAAGAGATAGAGGATGCGGGGAAGGATCGTCATTTTGATCGCCGCGAGGCAGCCAAACCAGGCCAGCTGCAGCCGGGACCAGTCCGAGACGGACTTAGCCGTTTGGTCAATGAGGAGCCTGTAGTTGAGAGCAACCGTTTGCGTGAGCGTGGGCGCCAGCTGGATCCCGAGGTACGGGATGGCCGAGTGGACCCATTGGAACGCGAAATCGGCATCGAGGTCCCGGACCTCCTCCTCCGGCACCGAGAGGTTCAGGATTTGGGACTTCGAGAAATTGACCTTGAAGCCGGCCACCAGGCCGAAGTCTTCTAGCTCCCGGGAGAGATGTCTCAGTGAGGCGCGCGGGTGCGTGAGGGATAGGATGACATCATCCGCATAGAGGCTCACCTTGTGCTCCTCTGCCCCAAAGCGCACCCCCTGTACGTCCGCATTGTCCCGGAGGCGTTGCGCAAAAGGCTCCATATAGAGCGCGAATAACAGGGGCAAGAGAGGGCACCCCTGCCTCGTCCCCCGGGTAATCGGAAAATAATCAGACCGACAGCCGTTCACTCGAACAGCGGCTCGGGGGGAGGCGTAGAGGCAGCGGACCCAGCTAACAAACGAGTCCCCCAGCCCGAACTTACGCAGGACCGCAAACATGTACGACCAGTCAACACGGTCGAAAGCCTTCTCGGCGTCGATGGAGAGGAAGCATGCCTGCGTACGCGACCGGCGAACCAAATCCATCAGATGCAGGAGGCGTTTGGTGTTCTCTCCGCCCTGACGCGTCGGTACGGAGCCCACCTGGTCGGGTTCAATGATACCGTCCATAAACGGGCTGAGGCGAGCGGCCAGGATGCCCGAAAATAACTTCATGTCTATATTCAGAAGCGAAATGGGGTGGTAGGAGCCACACTCCTGGGCGTCCTTGCCTGCCTTATGAATAACAGTGATCACGGCCTCGGCCATGGACGGCGTCACGTTCCCGGACTCTCGGAAGGAGTTGAAGAGACGCGTCAGGAAGGGGGCCAGCGCGGGACAAAACTTCTTGTAGAAGGCAGCCGTAAAGCCGTCAGGGCCAGGCGACTTCGCCACCTTCAGGCGCGCAATCGCTGAGATGACCTCCTCAATGCGTATCTCGGCGTCTAGCGACGCAGCCGAGGTCTGCGACAGGGGAGTGATGTCACAAGACTCCAAGTATGCTTGTACTTTGTCTGGGTCTGGGGGGTCAGCAGAGTAGAGAGCTTGGTAGAAGCGCTGGAAGCTGTTCGCCACTTGTGCGTCAGCCACCTGTACCACCCCATGTTCGTCCTTGACGGATGACACCATCAATTGTTGCGTTTGCGCCCTCAGACGGTGCGCCAGCATCTTACCCCCTTTGTCGCCACTAAGATAAAATTTATGCCGCAGTCGGAGGAGCGCGTATTCGGCCCTGTCAAGGTCAAGGTGTTTCAGCATGCGCCGTTTCGTCTCCAGTTCCCTCCAGACCCTTTGCGCCCCGGTCCGTTTATGTATCGCTTCCAGCCCGTGGACGTCCCTCTCGAGCTCCTCGCGCTTCTCTTTGCGCGCCTTCGCCAACGAGGCCGAAATCGCGATGCATTCCCCCCGCACCACCAGTTTAAGCGCTTCCCAAACCGAATTAAGCGACATCCCGTCGGTCTCGTTGGTGTCAAAGTAATGTTTGATCGTGTCCTGCAAACGATCCACTACCGAGGCGGCGTTAAGCAGAGAGTCGCGCAGCCGCCAGCTCCCGCGCGCTGGCGTCCCGGACCCTCCCGACAGCATAACCGAGATAAGCGCATGGTCAGAGAGGGAGCGCGGCGCTATCTCCGCAGAAGAGAGCTGGGAAAGCAGGGAAGAAGAGGCAAGGAAGTGATCCAGGCGCGCATAGGACTTGTGCGCAGCAGAGTAATAGGTGAAATCGCGCTCAGCTGGGTGCAAATGCCGCCACACATCATGGAGCCCCCCTTCTTGCAACCAAACCAGACCCCCTTTGGAAAGCGCGCCAGACGCGTGAGAGCGCGCCTCAGACCTATCAAGCGCCGGATCCATCACCACATTCAAATCACCACCCACCAGGATCCCGGGATCAGGAGAAGCCAACACATCCGCGAGCACTGAGGTCAAAAAGGCGTCCTGTTGCACATTTGGGGCATAGATGGAGCCTACCGTGAGTTGGGAGTCCCCCCATTGGATCCTAACCGCCAGAAAGCGCCCTCTAATGTCAACTACCTGGGATAGCACTTTACAATGGGCTTTCGCACTGATCAATATCGCCACCCCCTGTCTCTTTGTGCCACAGGAGGACCATATCTGGGTGGGGAAGCGCCTGTCCTTCATCCGCCTCGTGTCTTTGGCGAGTAGGTGCGTCTCTTGCAGGAGACAGATGTCGCCACCTGACCCCTCCAGCAGGGAGAGGATCGCCGCTCTCTTGACAGGGCTGTTGAGACCTCTCACATTCAAGCTAACAACCTTCAAATCTCTCCCCATCTAGCAAGCAAAAGAAGCACTCTGCTGAGAGAAACTAGCGGCTGATGCGGAGAACCCTCCCTCCCCCTCCCTCCCCTCCCCTGACCCTCAACCACCCCAAAACCTTCCAAGTCAAACCCCCCAAAACATACCCACCCCAACAACAACAAACCCCGACATGGACCCCAGGAGCGAACTACCAAGGGGGAACAAGAGTCTGTCAGTGAAGTCCCAAGGGCTGGGGGCATGGACTTACTCCCACCAGCCACCCAGATCCTGATACAGGACAATATACACGGGGAACGTGTCAGTACATTACCCATCAGTGTCCAGTAGTTCGGTCCCTCCACTGCCAGCCAGCCAAGATGCACAGGGGAAGAAGTTCAGCCAAACCATTCAGGGCCCCTCGGGCGAGACCGTCACCTTCGACACCGAGGCCACTGCGGCGTCACGCTCCTGCAGGCTGACGGACAAGTCCGGGCCCACTGGCTTGGACGACCTGCCCACGGTGTGCCATTCCTCGGAGCGGCGGCGAGACCTCGAAGTAGGCGATGGATGCTCAGCGGCCGGGTCGGCCTGCTCCATTCCCAACAGGTCACGGGCCACCTCCACTGAGCGCACCTGTATCAGCTTCCCCTTCCATCGGAAGACTAGCCTGAAGGGGTGCCCCCAGGAGTAGGGGACACCCTGTTCCTTCAGAAAAGCTGTGACCTCCCGGAAGCCCCGTCGCTTGGCCAGGGTGGTGGCCGCCAAGTCCTGGTAGAGCACAGGGCGATGGTCACGAAACAGAAGGGGGTCATGCTCACGGGCTTTCTTCAGGATCCTCTCTTTGAGTTGGAAGTTGTGGACGCACACCAGGATGTCCGGGGGGGGGGGGGTGCGTTGGAGCCTCGAGGTAAGCCGACTCTATGGGCCCTGTCCAGTTGGATCTCGCCGAGCTCCTCGTCCTGTAAGATGTGGCGGAACAAGCCGTCGATGTCCTCGTGCAGGTCCGGCCCCTCACCTTTCCAAGGGACCGCACGAATACGAATGTTATTGCGCCTGGATCTGTTCTCCAGATCCTCCGTATGTGATTGCAGGTCGAGGTGCTGAGTGTTAAGGCGGAGGATCTCCTGCTGGAGCCTATGGATGTCCCCCGCCGTGTCCACGTCGTGCTCCTCGAGGGTCGCTACCCTCTCCCCGATGGCGTCGACGTCTCGGCGTACTTCCCGGAGGTCCGAGGCCAGCTGCGTCCGGAGTTCCTGTATGTCCTCCTTGATGGCCGCAAAGAGGTCACGCATAAAGGCCTTGGTGGCCGGCGCCTCACCCTCCTCTGGCGCCGCCGCTTTGTCAGGCGCCGTCGACGGCCGCAGTGGAGAGCTTTTCAGCGAGGCCTCCTTCAGGGCTTTCTCCCTCTCCTTGTCCTTCTTGGTTCTGTTGGCCGTCATGGCGGCGGCGGACCCCCAGACGCCAAAAGCGCGCCTCCGTGCAGTCGCCGGGCGTGTAGCAGGGTCCGCAAGCGTAGTGCGCCCGGGCAACAGCGCAGTCCAGGGGCCAACGAGCGTTAATTCCGCTGTCCACGGTAGGGGCTCACCACCCGGAGGCCCTGACCAGGCCGATGGTGCCGGGGGTGAGGGGAGGGACTACCGCCCCCACGTGCTGTGTGTGCGCCTTTTCCACCGCCGGCCCAGGCGGGAGGGGGGAGGGGATGCTGAATGGCGCCACGCGGGCCTCTTCTCCCCGGGCAGGGCCCAGGCACACGAGTGTCTCCACAGAGCTAGCACTGTTCCATCAGGTGCAGCACGGTGCACCACGCTGGGTGTCCTCACCAGGCGACCACCACCGCCGGCCCAGGCGGGAGGGGGGGGGGGATGCTGGTCGGTGTCACGCGGGCCTCCCCTCACCGGCCAGGCCCCAGGCACGTCAATGCCCGCTTAGTGCCGCTGCTGTCTCGCCGGGTCCAGCGCTGTGCCCCCTGCTGGATGTCCTCTTCGGGTGCCTCCCACCGCTGGCCCAGGCGGGAGGGGGGAGGGGAAGCTGGACGGCGCCACGTGGGCCTCTCCGCAACGGCCAGGACCCAGGCACGCCAATGACCTCTTAAGGCCGCTACGGTCTCGCCGGGTCCAGCGCTGTGCCCCCTGCTGGGTGTCTCCGTCGGTTGCCTCCCCCCGCTGTCCTAGGCGGGAGGGGGGAGGGGATGCAAGACGGTGCCACGCGGGCCTTGTCACTCTGGCCGGGCCTCAGGCACACAAACGCTCTCTCCTTGTCGGGTCCGCCCCACCAGCTGCAGCGCGGAGTACCTCGGCGGGTGTCACCAGCGGCCTCCGACGAACCTCCGTTGCGGTGTGACGCCACAGCAATGGCGGCCCGCGCGATGCGGTACCAGTGCAGGCCGCTGAGCCGGGGCCCACAGTGGACAGCGCGCCAGCCGCGCGAACCACGGTCTCCAGGCGCCGCGCCGGCTCCACCGCCACCCAGCGCCGCGTCCGCCTCTCCGGGGCTGGAGCGCCAGGAACCGCACCTGCGGCTACCGGACCGTCACTGAGGCTGCCGGTGACGCTTTGGAGACAGCAGCGAGGTCCCCTGCAGGGCTAGTTCAACGCTTTGCAGAAGCGGCAGCGGAGGGACCGAGAAAGACGTCCTACGCTGCCGCCATCTTGGCCACGCCCCCCCACAGCTGACTTTTAAAGGGCCTTTTGGCAAGTTTCCTATTGGGACAGAGACCGATAGAAGTAGAGGCAGAGACAGATAGAGGCAGAGAGAGAGAGATGCAGATAGAGACAGATAGAGACAGAGACAGTCAGAGACAGATAGGGACAGAGAGACAGAGACAGAATGAGACAGACAGAGACACATAGAGATAGCGACAGAGACAGATGACAGATAGAGACAAATATAGATAGAGACAGAGACAGGTAGAGACAGAGATAGAGACAGAGGCAGACATAGACAGAGAGAGACAGATAAAGACAGAGACAGATAGAGACAGAGATAGAAAAAGACATAGAGACAGATACGGATAGAGACAGACAGAGACGGATAGAGACAGACAGAGACAGAGATAGATAGAGACATAGAGACAGATACGGATAGAGACAGACAGAGACGGATAGAGACAGACAGAGACAGATAGAGACAGAGAGTGACAGACACATAGAGATAGAGAGAGAGATAGATACAGAGAGACAGAGAGAGACAGATAACCAGATGGAGACAGAGACAGATGGAGACAGACACAGATGGAGACAGACACAGATAGACACAGACAGAGACAGAGAGATAGATAGATAGATAGATAGATACATTCTGTATTCAGGTATGGAGCTGAAGCTCCGCCTAGTCTCCGCTTGTATTTTTAATTGGCTTGTGTCATTGTCCACTGTAAACTGTGGCTTTTCATTCACCAATAGGCTTAGTAGTCCCTCCTTAGTACCGCCTTAACTAAGTTTGTAACCTCCGATGAGAAAACCCCTGTTGTGTGTGTTGTTACTCAGTACGCTTTAATTACAGCCTACGAGCACTATTTTCTCAAATAGCTTTTTCCTGTCTGCTGTTGCATGCTGGACACCTCTCTCCGAACGCTTAAAAAAAATCTTCATAACACGGGCGCAGAATACATTTTTAATGCAATAGGTCTCGCATTTGAGAGTTTAAGGTTTTGGCATTGTTTCGATTTGGATTTTATCCACAGTGTTTTGCGTAGTACTTATTCTAATACTTCTGTGTTGCCAGCACTAGGACCCGATAGCAAAGAGCCAAGGAATGTTCCTTGCTAACAATACAAAACAAGCATTTGTAATGTAATGTGTCTCGCATTAACAAGCGTTTGAGCTATTAGCATTGTAAATGACAATTCCTTTTATTTATGTGTTGTTTTTAAAACAGAGAACAAACAAGGGAGGTACCCTATATGCCAATACGGGACAGGGTGAAACAATCTTAAAAAAGGAAAAACAGTCCCTAAGTTTAAGGATGTCCCTTATGTCGAAGTGTCCCTTGTCACTACTAATCTAGTGAGACACACCACAACTCAAAGCACAACTCTCTTATTAATAAGCAGCAATAAGACTCAGCTGACTAATAGCTGAGCATCAATTATATTGGGTACTCACTGTCGTATACAAGTCTTGTGGCATTACAAAAACAATACTGTGTGCATATGTGGTAAAAAGTAACAGTTTATTAAAAAGAATTTTTAATTACAATACATAAAATTCATTATTGCACAATCATATACACAAATACATTAAAAACCAAAGGTCGACGCGGCGTTTCGGTGTCTTGGATAGGTATACCTTCTTCAGGACGGTTTTTAAAATCACTCAAATTATGAGCAAGTCTGGTAGTTGCGGGCTACCTTTAATACCAACAGTTTCTTATTCCATTTGTTGCATATTAGCTGCTTTGTTGGTTATTACAAATAATTTCACCTGGGTCCAAGTGATTATATAAACTGGATATGTTCGCTGTACCAGGGATGACCACCGTATGGATAATGTATTCACATACAACCTTGCTTAGAGCAAGTTTCTCGGGTCCCCTCGTGGGGTCTGGAGGAACTATTTATCTGTTCTCCTTGTGTCGGCTCAAAGCGTCTTGTTTTATGCTTCCTTATGTCGGTTTGTCTTGATAAAAACCAGCGGCCTCCCTGTCATCTCTTCCTGGTACAGCGTTTCCCGATATCGGGAAACGCTGTACCAGGAAGAGATGACAGGGATATCGGGAAACGCTGTACCAGGAAGAGATGACAGGGAGGCCGCTGGTTTTTATCAAGACAAACCGACATAAGGAAGCATAAAACAAGACGCTTTCAGCCGACACAAGGAGAACAGATAAATAGTTCCTCCAGACCCCACGAGGGGACCCGAGAAACTTGCTCTAAACAAGGTTGTATGTGAATACATTATCCATACGGTGGTCATCCCTGGTACAGCGAACATATCCAGTTTATATAATCACTTGGACCCAGGTGAAATTATTTGTAATAACCAACAAAGCAGCTAATATGCAACAAATGGAATAAGAAACTGTTGGTATTAAAGGTAGCCCGCAACTACCAGACTCGCTCATAATTTGAGTGATTTTAAAAACCGTCCTGAAGAAGGTATACCTATCCAAGACACCGAAACGCTGCGTCGACCTTTGGTTTTTAATGTATTTGTGTATATGATTGTGCAATAATCAATTTTATGTATTGTAATTAAAAATTCTTTTTAATAAACTGTTACTTTTTACCACATATGCACACAGTATTGTTTTTGTAATGCCACAAGACTTGTATACGACAGTGAGTACCCAATATAATTGATGCTCAGCTATTAGTCAGCTGAGTCTTATTGCTGCTTATTAATAAGAGGGTTGTGCTTTGAGTTGTGGTGTGTCTCACTAGATTAGTAGTGACAAGGGACACTTCGACATAAGGGACATCCTTAAACTTAGGGACTGTTTTTCCTTTTTTAAGATTGTTTCACCCTGTCCCGTATTGGCATATAGGGTACCTCCCTTGTTTGTTCTCTGTTTTAAAAACAACACATAAATAAAAGGAATTGTCATTTACAGTGCTAATAGCTCAAACGCTTGTTAATGCGAGACACATTACATTACAAATGCTTGTTTTGTATTGTTAGCAAGGAACATTCCTTGGCTCTTTGCTATCGGTTCCTAACAAAGACAAAGGTGACTCTGACGACAGCACCTGGCAACAAACAAACGTGTTTCAAGGATTCATTCAGAAAACAACACAGTGCTATCGTCCTAGTGCTGGCAACACAGAAGTATTAGAATAAGTACTACGCAAAACACTGTGGATAAAATCCAAATCGAAAAAAAGATTTCTTTATTAGAGTGTATGGGGCATATTATCAAGAAACGGCGTTTAAATTATCGCCGCTTTAGTGTCAGAAAACTGCTGCTAAAGCGGCAATAATGGGCTTGATAATATGCCCTTACCCATTCACTGCGGCGCTACTCCGCCGCAGTGCTAAGGGGGCGGGGCGGAAGAGCGGCCGGCGCATGCTGGTGACGGAACCGCTCCGTCACCAGCGTCGGTTGCTCTGTGATTATGACGGAGCGGTTCCGTCATGGCCCCGCCCGCTCAATAGAACGCTCAGCGCAGGCGCAGAATTTGCGCCACGCATGAGCGGCGAGCGGGCCATGACGGACTCGCTCCGTCATCAGTACAGCGCCACCGCAGCTGATGACGGAGCGGTTCCGTCATCAGCAGGAAAGAGGTTAAGAGTTCCAATAGAAGCCCATGCTCTGGTGTCAACATGGGCTTCTATTGGAATTCTCCAGAGCATATTATCAAGCCCATTATCGCCGCTTTAGCTGCAGTTTTCTGCCACTAAAGCGGCGTGAATTTTAACGTCGTACTTGATGATAATATGCCCCTTTATCATTTAGATCGTTTCTATATTTAAATCGATCTCGGCAAACTAGAACAAATACCACTTATGCCAGCTCATGGATGTCAATAAGGGACAGCCAGGGGGAGCCAGGGGGAGCCGGAGTTCATGTTACACAGCATTGGAAAGCTGAATTTTATTACATATTAACTCAAATTATATCAACATACAGAGTTCTGTGTTATCGAAAATACAGTACACAGACTTCTCCTACCGGCATCCTTGGGACTCAAGTGCAAAATGCTGTATTATTCTGGTGCTCTTAATTATTTTGATGAGCCACATTAAGTAATATCTGCAAAATTGAGTCACATTATGAAGTAGTCTGTATTGTATGCTTTGGGAGCCGTGAGCAATTACAATCCCTGGTTTCTTGGAAAAGGTTACTGATCCGAACAAAGATTTAGGTAAATCACCAGCTGCAACCCATGTCTACTAAGTGATGCCTCATGTCTATTGTCGTTAGCCTTGGACATCATGATTCTGGGTGGGCACTGCAGAAAGGGTTTTATCATGGTCCGTAGCTAGGCCCATCTCGCACCCAAGGTTGCAATATATCGCCTACAGGCCAATAGGAAGACAGCCCAGGATCTTGTGTAGCCCCACTCTGTTGGGGTAGGGTTGCAGTGCTGCCTGCACAAATTAAGTGTAGAAAGAAACAAAGAACCTACAGTCAAAAAGACTTACAGATACCAAATAGTTTATCGTAAATAGCGACATAAAGAACAAAGAGTGCTCTATAAGTGTATGAGGTGGCACACTGCACTTGAGCTGTGATTTGTGAAAAATTATAACATTTAACAACTCATAAGCATAATAAGCTAATGTAATTATTGGCCACAGATACAGAGCATTTCAAAGGCAGGGTTGTAAATTTACAAATTGTCCATAAATTGACCAAATTGTCCATGCCAAATGAGAATGCAGTCAAAAAACAAAATCAGCTTTGATATTTCGACCTCTGGGATTAATTTTGGATGGGTTCTTCATCAGGACAAAGTGAATGCAGACACTAAGACTCGTGGAAACCATGCAACTAGTAACAAAGACAACTTTAACTGTATGTTGGCAAGATCTATTGGTTCTAAGACATAACACATACTTTAGAGTGGGCTTTGGGTGAGCACCTTATCTTTGTTGTCTGTCTCAGGTGTCTGCTTTGATTCACTGGCTTTTCTCCATTTACTTCGATTTGTCCAATACATGACCATTTCTTTGTCTCAGTGTTCTGATTGGATAAATTGCATCTTTCCAATACTAACTAAATGGGGCTCTTTTTCCATTTTGAGCCTATCTCTCTGTGTTTCATTGCACTCTCCCTTCTTTGTTTTGGTGCCCTGTGCTCTGTTCTATTATTACTCTTCTCGCCCTCCTTAATCTCTGTCTCACTTTACATTTGTTTTTCATTTATTTATTTATTTTTTCAGAGGACCTGAAGCTGCAAAATGCTGCTGGGCCAGTCACTTTCTTTATTTGTGCCCCTTTTCTGTGCTCTGAATGCTTTATTTTTATACCTCATCCTCACTCCCTTATGCTCACTGTCCCGCTTTAAGTTTTTCTATTTATTTGTTTTTCATGTATTATTACAAGGGCTTGGCGGTTAAAAAGTGAGCTTGCACGTATCATTCATTGGGTTTTTTTACTTTTCATTTAGCAGTCTAATGTGCTAGGTAGGTAAATTAAGCATGGTTGGCTTGCGTCACTAAGCACATGCGCACATAGCTCATGACGCATGTGCAAGCCTCGGTGGCCCTCTTAGAATCTATTGACAGAAAGCCCATTGTGCAATTGCTGACCGACCATGTGCATGCATGATGATGATGCATGAGTACGCATGCCAGTGTGTGCCCGACTGCGCCCGTCCACGACGTCACGTGACCTGTGGCAAGACATGCTGTATACATTGTGCCCCTGAGATCACTTCCACATGCTGAGTATGACTCTTTTTGTTTGTACTCCTCACCACAAAACCTGAAGCAGAGACCATTTCGACCCTAAGGTAAAGACAACTTGTTTCACTCTGTCCCTCTGCCATGTGACTCCTCTTCTATTCAGAATCGAAGGGAGGATATCAATCTTAAAGCAGTTATGTGATGTTCCATCACTAGTTGCCCAAAGACAATACATATTCAACATATTTGGGCAGTTCAAGCTTGGCAAGCTATTTATGGCTGATCTTGGGTGTCTGAAAAGAGCAATCGCTTAATGGATGAGCTGGTGCCTACTGACTTTAAAATCTAATGTGCCGATTGAATGAACACACTATTGAGGGGTGGTGCAGTCATAACCCACTGATTTTCAGTTCCACTTAAGGCTGCTTACACTGAAAGTCTCTTTGTTTAACATTTGAAAACTCCACTGAACACTTCATAATAATGTATCAGTCTCCACCGACTGTCGCCCCACAACCTAAAACTCCTACCAGTTAGCTGAGGAAATTAATATTATGAATCCTACGAAAAGACAACAGTATCCCTCTGGGGACTTCAATCTACAGTCTGAAAAGCCTTCAGTGCTAACCTTGCAGTCAGTTTAAGGATGTTGTAAATATTTTTAAACTTCAAATGCTGAGCTCTGAACCGACTTCTAGTTGGCAGTCTGCTAGTCTACTATCGTTCTGGATGTGTTGGAGCCATCTCAGAAGTTTGGCCGAGGCTCCTGCGTAGAGGGCGTTTCCGTAGTCCAACCTGCTGCAGACGAGGGCCTGGGTGACCGTTCTTCTTGTTTCAGTGAGAATCCACTTGTAGATCCTGCGGAGCATGCAGAGGGTGTTTGAAGCAGGAGGAGGAGACGGCGTTGACCTGTTTAGTCATGGAGAGGGTGGAGTTGAGAATGACCCCTAGGTTGCGTGCGTTGTCGATGGGTGTTGGAGCGTTTTCCAGTGCGCTCGGCCACCAGGAGTCGTCCCAGGCCGAAGGGGGTGGATCCGAGGATGAGGACCTCCGTCTTGTCCGAGTTCAGCTTCAGTCGGCTGTTCCTCATCCATTCAGTGAAGGTCTACATTCCTTCGTGAAGGTTAGTTTTGGCGGTGTGGGGGTCCTTGGTGAGGGAGAGGATCAGCTGGGTGTCATCGGCGTAGGAGATGATGTTGAGGTTATGCTGACTGGCGACGTGGGCGAGCGGTGCCATGTAGATGTTAAACAGAGTTGGGCTGAGGGATGAGCCCTGGGGTATGCCGCAGATGATCTTGGTGGCTTCAGGGCAGAAGGGGGGAAGGCGGACGCTCTGTGTTCTGCCTGAGAGGAAGGAGGTGGTCCAGTCCATGGCCTTCTCTTGAATCCCGGCGTTGTGGAGGCGTGTTTGTAATGTGTGGTGGCAGACTGTGTCGAAGGCGGCTGACAGGTCCAGGAGGATGAGGGCCGCCGTTTCTCCGTTGTCCAGCAGGGACTTGATGTCATAGGTGGCGGCGATGAGGGCAGTCTCAGTGCTGTGGTTGCTGCGGAACCCAGACTGGGAAGGGTCCAGGATGTTGTTCTCCTCGAGGTAGCGGGTCAGTTGTTCGTTGACATGCTAATAGATGACCTTTGCAGGGAACGGGAGCAGGAAGATGGGCGGAAGTTCTTGAGGTCTTAAGGGTCCGCCTTTAACAAAAGATTCAAACTGGAAGCGGCGTCAAACAAGGGTGCGTCTTGGCGCCCCTTCTCTTTAACCTGCTTATTTACGACCTATCCTCCATACTTGACAAGGTCAACTTGCATCCGCCTCAACTGGATGGGACCCGCATCAGTAACTTGTTATAAGCTGAAGACCTCGTGTTATTGAGCCACACAAAGGTTGGTTTACAGAGGCTCCTCGACGAACTTCTATCTTATACATCTGAAAACACCCTGGAATTGAACCTGTCAAAAACAAAAATAATTCATTTTAGCAAACTGAAACAGCAGATAAGAAGGTGGTTTTTTAACAACAAAATCATCGATACAGTGCCACACTACAAATATTTAGGAATTTTTTTCGATTCAAGAGCTTCCTTTATTAAACAAAAAGACGCCATCAAGGCTAAGGCACGGCGCCTGGAGGTCGCGTTGGCAAAACTTTCAAAACATCTACTAGGACCAAGCCTAACCCCCTTGCTCAAGGTGATGAAGGCCAAGATCACAAATTCTCTATCATATGGCCATGAGATTATGATGGGCTCGACAAACATCGTACTTAATAAATCAATCATCAGAATCTTCAAGCGAGCATGGCGTCTGCCGAGGTCTTCATCTCCGGCACAAGTCAGATTAGAGCTTGGTCTGTTAGACCACAGAGGTGTTGAGGCTGGTGCTTTCATTAAGTTTTGCAATAGACTGCGTAATTCCCCGGAAAACAGACTTGAGATCAAACTCTGGAACCAAATATCGACCAGTACATCAAGCCAAAAACATCGGCTCCACTTGGACCAATCCCTACAGCTCCTTGGAATTTCAGAATACTGCGGGACAAACCCCTCACAACAGGCACTGAAGAGCGTAATCAAGCGAAGCGTTCGGCTCTGGTCCTTCCATTCTGACAGAGCAAAATTATCCAGAAGAAAGCACGCTTGGGCCGTTGTCTCAGACTACAAACCGAGAGTTGAGTCAGCCTACCTATCAAGTACCTATTCAATCTTTTGGAAAGTCAAATTTATGGCCCTAAGGCTAGGCGAATGGCCTTTTTAAAAGCATTTACCGGAACGGTGGCGCCCTAATCAGAAAATCGAATGCAGAGAATGCGGCTACCACTCCGAAAGCATGGAGCACATATCCTGTGCATGCCCAGCTCTGCTACAAGACAGAAGGACCTTACTGACAGTAGAGAGGATTAAATTAGGCGTTCGTACATGTCGCCAGGCAATAATGGCAGCTATGAATCAAGAAAATATGATCCTGAACATCCGGTTTATCAAATTTGTTGCCAGAGCTGTAAAAACGTTGGGAAAAGATAGGACAGCTTTTCTTTTGCTGGTTGACCCAGACATCACCCTGTAATAAAAAACTCAAGCGGCCACCGGCCCCCCTCCGCAAGGCCTACATGGACAGCGTTCAGCTCTCCAAAACCAGCTGTCATATTGACTTATTTCCCCTACTTAAACTTTTTTTAAAACCACTCTGTGACTGCCACGTTATTTAACGAGCTGATCTGTAAAAGATAAACGCACATTCAGACAATTTTTAAATTTCATTCAATTTTACTGCTAGATTATTGCACTGCTGTTGTATTAATCAAAGTTCCCTTTCTGCCCCTTTTTAAATTCTTATATGTATACGTGAGTCATACGGTTTTAACACTATGTAATGATTTTAAGTAATCAAACAATAAACTTGAAATTGGAAATTGAGTCCCCTTGGGTTTCTTGAGTAAGGCATTGATCTCGGCGTGCTTCCAGCTCTCCGGGAAGGTTGCTGTCTCGAAGAGGTGTTGATGACTTTCCGGAGATGGGGTGCGATGGATGTGCTGGCTTTGTTGAAGATGTGGTGTGGGCATGGGTCTGACAGAGATCCGGAGTGGATGGTGTTCATGATCTTGATGGTGTCATCGTCATTGATGTTGGTCCAAGGGAGCAGGCGGTTGGTGCGGATGCTGGTCGTGGGGGCGGAGAACTAAGTGGTTGTCGGGGTGGCTGTGGCGTTGAAGCTGTTGTGGATGTCTGTGATCTTGCGGTGGAAGAAGGTGGCAAGAGAGTCACATAGGTCTTGTGACGGTGGGACGTGGTTGGTGTTGGAGCTGGGGTTGGAGAGTTCCTTCACGATGTTGAAGAGCTCTTTGCTGTTGTGTGTGTTGTTGTCTAGGAGGATTTTGAAGGAGGCCCTTTTGGCGGATCTGATGAGGTGATTGTGTCTGAGGGTGGCGTTCTTGTGGGCTGCGTGGCTGTCCGTTGTTCGTTCACGGAGCCAGATCTTCTCCAGCATTCGGCAGGTTTGCTTGGAGGCCCGGAGGTCTTCAATGAACCAGCTGGCCTTGTTGGTGTGACTGTTGGAGGGTTTATTGATCAGGGCGAGGGTAGTGGCGCAGTTGTTGATCTACTGTCTGAGGTTGCGGGCAGCGGTGTCGGGGTCGGTGAGGTCGGCGGGTGGGCTCTGGGCGAGGGTGGTGGTTAGCTGGTCTTTGGTGACTTTGCTCCAGCAGCGACGAGGTATCTGTTGGGTGTGGTGGTGCGTGGTGGGTTTCTTGAAGGTGAAGTGGATGCAGCGATGGTGGGTCCAGTGGAGTACGGTGGTGTGGTTGAAGGAGACGTGGGGGCTTGCGGAGAAGATAGGGTCAAGCGTGTGACCGGCAGAATGGGTGGGTGTTGTGACGAGTTGTCTGAGTCTGGAGTTGGCTAGGATGTCGATCAGGGTGGTGGAGTTGGTGTGGTTGTTGTTTTTGAGGTGGAAGTTCAGGTCCCTGAGGAGGATGTAGTCCGTGGAGGCGAGGGCGAGTGTGCTGACGAAGTCGGCGATGGAGTCGCTGAACTGTGGTCGGGGTCCGGGAGTCTGTAGATGAGGGTTCCTCTGAGGGTGGTGTTGGGGTTGGTGTGGATCTGGAAGGGCAGGTGTTTGGCGGTGCTGAGGGTGTCCTCGGTGTTGGTGGAGACTCTGAGAGTGTTCCTGTGGACGATGGCGATTCCTCCTCCTGCTCCATTGGTGTGGTCCCTGCGGGTGATTTTGTAGCCATGGCTATGTTGGGTGCCGAGGCGGGGGTTCAGCCATGTCTCCGTCCGGAAGGCGACTTCTGGGGAGGTTGAGTGAACTTGAGTCAAGTATGTCCCAGAGTTCAACAGCATGTTTGCGGGCGGAGCAGGTGTTGAGAAGGATGCATCTGAGGTGGTTGGGTTCTTTCCTGGTCGGATGCTTGTGAAGCTGCAGTGTTGGCAGGTGAAAGCTCCTTGGGTGTGCTTTGGGGCAGCCAGGAAGCAGGTGTGTGATCGTCCGGTGTTGAGTGCGTGGAGGGTTCTGGCATCGTAGCGGTGTCGGGCGTTGTGGCGTTCGCGGAGTCCAGGGGTCCTGGAGCTGGGCGCGGTCCAAGCACGGACAGGCGCAGACGGGCTTGCCTTAGGGGCACCTTCGGCGCGCCAGCAGCATGCCTGCTGCGAGCATCTGCTGCACGGCCTCCATATGAGGGGATGTGGGAGGGAGGAGCAGCTGGAAGGTGGGGCGGCGTATGGGATTGCAGGGGGATCGGGCCGCAGGGATGCAGCGGCGGGAAAAACGGGCGGGCCGCTGGAGAACTGGGCACAGTAAGGAAAAACAAGTTTAGGCAAGAAAAAATGTACAGACACAGAGAAATAAAAACAAGTCTGGGCAAGAAAGCAAGTATAGGCACAGGGGAATAAAAACAAGTCTGGGCAAGAAAGCAAGCACATGCACAGGGGAATAAAAACAAGTCTGGGCAAGAAAGCAAGTACAGGCACAGGGGAATAAAAACAAGTCTGGGCAAGAAAGCAAGTACAGGCATAGGGTAAAAAACTAATCTGGGCAAGAAAGCAAGTTAGGCACAGGGGAAAATACAAGATTAGGCAAAAACAATGCAGGCAGAGTCATGCAGCAGCGTAGGGAGCAACCTGCCTGCGAACAGCGTAAGAGGTCGCTCCCCAGAGGTCATTGACACTGAAATTGAGCTGCCACGTAGTAAAGCTTGTATTTTTGTGCACCTAACCCGCCATGTTCCATGGAGGCATATCATTTACTAAGCACCACCCTCTTGCAGCCGGACTACCAAACAAGATCTGAGAGAAAAGATTTAATCTCTTTGAACCAGATCTGAAAGAATACATTTCATCTCTCTGAAGAAGCGCCTGGGAGGCTGCCTGGGACAGCTGAGAAATAATACAACAGTCTAGGCAGTGCCAGCATTTTGGCTATCGCCCCCCATACCCATCGGCAACAGTGGTAGGGAGTACCAGAGCACTAAGGAGATGCATACGGAGGCTACAACCACCGGCTGGTTTCCTTGTATAAGATCGTCTTTGGAGTAGTAGATGTTCACTCACAGTTAGCGGAAGGTGTAAGGCTACCATTCAATCACCAAGTTAGGCAATTCCTCCCACTCTCCCGAAGTGTGTTTTTGCAATGGGAACAGGCCAGTTTTTGCCCAGACATCTAATACCTCCATCACATGTGGGAGGTTTCTACCCGTATCCCTGAGATACAACAGTGTAGCATCCACGTACAGCGAGATGATTCCCAGGAGTTACCACTCAAAATCCAAAATTAAATGTCTTGTAGGTGGAAGAGGCCAGCGTGGAGCTCCATAGCCAGGGTAAAAATGATTGGCCACAGTGAAAATCCCTGACTGGTGCCACTGTTACCTTGAATACAGCAGAGATCTCTCTGCCTGTACGCACTGGGCCTTTGGAAGAGTATAAAGTAATGCTATCCATTGTATTATCTCCTAGCCAAATCCAATTCTCTTCAGCACTTCCATCAGGTAGGGCCACCCCAAGGTGTCAAAGGCCTTCTCAATATCAAGAGCGAGAGCCAGGCATGGAACAGTCACCTCCGGATTTTCTTTCATCAGCCTGAAGAAGCAACTTAATTTAAGAATGTGTTTTTTCCTGGAATGAAACCATTCTGGTTGTGGTGTACCAGTGCAGAGAGACAGGGTAGTAGGCTATTTGCAATGACCTTCTCTAGGATCTTGTAGTCCGATTTTAGTAGAGAAAGCCTTCTATATGACTGCCCACATCTCCAGTGGGTCTTTGCCTGGCTTGGGTAGGACTACAATCATTGCTTCCCACAGGGAGGCTGGAAGGACACCATCATCTCTTGCCCATTTGAACATCTTGTGTAGTTTGGTGCAAGGGTCGTACCATATAGGGAGCAAAATTCCACTGGGTTTCCATCCAACCCGGAGAATTGTTGCATGCTAACTGGTCAATTGTGAGACAGATCTCCTCTACGGATAGCATCTTGTGCAAGGTATGGCACTGCAGGAGGTCAAGGCGTAGGATAGGTAGTTTATCGAGAAACTCCTGCTAGGTGGGCCTTCATGTTTCACATTCACTCTGTATAATGAGGTGTAGTAATCAAAGAAAACTCGATTAATGTTAGACTGCATATTCAGCACTTGTCCTGTCAGAGATCTGATAGCATTCAAATGGGTCCTAGAGGATGCTGACCTCAGGAGCCGCGCCAGTATGTGTCTGACCTTATCTCCTTCCATGTGTTGCCTTGCCATATATTCTGTGTAATCTAGTTTCCAGAGTCTAGCGATGACTTCCTATGTTTCCTTCCAAGGGTGATCACTTTGTCTTTATTCTCTGCGTCAGTCCCTGCACGTACCTCTTGAAGGACTGGGTTTTCTTAAGACCCAGCGGTGCCAGGGATAACACCTAAACCCTTCGTGGGCAACCTGTTCCGGCGTACAAATGACAGAGACACGGGACACTTCCTTCGGCATCAAAGATTCGAAGTTTATTACTGCAGGGAACACAGAAGTCACAGGAAGTACAGCATGTGTAGGTTCGAGGAGTCTGATTCGACTTGCCTCTGTGGGTCGCTCCTTTTTATACAGTTCTAATGCATTGAACATCATGGTACACAAAAGGTTACAACTCGGTTCCCATCGTAAAACCATAAGGGGTTACTTTCATGTATTCAAGGCCCGGAACATAAGTACGGAAACGTTTGGTGGTTCCCATGTAAAAACCCATCTTCCCACCATTAGTACATTCCAATCAACAATAAACAGATCGAGGAAGGGACAGAAACAGGTGCAGAGGAAGACAGAAACAGTGGGGAGATAGGAAAGGGTGTAAAAGGGGTGGTATCGGGAAACACGAGCTGCAGGCATCAAAGGGGACGTGCCTAATGAATGCACAACTAAGACAATAGATCGGCACGGCAAGATGAGCCTCGAGCGGGGCCATCTGCCTTACAGTGTTGTCCCCCTCATCATAAAGACACTTTCAAAGGAAACGTGTCTTCCGCAAGAGTTTGGGATTCCCAGGGTCGCGAAGCGGACAGCGTCCGTTCGCTGGCTACTTGAGGGCAAGAGACAAAATGGATGCCGCATCTAAGATGGAACCTGTGGGCTCGGATGTAGAAACCCACAAAACAAACGAACGGTTTAGGTTAGCACAGCGAAAACGCGTACACCCACTAAACTCGTCATTTGCGGTTCATAGATACCAGACTCGACCATATTCGGGCGAGTCGAAAACACCACTTACGATCGTCACGGAACCTCAGACGCTCCTTTTGCCCTCATGTAGGCAAGCACTAGTCAGAATCATATTCGATATTCATCAGACCATCCAGATGTTGCTGCAACATGATTCTATCCATCAGAGCTCCTTTGGTAACAGGCGGCTGTCTTATACACGTCGTAGCACAGAGGCCACATAAGGCAGGACCACACTGCACACAAAGGCAACACGTGAAAAGAAATGCTACAACAACCCCGACGATCATCAGAATTTTCTAACCCCAAGTCGACATCAGGCCCCAAAACCACCCAAGTAGCGTCCAATCCCCTACGTCCACGTGTATGGACTCAGAGATCTTATGCAACTTTGAGATAGCTTGATAGACAGTCGGAGCGTTATCTGGAATGAAAATACAGCAGCTCGAATGGATCACCTTACATACTCCACCTCGATCTGCTAAGACAACGTCTAAAACCATACGGTTTTGTAACGTCATGAGCCTATCCGCCTGAAGTTCTGCTGTGATGTTACCAAGGGCACTGGCAGTGATATTAGCTGTCGATTCCACCACTCGGGTCATCTGTCTCAGGTTCCTACTATTAACCATAGGTCCCCAAAACGGAAAGAAACCTTTGAAAAAGTCTCCTGCCTCTTGACCGGCAGTGTCCTCTTTGCTAATCACGCCCCTCACAATTCGAGTCTTGTGGTAATCGGAGGCGACTGTAAAAGTCGGAGGCAACAAATTTGCAATGTAACATGTGCCCGCAAAGTCAGAGGGCAACCACGTATACGCACGATCATGACAGACAAAGTACGTACCCTTGGCAGTCAGAAATACAGGGGAAGAGAGCATCGGTAAGACATACGTCTCGGAGCAAGCACTCTCTCCAAGATGAGCTCTCGGTCTTCGGCCACGACCTTTTAGACAGAAATTACCAAGGTGGGGTACGATCCATATTGGAGACGAGCTTCTAAGCTGTCTTTCACCCACGAGCGCACTATACTCAGCCTCACTCAGATCCCTATAGGCTCGCAACTCCTCCTCTGGGATGAGCGACGGCTCATAGATATCCCTATCTAAATCAGCGATCGCTATAGCCAAAGGCTTGTGGTACGGACCGGGACCAAAGTGCGGAGGACGTGGCTCTCGATTGGGGTAGGAATCTAGTGCACTTCGAAACATTGTTTGGAATGCTCGAGCTGAACCCTGGGAACTATAAGGAAGGACCAAGTACGGAATTCCCTTATCGGTGGTATGTGGCATCAACCCACACACCCAACAATTGGTAGTGTTAACCACCAACTGATGTTGATGAAGGAGCTGAATAAACGAATTATTCATGAATTCCGCACGTCTGGCCTGCACGTGTTGGGGTAAGATGTGGAAGGAATGAGGAGAAACAGTGGAAGTAGTTTTAGGTTCAGGAGAAGGGGTAGGTGAGGCAGAAGGCAAGAACGTCAATATCAGATAATACACCCCACCCACCAATAGCGAAGAAACAGTTAAGAACAAGAGGAACACTTGAATCATGAAACATTTTGTGCGAGTAATTTGCTGCAACTTGAATCTTTCGGCCTGAGCTTTTTCCAAATCCACCAGCTTAGAGAACGGCATCCTCTAAAACCGTCCGCAACGTTTCTTGACGCACTTCGTTCTGTGTAGCAGTAGCCAATCCCCAGGAGTTCCCAGGAACCTACGGCCTTCGACCTAGTGTCAAGACCTACTAACCAGAAGGAAGTACACGCGCGGCCCTACGGTTCACCCGGATGTAAGGTAATTTATTTACAAATATACACAAAATCTCCTAGCTGTGGAAGCAAAAACATATGTGGAAACAAACTCACAATATTTACAGAAACCAAAATTATACGAGTGTGTTCAGACTGAATGCTGTCAATGGGGTAATGTAAATGTCAAGAGAGAAAGCAAAAACTTTTTTATTTGTCCTTAGTATTGGATCTCAGGAAGTATCGGCTTCTCCCAGGACGTGTCTGTTCATCAAACAACTGATCCGATGGTGAGACAGAGTTCTGCTGGTCAGTCAATTGTTCAGATCTTGAGTTTTTAGATGACAATTGTTCAACAATGTCGTCCTGCTGCGCTGAGGGTTCTCCAACAAGCTGAGCGTCACTAAAAGGGACGAAGGTCTGTGCAGTTTCCGTTTCAGACGAAGCAATGCCCTTCCTCACCCACGAGTCTGCCGGCAAAGGTAGAGATACCTTTTTAGTATGGGTGGCGTGCACCCAGTGTTTACGACCTTCCAAACGAACAGCAGTCCTCGTGGCGAGAAGAACTTGGTAGGGTCCAGTAAAGCGGGGCTCAAGATTTCTTTTGCGTCCGAAGTTCCACGTCACCACCCAATCTCCAGGCTGGAGCTGGTGGCCTGGACCCTCCGTCTGCGTCGGCAGTGCTTCAAAGACCTGTTGGTGAATTAACCTCAGTTTAGCAGTCAGATCATGCAGATAATCGATCAACATTGGGTACTCAAGATCAGAGAACACACTCGGTCTAGGAACCCCCCAAACATTCGCAGGGCGGCCGAACACAATCTCATAGGGACTAAGCCCTACTCGGGAGTTTACAGTCGCCCTAGTAGACAGAAGGGCTAGAGGTAAAGCGTCAGGCCACGAGAGACCAGTCGTAACCTGAACCTTCGCCAGCTTCAATTTGAGGGTGCCATTATACCCTTCAACCAAACCTGCTGACTGGGGATGATTGGCGCTGTGGAATTTCTGGGTAATTCCAAGGCCCTTACACACACTCTTCATCACACTCCCCACAAACTCACTTCCGTTATCAGACCATACAATTCGTGGCATTCCATACCGAGGAAAGTATTCCTTCAGCAGGATTTTCGCAGTGGACAAAGCAGTGTTATCTTTGAGAGGGTAGGCTTCGATCCATCGGGAGAACGCGCAAACCACAAGTAAAACGTATTTCAGGTTATTGCATCGCTCCATATGGATGAAGTCTAGCTGGATCACTTCAAAGGGACATGAAGGGGGAGCAAAATGGCCAGGAGGTGTAGGGGTTCCCTTACCAGGATTGTACATCATACATATCATACAATTCTTCACCAATCTCTCAGCACACTTCGTGATACCATCGTTCTTCCATACAGGGGACAACAACTTACAAATACCTTTCGCGCTAATATGTGCCAAGCCGTGTGCCATCGTCACAACAGCTAGTACATATGCATCTGGCAACATCCACCTCTTATTCTCCGACAGATCAATCCAACAACCATTCGCATCCAACTTTCCCGTACTCTCTTTCCACTTCGTCTTTTCAGTTTCAGTGGCCTCGTTCTGAATCTTTTTCACGCTCTCGATGGTATCCTCACACATACTAGTCTCTGTAGGCCACCTAACCGAACTCGTCACATACATTCTGGTACTAAGATTCCGAGCAGTCTCCTTAGCAGTTTCATCAGCGAACGCATTGCCACGACCAACATCATCCGTCACCTTACGGTGTGCACTACATTTAATAATCGCCACCTGCTTGGGCAATGTAAGTGCATCCAAAAGATCATTCACGAGCTGTCCGTGTTGGATCTTCGTACCATGCGATGTCATAAAACCTCTCTCTCGCCACAAACGTCCAAAGCTATGTGCTACGCCAAATGCATACTGACTGTCGGTAAACACATTCACCCGTTTCCCTTTCGACAACACACACGCTCTAGTCAAGGCAATCAGCTCTGCCGCCTGCGCAGAATTCTGATTCAATCTCGCAGTCTCCACAACAGTATTTAATGTCACCACAGCATACGCAGTCGTTACATCGCCATTCGGCAACTTAAAACATGAACCATCCACATACAGGGTCCCATCGGGATCTTCCAATGGAGTATTTTTCAGGTCTACGCGACCTTTTGTTTCCTCCTCAGTTCGTAAGTAGCAATCATGAGGTGCTATCTCATCTGACTCCATACTGATTGGCAACAAAGTCGCCGGGTTCAGGACATTACAGCGTTTTATTTGTATATGACTTGCCAAAAGCGTCAACTCATAACCAGACAACCTTGCACTCGTCAAGTGCTGAGTTTTCGTACGATTTAAGAGAGTGTCAACTGCATGCGGAACCATCACCGTAAGCATATTATCCATGACCAATCCTGCAGATTGTCGGATGGACACCGCAGCTGCCGCTGTTGCTCTCAAACAACTTGGCAATGCTCTAGCTACGGGATCCAAGGTCGAGGAAAAATATGCACATGGACGTTGCTTACCGCCGAATTGTTGCGTCAAAACACTCAACGCACAACCTTCTCTCTCGTGGACGTATAGTGTAAACGGCTTACTGTAGTCAGGGGTCCCTAACACAGGAGCCGAACACAAAGCATCACGCAGTTCAGAAAAACTTTTCTGACATTCTTCCGTCCATGGTAAAGGAGTTGGAACATCCTTGCACGTAAGAGCTACCAATGGTTTCGCTAGCAATGAAAAATTTGGAATCCACTGCCTGCAGTATGACGTGATACCTAAAAAGGCACGCACATCTCTCTGAATTGTTGGCACAGTCATTCGAGCAATCGCTGCAATTCTCTCTGGGGTCAACCTCCTTCCCTCCTTTGACAATAAGTGACCTAGATAGGTTACTTCTTGACAACAATATTGAAGTTTAGAAGGTGACACCTTGTGATGTAAGTCACAGAGATGCTGTAACAACGATACCGTAGCAAGTTTGCAAATATCCTGAGTATCCGCAGCCACCAATAAGTCGTCGACGTATTGGATCAAAGCCGCACCAGCCGGCAACACAAACGCATCAAGTTGGCCCTTCAAGGCTTGACTGTATATCGATGGACTCTCACAGTAGCCCTGAGGAGCACGTTTAAACCGGAAGCTGCGGCCACCAAGAGAGAAACCGAAAAGGTCTCTACTTTCCTCAGCAATCGGAATGCTGAAGAAAGCATTTTTCAGATCGATCACTGAGAACCAAGATGCAGAGGCTGGAATCAGAGTCATTCGATAAACAGGTGGTTTTGATGGATCCGTGCGCTTCAAAATGGGCAGTACAGGGCTATTGCACACGTTTCCCCGAGTCTCCTCGATAACATCTTTTTCAATCAAATCGTGGATAATAGCTAACAATGCTCGCTCACCATCAAGGGAGATACGATACTGGGGAATACGTGGCAGTCGCACGTTAGATTTCAAGTGAACAACATAAGGGGAGATGTCAAGCAGGCCCACGTCATTGGGACCTGTTGCCCACAAAGATGCAGGAAGAGAACTCAATTCCGGTGGAAGCTTATCGATGGATAAGTACATAGGAGAAACAACTCTCACCTAACGTAAGCTGTACTCCCGCAGGAGAACAATACAAAGTCGCATACAAACGTTTTAGCAAATCCAGGCCCAAAAGATTTTCGCCACAGCCAGTGGTCAAAATCAGCGGAGCTTTCATCTCACGAGGCCCAATCGTAAGAGGCAAAGGGCACGAAACCGGATTGCTAACAGGGGCGCCAGAGAATCCAACGGAAACATTTGTTAAGCCAGACAAAGGTGCGCCAGGGAGTTTCGAATGCATGATGGAACTTTTCGCTGCACCAGTGTCCAACAGAAAAGGCTCAACGACGCCCGAGGTGGCAACTGCGACGTAAGGCCCTCTCTGATCAACCGGAACTGATACTACTCCCTCTCCTTGTCTGTGGCTGTCCAAGTAATTACCGTCGTCAGCATCCTGATCGACGTAATAATCATCCACATTGTACTGAGCAGATCGCCCTTGCGACGATCCGCGCTGATCAAAACAATTATTAGAGTCAGAAGTATTAGTGGAACGATCGTTTTGAGCACAGCGACCTCTACCACGACTTCCTCTAGACGAATTACCACTATTACGCTCATTTAAAACTGGACAATCGAATTTTAAATGACCCTCTCCTCTACAATAGGCACACTGATTGTACCCTAATGAAGATCTCAGTGAAGAGGAATCATTTCGTGATTGTGACCTATTCGACTGAGATTGTGATCAGTTCCGCTGTTGCGAATCATTCTGATTCGAACGCGGAGGATACGCCTGCTGCAACAACACTTTAGTTTTGAGCTCTTTCGTCTTTTCGTCAGCACGATCATTCTCCTCTTTCTCCCTATTCTCATAGTATTGGGCCGTGGCCAATATTTGAGCAGAAGTGAAAACAGCCCACGCACTTTCTGAATTACGCAATTTGTTGCTTAAGTCAGGTAGCAGATTTGAGACAAACTTATCCACAAACAATCGCTGACCTCCTTCAGTACCCATATCTTGACCACTATGGTCGATGAAAGCCTCCTCAAATCTCGTAAAGAAATCAGAGACGCTCTCATCCTTCTTTTGCTTGCAAGCGGACAGTTTGTCCCAATTCACCTTCATGGCGGGCATAAGCGTTTTCATCAGAGCAATAATTCTCTGAGGCAAAGCCGTAATTAATTGATCAGGCTTGGCCCCACCGACTTGCAAAACGTCAGCAGCCCGCAATGCATTCCAATCACCGCCTAGTTCTCCTGCATGATCTTCCTGACGAATCTTTGCCCATACCGGTTGCGGTACGACATTGCCAAACAGCATATCGATATCAGCAAGATTCATTATCGTAGCATCCACGAGCTGCGATAATTCTTTATAATACCCTGCAGGATTTTTGTGAGGGTCAGGTAAAGATTGCTTTACCTGCAAAACTTCCGATCGTTTCCATGGAAGATGTATCCACACTCTCTGAAAGTGTGGCAAGATCGGTGGAGCTTGAGTAGCATCACCTGGCATCCACACTGGTGGAACTTCGCGCATGGGATACTGACAGGCGCTGCAAACGGTCCTTCGATGTCCTCTACAAACAATGCCTGAGGCATTATAGAAGGACGGAAAGACAACAACTGCTCGACAGCACGTCGAACATTGGTGCCCACTAACATTCCGTTCGAAAACTGGAGCTGAAGATCAGTCAAGGCAGTCAAAACCTCATCAGATGCATCAGCCGATATTTGGTCACGTAGAACTTTACACATTTCATCAAAAACAAACCTTTGTGTCGGCATATTGAATTGGCAAAACGTATCTAACACCACACGTGGAGAATTTCTAATGGGGTGTTTCATCCAACCCATCGCCATATTATACAGTGCATCACGTTCCCGACTACCGGGAAGCTGACTACATCTTTGAGGACCGTCCGAACCAGCGGACTCAAGAATAGGGCCAAGAGAATTGAAAAAGTTAGCAGCAACAGAGGGGGTACGACGTCGAACAGATGGAGAAGAAGAGTAACACAACGGGGTAACAAGAGAAGCATCAGAAGCAGAAGAGACAGCAGGAGTAACCAGAACAGCAGGAGCAGCGGGAGCAGGAGTATGGGGAAGTACAAGTGGAGGAGCAGTAGGGACGGAAGCAGGTAGAGGAGCAGGAGCAGGTTGAGGGACAGGTTGTGAAACAGGAGCAGGAGGAATAGGGGCAGGAGGAACCACCGGAGCCATAGTGCCCTGTGCGTACGGAGGTGGCGACTTTAAGAGATAGGACAAAAAGGGGTCCTCTACTGATTCCTGCTTCTTATCCGTACCCGTTGGTAAAGCGGGGTAACACTTGTCTACAGACATACGCTGCAATCTATCAAAAACTTCCTTTTCCTTTTCCTCCTTATCTCGCTAACACTGCTCTGCATTTCTTACCGTGGTAACAACTCCTTCTCTCTTATTGCGTTTAATCTGTCTAATTTCTCTCTGTTTGGCTTCTTTACGCCACAACCGAAAGGAATCAAACATGGCCGGCCTTGATTTTCTCTGAAACAATTTGGCTTCTAGATTGTCTAGAATCGGAGTCTCAAAACTACCATGAGGTGGCCAACTAAGGACACCATCCTTTTTAGTATAGCGAATCCAACACTCATTAAAGGTAATCGGACCTAACCCGTGTTTGCTATATAGCTCATAAGTTGGAGTTCCAACCGGAGGTATCGGACATGAGTCCTCCAATCGGGAATCCGCACCACAACGTCTAAAACGACTGAACAAAGTACTACGGCCAGGCATCGTGCACGCTAACCGAGTTTCACAAACTTCAAGGGTTATAGGATTAACAGTGTCCCTGCAAAGAGCAAAAACCCTCGGTTTTTGGCGACTGCAGACGTCAAATATCACAACAAAGAACCAAATACTAAGAACCACAAATGCAATGGAACCATGCAACAACTAAGCACCCACAACTAAGGACTCTGGGAGCGACCCACAAATACTTAACTCAAAGATCGATGGCGTCACCAGGAAGGCCCGTCAATCGTCTCGCTGTACCAAGGTCTACGCCAGGCGCCAAAACAGGTCTACAGTCAGGGCAGCAGTCCGTCGCAGCCGTCAGGAGGCGGGGATCTTCGCGGGAAAAGTCGTCGGGCCACTTGTTTCGACAACAGGATCGATGAAGCGGGGTGCACCTTCCCTCGGAGATTTCACACGAAGTTCCTCACGATCGTCGGGCTTGGACCGGTACCACTGATGCAGCCCCACATTGGGCGCCAACTGAAGGACTGGGTTTTCTTAAGACCCAGCGGTGCCAGGGATAACACCTAAAACCTTCGTGGGTAACCTGTTCCAGCGTACAAATGACAGAGACACGGGACACTTCCTTCGGCGTCAAAGATTCGAAGTTTATTACTGCAGGGAACACAGAAGTCACAGGAAGTACAGCATGTGTAGGTTCGAGGAGTCTGATTCGACTTGCCTCTGTGGGTCGCTCCTTTTTATACAGTTCTAATGCATTGAACATCATGGTACACAAAAGGTTACAACTCGGTTCCCATCGTAAAACCATAAGGGGTTACTTTCATGTATTCAAGGCCCGGAACATAAGTACGGAAACGTTTGGTGGTTCCCATGTAAAAACCCATCTTCCCACCATTAGTACATTCCAATCAACAATAAACAGATCGAGGAAGGGACAGAAACAGGTGCAGAGGAAGACAGAAACAGTGGGGAGATAGGAAAGGGTGTAAAAGGGGTGGTATCGGGAAACACGAGCTGCAGGCATCAAAGGGGACGTGCCTAATGAATGCACAACTAAGACACTAGATCGGCACGGCAAGATGAGCCTCGAGCGGGGCCATCTGCCTTACAGTGTCGTCCCCCTCATCATAAAGACACTTTCAAAGGAAACGTGTCTTCCGCAAGAGTTTGGGATTCCCAGGGTCGCGAAGCGGACAGCGTCCGTTCGCTGGCTACTTGAGGGCAAGAGACAAAATGGATGCCGCATCTAAGATGGAACCCGTGGGCTCAGATGTAGAAACCCACGAAACAAACGAACGGTTTAGGTTAGCACAGCGAAAACGCGTACACCCACTAAACTCGTCATTTGCGGTTCATAGATACCAGACTCGACCATATTCGGGCGAGTCGAAAACACTACTTACGATCGTCACGGAACCTCACTCTGCCACTCATATGGCTTGTTCGAGCTCAACGGTCTGTGTCTGTAGTGTGTGCTTTTCCCCTGTATAATATTGTGATGCACACACCCATGTGACTACTTTAAATGCATCCCATTTGACCTCTGCATCGGTGGCGGTCCCCTAATTTTTGATGAAGTAATTAGTGACATGTGTGCCTAAGATATCATCGAAAATCTGGTCTTGTATTGCCGGCATGTTTAGTTTCCAGGTGGGCGCTGGTGCCCACAGTGCACCCCATTGCAACTTCATCTTAAGGGGGTTGTGATTGGAGAGTGTGTGGCCCTGGTATTCAGTGTTTACAACCTGGGACGCAATGTGGGAGTTGCATAAGAATAAGCCTACTCTGGTGTGTAGCTGGTGGACTGGGCAGAAAAATAAGTATTCCCTTGTGTCAAGTGCATAGCATACCAGATGCCATGGATTTGTCTGTGTGTAAGCTACTCTCTTTGGGCATGTGTTGTTCTGGTTGCTAGTGTTCCCTGTAGGAGAGGGCATGATCTGTCTAAAGTGATTTAATGCGTAGCATTGAAATCCTCACCTCATATACTAGGTGTCATCAGGTTGTGTATCATCGTGGGGGTGAGACTTGTTTTGATTTATAGCTGGCTGTTGTTAGGTGCATAAAGCATCAGTAAGGTAATTGGAGCACCGTCCAGTGACCCCTCCATCACTACATATCTAAACTCACTATATACCACAGTGTTGCTAATCATCAAATCATCAGCTGTACCCCTGGAGCCAACCAGATGTGGACTCTCCTAGCGTATCCCTAGTAGGAGGTGCCAGTAATCTGGCCTCTCCATCTCCTCTGCACTTTACAGAGTTCTGTGGAGGTTAAGTGATGTGTGCCTGTCTGCACCTCAGGTTGGAATATTTCAAATGAAGCCATCTGGGAATGGCCATCCCCCGAACATTCGAGTTGATAACGTTATATGTGGGCAAGAGTGTGAGGGGCGCGCGGCCATAATGTGTCTCCAAGCCAACCCATATCTCCCCCTAAGTAGTTCCATCTCCCATATGACTCATACAACATGATGCAGTAGTTCCATCTTCCATATGACTCATACAACATGATGCTACAGCTCCACAGAAATTAAACCCAGCACAAAATCATCAACTTCTACTCCCTGGTCAAGGCAGCAACAAACCTGCAACCAAATATAAACCATAACAGGAGTTCAAATAACGTGCTCCATTTGGAGTCAGGGGGTCTCGGCAGTGGGTAGGAACAAGTTATCAATACATGGATGTTCTCCAGGGCAAGGACTAGTTCATGTTCTGGAAAGGTGGACTCTGAGTTAGTTGACGATGGAAACAGGCTATGCCGTGACTCCAGCTCCGCCACAGCCTTACCACGCTCGAGCGCCGCCTGTTCGCTCATGGATTTCGTTCTGGGTGGTCTGCATGATTGCTACTTGTTTGCAATTGTCTGTTGTCTCCCTCCAATTGTGTATCACAGGTGTTGGGGACACCCTGTTCGACTCCAGCCACTTCCAGACATCTGCCGTTGAAATGCAAAAAAGCATGGTGGTGTTATTAGAGAGTTGTTCAGTGCTAGTAGACATAAGGTCTGCTTAACTGGCATGAAGGATCCCCTGAGTCTTTGAACTTCCACAGTGTAATTTGAGTAAATGTTCACCGACCCACTTTCATCCCACCAAGGGCCCTTAGTTCTCCTAATTTGTAGGATGTGGTTGTGATCCCAGTAATTAAACAGGGGGAAACCACTGTCCTAGATGGACATCCAGGGGGAGAGGAGTGCTGCGGGGACCCTGTGGGTTCTTTCCACTAAAAAGAAAGTGGATCTTTTACCACATGCAGAAGCCAGTCTCCAAGGAACAGTTCCATAGAGGGGCCTTCATCCCCTTCTGGAAGGCCCACGAGTCAAATGTTGTTCCGGTGTGACTGGCCCTTCGCATCTTTGGCTCTGTCACGCAGGTGTAAAACTTTTGTTTGCAGAGCTTTAATATGGGACTACATCTCTACCTTTGTATGGCGCTTTCTAGCTAAGGTTGACATGTTCGCCTCCACCCTATCTCTGAACTTAGCTTAGTGAGCTTGTAATAACCCCCATACCAGCCACCAATGCATCCGATTTAGGTTCTAGGCTGGTTCTCACATCTTTAATGACCCCTAGAAGTTCATGAAAGCATTCTCCCTGTTTCTGTGAGGCAGACAGGGAGGCGTTTCACACCAGCCCAGTTTGGGGTGGTGTCAGATGGGAGTCACATCTCTCCTGCCTGACACTCTCAGAAGGTTATTGGTTTACCATTTTTATAATGAAGTGGGGAACGTTGGTACTGAGTTAACAGGGACACCTTGAGAGGTGGGTCTCTGTTCATGGGGCCGGGGCCCATCCCGCGGCTCAGTTCCACATGGAGTGCCGCCCCTGATGCCTTGGCTCTGATGACACACCGCAGAGGCTCGAACCACGGCAGAGGAGTCCGTGACAGGCCCTTAGTTGCAGCCAGTAGGGTGTATGGCCTGTGCAGGCCCTGTCCCGGCCCTATCTTGGCCATGCCTCCTAATTCCACACTCCTTAATGGCCATCTTATCTTATCAAGACAAATTGTACTTCTGATGACATCTGAGATGCAACAGATAATGCAAAAAAGTTACACTGTAGTAACAGAGATCACATCACTCTCCTTGAAAAGGAGCTCATCAAAACAAGCATTGGCAAAGCCAGTAGGTCTTGCCTATGCAAGAGATATTGGTTTAGCCATGTTGTACACCAGTGCAGCTGCTGTTCAACATGACTAAAAGTTGGCGGTGGAAAGGAGAGTGGTGTTTGGTAGAGTGGAGTGTTATGGAGTGGCATGGAGTGACATAGAGTGGCAATGAGTGGAGTTGAGTAGCATGGAATGAAGTTAAATGGAGTGTCATGGAGTGGCATAGAGTGGAGAGGCGTAGAGTGTTGTGGAGTGTTGTGTAGGGAGTAGAGTGTTGTAGAGTGAAAGGGAGTAGAATGGAGTAGAATGTCGTACAGTTGAGTGTCGTAGAATGGAGTAGAGTGTCAGAGTGTTGAGCCCCGTAAAGTGGACTAGAGTGTCAGAGTGGAATAGAGTATTGTGGCATCGAGTGTTGTAGAGTGGAGTGGCGTCGAGGGCATTGCGTAGAGTGGAGTAGTGTTGTAGAGTAAAGTGGCTTAGAGCAGAGAAGATTGTTGTAGAGTGTAGAGGCACAGAGTGGAGTAGTGTAGTAGAGTGGAATGGCATAGAATGGATTAGAGTGGAGTGTTGTAGAGTGGAGTGGCCTAGAGTGTCAGAGTGTAGTAGTGCAGCGGAGTAGTGTGTGTTAGAATAGAGTAGAGTAAAGTGCCATGGAGTGGCATAGAGGGAGTTGCATAGAGCATCCTAGAGTGGAGAAGTATCGTAGAGTGGAATAGAGTGGAGTAGAATATTATGGAGTGGAGTATTATGGAGTAGAACATTATAGAGTGGAGTATCATGGAGTGGAGTGTGGTGGAATGTTGTAGAGTGGAGTAGAGTGGCCTAGAGTGAAGTGGCATAAAGTTTAGTGGTGCAGAGTAGTTTGATGTAGAGTGCATTGGTTTTGAGTAAAGTGGTGTACAGTGCAGTGATGTAGAGTGCAGTGGTGTAGAGTAGAGTGCCACAGAGTAGAGTGGCGTAGAGTGGAGTGGTGCACTGTAGTTTGCAGTGGTGTAGAGTGCAGTAATGTAGAATAGAAAAGTGCAGGATGGAGAGGAGTAGAGTGGCATAGGATGAGGTGGCATAAAGTGCAATGGCATAGAGTAGATTGTTTTAGAGCAAAGTGAAGTGGCATAGAATGGAGTGGTGCAGGGTAGAGTGGAGTGGTACATGGTCAAGTGGAGTGGTTTTGGGTAGAGTAAAGACGTAAAGAGTAGAGTGGTGTAGAGTGCAGTGGTGTAGAGTAGAGAGCAGTAGCATGGAGTGCAGTAGTGCAGAGTAGAATAGAGTGGTGTAGCAGGGATTCCGTTCTCTTACAGAACTGTGCATAGAGATCCGGAACCTCAGTGAATTAGGATGACCCAAAACTCACCTCAGTTTCCAAAATCCCCTTACCAAGCTAGCTACAGTGTCTCATTGGTCATAACAAACTCCCAATGACTTAGACAAACCAGAACATGAACTTAGGTTACCTCAGGTATCGTGGAACACATGAACACTCTTTCGCTCTATAATCATTTCAAACCAGAACGTGGAGTAAAAGAGGACACGTGCACATTTGAAATATTTATTATTCAATGCATGGTTCTCAAACGCAGTATCTTATATAATACAAGAAAACATATTATAAGAATCAAAGTTATTAGCATAGTTACAAGTCCATAGTAAGCAAACGGTGATAGCATATTATAATTCTGAAATCAATAGAAATTAATAACATCTATTTCTCGCCCTCCCAATTTAGTATATTATATTATATCTATGAAGGTCTCTTTTGGGTTTTAGCAGGGCGGGCCCATACCTCTAAATGTCAGGAGGAGAGGATCACATAATCTGCTACCAGCTCTCTGCATGCGAAGCATCATCAAGTGTGTTTTTGCATTCTCAGTAACTCTATCTTAAACCCGCTTAGAGCCCAATGTTGGCAGCAACTGTATTTGTGTTATGTCTAATGTGGTGCGAGGATCAGACCTCCCAGCAACCTTGTGTTAGGTTATTCTTAGAGGGTTCAGCACTCAGTGTGCAGACAGTGTACCAAGCACTACTGATATCAGAACAATAACATATTATTCTCAAATAAATCACATCTTTCGTCTAGGTTGAAAGCTACAAAAAACAATTATGTGTCGTGTGCAAACTGAAGCCGAAGGAAAATATGTCGTTTAAACACTTAATAAACTCATGCTAACTTAACACAGTATATAGACAGTGGTGTAGAGTGCAGTGGCATAGAGTGGAGTGATGTAGAGTTGAGTGGCATTGAGTACAGTGGTGCAGAGTAGAATATAATAGCTTAGAGTGCTGTGATGTAGAGTGCAATGGCTAAGAGTGGCATTGTGTGCAAAAGTGTAGAGTACAGTGGCGTAGAGTACTGCAGAGTAAAATGTAGTGGCATAGAGGTGCAGTGGTGGAGAGCAGTTGGCATAGAGTTCAGTGGCGTAAATTGCATTGGTTTTAATGAAAGTGGTGTAGAGCGCATTGGCCTAAAGTAGAGTGGTGCAGAGTAGAGTAGAGTGGTGAAGAGAGGCACAGTGTAGATTGCAGTGGCGTGGAGTGTAGTTGCACAGAGTAGAGTAGGCTGGTGTAGAATGCAGTTGCATAGACTGGAGCAGCGCAGAGTAGATTGTTTCAGAGTAAAGTAAAGTGGCCTAGAGTGAAGTGGTGCAGAGTAGAGTGCAGTGCAGATGCATAGAATAGTGGCCCTGAGTGCACTGCCTTAGAGTGGAGTGGTACAGAGTAGAGTGCATTGGCTTAGAGTGCATTGGTATACAGTGAAGTGTTGCAGAGTAGAGTAGCGTAGAGTTGAGTGGCTAGAGTGGAGTGGTGCAGAGTAGAGTGGAATGGGGTAGAGTGCATTGGCAAAGAGTAAAGTGGTGAAGAGTAGAGTAGAGAGACATAGAGTGAAGTGGCATAGAGTGCAGTGTCATAGAGGGCAGTTGTGTACAGTAAGATTAGAGTGCCGTTGAGTGCAGTGGCATAGAGTAGAGTGGCGTAGAGTAGAGTGGTGTAGAGTGCATTGGCATAGAGTGTATTGTCGTAAAGTGCAGTAGAGTGTTGCAGAGTAGAGTGCCATGGCATAGAGTGCAGTGGCACAGAGTAGAGTGGCAGTGAGTTCAGTGGCGGAGAGTGCAGTGTTGCAGGGTAGCATGTTGTAGAGTGCAGTGGTGTAAAGTAGAGAGGCGTAAAGTGAAGTGGTGTAGAGTGCAAAGGCATAGAGTGGTGCAGAGTGGAGTGACGTAGAGAGCAGTGGCATAGAGTACAGTGGTGCAGAGTAGAATAGAGTGGCGTAGGGTTCAATGATGTAGAATGCAATGGTGTAGAGAAGAGTGGCACAGAGTGCAGTGGTGTACAGTGCAATGGAGTAGAGTAGAGTGTTGTAGAGTAAGGTTGCATTGAGTGCAGTGGTGCAGAATTGATTGGTGTATAGTGCAGTGCAGTAGAGCATATAGGTTTTGAGTAAAGTGGTGTAGGTACATTGGCATAGAGTGCAGCAGCATAGAGTAGAGTGGCGTAGAGTGCAGTGGCATACAGTAGATTATTTCAGAGTACGGTAAAGTGTTGTAGACTGCAGTGGCATAGAGTAGAGTAGTGTAGAGTGCAGTGTCATAGAGTAATGATCCAGAATAGATTAGTGTGGCTTAGAATGGATTGATGTAGAGTGCAATGGCGTAGAGTGGAAGGATGCAGAGTATAGTGCAGTTGCGTACAGTGCAGTGTAGAGTGGTGGGGAGTTCAGTGGTGGAGATTGCAGTGTTGCAGAGTGCAGTGACGTAGAGTGAAGTGGCACATAGTGGAGTGGTGCTGACTAGAGTGGAGTGGTGTAAGGTAGATTGGGGTGATGCAGACTAGAGTGAAGTTGTATAGAGCGTAGCAGTGTAGAATGCATTGACCTAGAGTGCAGTAGAGTGGTGTAGAGTAGAGTGGTGCAGAGTGCAGCGGTATAGAGTAGAGTGGCATAGGTTTCAGTGGCCAAGAGTGCAGTGGTGCAGAGTAAGATTTTCTTAGAGTGCGTTGGTGTGTAGTGGAGTGGCATAGAGTGCAGTGGCATAGGTGGTGTAAAAGAAAGTAGCGTACAGAGCAGTGCCATAGAGTACAGTGGTTCAACATAGAATAGAGTGGCATAGAGTGCAGTGATGTAGAGTACAATGGTGTAGAGCCACATAGAGTGCAGTGGTGTAAAGTAAACTGTTGTAGAGTATAGTGGCATAGAGTGCGGTGGTGCAGAGTAGATTGGCAAAGAGTGCAGTGGCATAGAGTGCAGTGGATAGTGTAGAGTGGTGCAGAATAGAGTAGGGTGGCGCAGAGTGGATTGGTGGAGATTAGATTGCAGTGGCATAGACTGCGGTAGAGTAGAGAGCAGTGGTGCAGAGTTCAGTGACACAGAGTAGATTGTTTCAGACTAGAGTGATAAAAATGCTGATGTATCTATACATATGGGCCCGTAGCTCTTCACATAAAATGGAGAACCTCAACATGAATTTTTGTTTAGCATGCCACAGAATGTGCATGTTCCTCCCTGCAGGCCTGTTGTTTCTCCCGGTAGGCCTGTTTTGAGGGTTATGTTACAGCCTCGTAAATTGGAGCACAAGAGGGGAACAAGCAGGTTCCACGGGGAGAGTAATCTGCATTCCTCTTGCTTTCGTATAAATGCTTTCACTTTGAAGTCACAGACAGAAAAGTAAACACCAAGCTCTGATGGAAGACAGGCTGACATTTGACCTCTGTGTTTAAATGCATAGCAAATGTGACATGATAAGAACAAGATTTAAAGGCCTGTTTACGGAAAGTGAGATCTTAGAAGGATACAGAATGATTGATTGATATAGCAAACAAGGATTGGGCCAAGGAAGAACAAACTACGGCTGGCAGCCTTAAACAAACAGAGCTAACACATAGAAAGCAATAAAATGTGAGTCATGAACCAGAAAGCCAATAGTAAGCAATGTGGGGGTGGGGGGGGGAATGCATTCCCAGGGAAGCTTTCTGAATGTTACCAAGATGCGGTTGCGTAAAAAGGTGGGGGTGCTGGGTTCAGTCTGCCTCGGCCTGAACAAGTTTTGGGAGCAGCACCCACCCCCATCTTATCTGCGGTAGTCATGTGCAGCAAATGCAGGAATGGCCACCAGCCCCCTTTTACATGTGGCTGCCCCAGCGAGGTAAATGCAGGTACCCCCACGGGTGGCCAAAGGTCTATCTACACCACTGCCAAGATGTTTTCAACAAACCAGACAGCTGTGCTGTCTGATAGGCCTTGACCTAATATTCAGCAAGTTTCACAACAAAACAGCCTTATCAAGCAATACACCAACTTCTCAAGAGATTGTATTTCAGACTTTTGAGTTTTGGATATTGTCTTCCATAATGTCATTATAGTACATTTATGTGGAGTAAAGTATAGTAAAGCTATCTTTATTTATATATACCTAGCATGCCGATATTTGGTCATCAATATTTTTGTTACGATTTCATGGTACCACAATAGTAAAGATTCGAAATACTGATACTATACCACTAGGAATTATGCAACACGTTGGCCAAGCAATTTGACAACAAATGTTCAGCATATCCCCCAACATATACAATCAAGCCCTCATCTCACTCACTCAACAATCATGATCCCCAACCATACACCTTTAAGGAATGTGTCATCAACCAGACCTTGTACTTCTTAGTCCCAATATTAGAATTTACTCTTACCAAACAAATTCAAACAGATGTGCCTGCTCCCCCACAGCAATCAAATTCATCATTGTGCTATGTTCCGATTTCATAAATGTTGCTTTCCCTCTTCCAACAGTACCTTCAAGAAGAGATAGTCCCTGACCAATTCAAAGAGCACAAAAAAACATCTTTAAAAAAACAACCTCAAACCTTATCAATCTCAAGAACTACAGTTGTGGCCCAATAGTTGGCTAAAATCATTGACTGTCATTTGTTTAACCAGTTGACACAACACCTGGAATTCCAGTCTTATCTAGACCCAGCCCAATTGGAATTTTGAACAGTGAGAGGGACAGAATCTGTACTCCTATCAATTTGAGGTGGCTTAAAAAAATGTTACTGTTAACACTGGGATTGTCATTCTTCTGGATATATGAGCAGCGGTTGACACAGAGAACCTCCAAACCCTTCCCAACAGGCTGAAAGTCAGCTTTCCACTCACCTAATTCTTTCCTTACTTTCAGAGAAAACGTAGACCGTGCAAACTCAACCATTCCAATGTGACAGCAGCCGAATACGTAGCGGAATCCATTGATGCAACCATCCCAGAGGCTTTGTCATCACCACTGGTCAGCACCTCCTAGCGCCCTAAATCACTTATTTGGTAAGTTGTGCTTCAACTGTGCCAATAACACATGAATTATCGTTAGGACTTAGAAATGCTCGTCCTCTAACAAGCACATACTCCATGTTTGCCTGCTTGTTTTTAACTTCTGGATGATGAGAAATCACCTCAAACATAGCCCTGATAAAACTGAGATCCTGGTCTGTGGCAGCCTAACAAAGTTTTTTAAACCACTGTCCTGGCCAAAATAGCCTAGACCGCTGCCCCAACCATCAAAACGAGTTCAAAACGTGGGTATAACCATGGACTCTAACCTCACTCTGGAACCACATGTCAATAAGGTAATTCAAACACACTTTACCACCTCTACACACTACGTCATTCTTCTTTACTTGATGCATCCCTAAAGGCTGCAGGCTGCAGGCTGCAGGCTGTGATTGCATTAATCTTTTCACACCTTGACTACACAAATGTCCTCTCTGCCCATCGGACAAGGAGAATTCAAAGGGTTCAAAATGCGCCATCTTACTAACCATCATACTCAGATCACCCGAGTTACAGGCTCTACACTGCGGTGCTTTTCCTTGTAACCAAACCTCCAAAATATTAGGCTGTAGATGCTTTGAGAACTAGCAATGCTTCCCTGACCACAAAATACCACCCAAGAAGAAGCACATAGGAGGTAAGCAGGTCTTTGTCTAGACAGCGGACCAATGGAACTCTGTAGCAAACATAAGCACATCTCCATCCTGCATCTGTTCCATCTGAACCAGTGGCACTTTACAAACTGCTAGAGCTCCACATGGTCCTTCCTCCTTTCCACCAACCTCCTACCCACCCTCCAATCTACCTTTCAACATATTAATATTACCTTCCAACATTGTCTTCACTGGTCTACATTTTAGGTGCCTCCTATAGTATGCATCTCCAGCCTGTCAAACATGTTCACCCCTACTCGTAGCAAATACTCTCTTTTCTTTCTCTTCCTCTTTCCCCACATCCCTCCTCCACTCTTGCAACCACCTAACACCCAACAGCAACTCTTCCTTCCATCATTATGTGGTAAATAAAATTACCGGGACTATTTTTCAATACATTAATAACAATAAGAATAGCTCATAAAATGAGAGGCAGAGTCCGTGGTATCTGAGTCATAAGGGCTTTAATTAAGATGACTCCACTCACTGAGAATCGGGTTCCATCACCACTAAGGTTCAGGAAGGGATATCTAACGTTTTATTAACATCACACATTATATATAGTAAAACAATACAATTGCAATGAATACAGTAGGCGTAACAAGTGAGAAGAGAGAGAGATAAGAACATATGGGCGTAAAAGGAGGCGTACACAGGGGTGTGCACTTGATGAGTCATAGAAGTGTCATAGGTGGGTGGATGCATAGAGAAAGTCTGCAGGGTCAGCAGAAAGCTTTACCCTACATGTGCGCGTAACTGATCATGACGTGAGAGTGACGTGCAACTGGGGAGAGCTGGGGGGTTGACTTTAGCACTAGTAGAGGAGCCTGGAGTCTGGGATGTCAGAACGACCTGCACCTCTGGCATATCTGATATCTTGTGTTTGGAGGATGTATTGTCTGAAGTAAAGGTCTCTCGAGCAGAGGCCGTTCATCATTAAATGCTAGTGGGTGCATATATTTCTTCGTGCATTGCGCGGGGCCGTGGGCCTACTATGGCAACGGGTTCAGTAAATCTCTTGCATGGAGACAGGAAGGCTAGGCCCTATGCTCTGCAGGCGGAAGATGTTTACCTATTTCACTAGACTGGAATGTGTTTTTGCGGAGGCTGAGCAGATAACTGTAGGCAAAATACCGTCTTGGCAGGCAGGCAGGCCAGGCCGGGCACCTCTCGGCTGGGCAGGGAGTAAGGCAGAGGTCAGGGATGCATACCTAAACTGCAGCTTGTCAGAGACAGAAGAGGCTCGGAGCCTGAATCCAGGGCCTGGATCGGCTGAGCCACAAAAACGTGTGCTTTGTGATATTAAAAGTGCACCATGAAATGCATTGGAAACGTAGGCCTTAGTGCAGAATTAACATTACATTCATGGAAGGCCTAATAACTGACATGCTAACATTAGACGGAAATGCAGGGGCATTATTATGACAGGCACGGGAAGGGAATTATACGATAACAGGGACATACATGGAGCATAGATACATGGATAGGGTGCGAGGGGGGGGGACACACTGACTACCTAAAATTTCTGTTTCCTCATTCCCTCCTTGGCCCCTACTGCGCCCTTTAGGATATATCTATTTTCATGAGACCATCTATTTGTTCATATAGCATCATTTGCTCGTCTTTTTTTTATTCGAGCACGGGAACGTGAACGTGGACGGGGAATGCAAGCAGTGGCACACAAGCCGCAAATCGCTGGGCCACATTGCAGACAGAGACAGCAACTGAATAGTATGAGCAGTACTATTCCTAGGAATGACAATACTTTCCATCCCCAGGCTGATATCACACTCCAGAGCCACCCGGACCAAGTCCAGGTGCCAGGATTCTGGTGTATCTGGTGAGCTATTTTATGGAGCCTTGTTATTGCTGAATACACTGATGGTGCGTTATTAGGAATAAACACACAACAACTGGAGCCGATCACTCTACAAGCTCCGCCCCTATCGGCCAGGATGACGTCAAGAACAAGGCGGTTCTGAAGAACGACAAGTCTCATAGCAGACTGCTCCTGGGTTAAGTTACCTAGGGCAGAAGTAGTTTCGTTCACTACTGCTTCCAAAGTTCTGGTTAATCTACGTATTAATTCACTATTTTGAATGGGACCTATGAAGAAAAAGAATCCTTTATTGAAATCTGTATATTGCTCCAATGTTGTCTCAGTCTGATCGACAATTGGGGACTCGATCTCCCTCTTGTGTCTTACATGTACGAGTCGGGAATCTCGATGATAATCGGATGGGGCTAGAAAAACTGGTGGCAGTAAGAATGCAATATAACATGTTCCACCCCAATCTAAGGGCAGACGTACATAAGCTGTCTGACCACAAATAAAATAAGAATGGCGGGAAGCTTTGAAAGTAGACTTTCCTTTATCACTGAATTCGACCACAGTATTACAATCACTGTGTCCTAGGTGTACTGAACCATTTTTCCTAACGCATAATTCACCTTTCACTGGTAAGACGGTTATAAACGGTAAATCTGTATTGGCCTCGGACTGGACATTCAGAATCATGAGGTTAAGGGAAAAAATTCCTAATTCGTATACTTCATTTTCTAGATCGGTCCCTGTCCTTTGGGGAAGACCGTCTTTGTCTGGGAAACATGCTTTATTCATAACTGTATTCAGGTCTCCCCATATCCAATCACCCTGGGAAACTGTGGACTTACTACCTAGTGATGACATTAAAGCAAACCATGCTCCACACGAACCATTGTGCGAAAACGGATAAGGAAAAAGGGGCAGAGCTCCCTTCATTTTCTGGTAAGGTGGGAGTCGGCCACATACCCAGCAATTCGTGACATTACTGGTCTGGTGAGAATGGTGTAACATACGGATAAAAGTGTTGTTGCGCAGTGCTAGTCGATAGGATAGTTCGTGAGGTGGCAGGTCACTGAATGAGTGCTCTACAGTGTCATTGAAAGAAGAATGTACATGTGAACCAAGTGGAGGAAAGAAAACATGTAGCGTCAAGCTTATACATATAATCGAAATACTTAAAAAAAACATAATAAGCAAGGTAACTATGCATCGACTGCGTAGATTTTTGCAATATTTATCTCTCATTTGTCTCTGTCTATCTCTCTCACTATTTGGGTCTACAGTCTTATACATGTCAGGAACCTGTCTAACCGCTTCACCCGAGGGGGACTTAAACAATTAAACGCTGTCTGACTTACTAGACCGTAATTTAGAACGATACTCCTGTTGCAGAGTTTTTTCTAGAAAAGGGAGTTTAGTGTCAGTGTCGGAACAGTTCTCAGAAACCTTCGTGAAACAGTCTTTGGAATCCTTTCCTGAGCCAAGTCCATGAAATCGCTTCACGTGGTGGGCATGGATACAGCCCTTACGTCCTTCCACTTTGATAGACGTCCTCGTCGTCAGTAGCACAAGCTTCGGTCACTTCCAACGCGGCTCCAGGGGGCTTGACCGGTCAAAATTTCTCACCAGGACTAGATCACCAGGGACGATGGCGTGGTCCTTAACCTGGGTGTTGTCTGGGAAAGCGGCGGCAACCTGTGAACGACAAGAGAGTAGTGCAGACATCAAGGAAGCCAGGTAATCTGTCAGCATATTACTGTCAACGTCTGTGATTTTTCTCTGCATAGGCGTACCCCACATATTTGGCGGTCTACCGAAAACAACCTCATATGGAGATAGTCCGGTTCTGGAATGAGCTACCATACGCATGTAAAAGAGGGCAACTGGCAAGGCTACCATCCAATCTATGCCTTTTCCTGCACAGACCTTCGCTAACCGTGTTTTCAGAGTCTGATTGTGTCTCTCGACAAGGCCAGCTGCCTCTAGGTGTCGTACGCAATGGAACTTCCACTGGTACCCTAACAGAAGAGATACTTGTTTCATTAATTCAGAAGAGAATGGTTGTCCATTATCTGAGTACACGACACGGGGCAAGCCGTATTGCGGAAAGAATTCACGGACCAACTGTTTGGCAGTGGTCACAGCAGTGTAATCTGGAACTGGGTACGCTTCCGTCCATCTGGATAGGGCACATACAACTACGAGGACATACTTGAATCCTCGACATCTGTCCATCTGGATATAATCCATCTGGAGGACTTCAAAAGGGTGGTCAGGAGGATGAAATCCACCTTGTTCCACCGCAATGCCTTTGCCTGGATTGAACTGACAACAGATCATGCATGTACGCACTTTCTGTTTCGCTGCTGCACGTAAATGCTTGTTGAACCAGATGTTCTGTATACTATCTAACATGGCTTTCTCTCCTAAGTGTGCTGGACTATGTGCTGTATTAATGATAGCTTGAACCATGGAGTCAGGGAGAAACCATGTGGTTTTTCCCTTTGTCATCCATCCCTGATCTGTCTGGACCCCTCCTTGTTCAGTCCATTTCTTGATTTCGTCTGGAATGGCATGTGTCTGTATGTCGAGTACATCTTGTGAGGGATCCCTGACTGTCATGCAATTCTTCAGTGATGGTACTTCAGTCTTTGTCGTGTCGGATGGAATGCCTGTATGAGTCTGTGCTGTAAGTTTGGCTGTTCGATCTGCCAGGTCGTTACCCTGGGAAATAGTGTCAGTGACTTTCGTATGTGCTTTGCACTTCACGATGGCTATGGCTGTAGGCAAGTGTATTGCATCTAACAGAGCTTGAATGAGGGGACCATGCTGTATCTTGGCTCCATGAGAGGTCAAAAAACCTCTCTCCTGCCAGAGGACACCGAAGTCGTGAACGACTCCGAATGCATACTGTGGATCTGTGTATATATTTACTTTCAGGTTCTTGGCTCGTATACAGGCTTGGGTCAGAGCGACGAGCTCAGCTGCTTGGGCAGACAAGGTGTCAATACGATGTGTTTCTATAACTTCAGTTTCAGTGGTCACTGCATACACGGCCACTAACTCTCCTGTGCTTGTTCTCATACATGAACCATCCATATAAAGTGTCAAGTCTGGGTCGGGAAATGCAATGTCTGTCAAGTCTTGTCTTGGCTTCGTCACTGTGTTAATGACTTCCACACAGTCGTGTGGTGTAGGGTCTGCTGTGATTGAGGGTAAAAGCGTAGCTGGGTTTAGTATGTTGCAACGTCTGATCTCTATGTGAGGCTGGAACAGTGTCAATTCATATCCTGTCAGTCTTGCTATGGTCAAATGTTGTGTCTGTGTCCGGTTTAAGAGAACTTCCACTGAGTGTGGAACCTGTACTGTCAAGGGATGTCCTAACACTATGGAGTCGCTTTGTCTGATGGCTAGAGCTGTTGCTGCAACTGATGTTAGGCACGCAGGCAGAGCCTGGGCCACTGGATCCAATGTACTAGAAAAGTAAGCACAAGGCTTGTGTTTTCCTGCTTGATCTTGTGTAAGAACAGATAATGCTGTGCCATCGCGTTCAGTCACAAAAAGTGTAAAAGGTTTGCTGTAACATGGTGTCGCTAAAACAGGTGCTTGACATAGAGCTTTCTTCAGTTCATCAAAAGCAAGTGTATGTTCCTGAGTCCAAGGGAGGACAGTCGAAGTCACTGCCTCCTGTGTTGTCAATTGTATAAGTGGTTTAGCTAGATATGCATACTGAGGAATCCATTGTCTACAGTAAGAAGTGAGGCCAATGAAGGCCCGTACTTCCTTTTGTGTCTTGGGCTGTGGAAGATGTGCAATTAACTGAATTCGGTCAGGTGTCAACTGTCTACCCCTCTTGGACAGCAAGTGTCCAAGGTATACCACTTGCTGGGCACAGAATTGTAGCTTTGAAGGGGACACTTTATGCCCCTTGTCTGCCAGAAAATATAAGACATTCAGTGATGCACGTTCGCAGTCTCGTTCTGTCCGTGCTGTGATCAATAGATCATCAACGTATTGGAGCAGGGCAGTGTCAGTAGGCATGTGAATACTGTCTAGTTGTCATTTCAGAGCTTGACTGTAAATACTAGGGCTTTCTGTGAACCCTTGAGGAGCCCTTGCAAATTTGAAGCTTCGGCCATTTAAACAGAATCCGAAAAGGTACTGGCTTTCCGGATGGATTGGGACACTAAAGAAGGCGTTCTTGAGATCTATGACAGTAAAGAACGCTGCTTCGGAATCAATTGCAATCAATAGGGAAGAAATGTCTGGGACCACGGGATACTGGGGTATTATGCATTTGTTCAATTCTCGGAGGTCAATCAATAGTCTGTAGACCGGTGGTGCATTTGGGTCAGTTCGTTTAAGAATCGGAATGATAGGAGAATTACATACATTGGAGTCAGTTTCTACAACCACTCCTTGTGCAATGAGTTCGTCAACAATTTTTAGTAAGGCCACTACAGCCTCGGGTGGTAACTTGTATTGTCGGATTCGTGGCAGTACAACTCCTTGTTTGAGTGTGACACGGTATGGTGTAATGTGCATGTAACCTACATCAGTCGGACCTTGCACCCATAAATGCTGTGGTACATTCTGAAGTCTGGGATCAAAATCTCTCAACACATAATGTCCTTTAAAATCACGTAAAAACAATCTCACTCCTTCCGGAGAACAACAAATCACTGCACCCAGTTCTTTCAATGTTTTTATACCAAGCAAGTTTTCTGGACATGATTTCGTAAGCAACAAGTCTGTAGTGCGGGACAATGGACCAACTTCTAGGGAAACTGGCTTTGACACTTCGTTAACAATAGGCTTTCCTGAAAATCCCAGGGAAGTATTTCGTGAGCCTGAGAGGGGTGCCCCTGGAACCTCATCGTGACTGATGGTAGTTCTGCTCGCCCCTGTGTCAATCAGAAATTTTCTGTCTTTCCCCAATACCTGAATATGTACATAGGGACCCTCTTGATCTACAGGAACCTCGATAAGGGGCAAGCCAACCTCCCTCTCTAGGCTATTTCATGAGTACTGTTGATAATCAGGGTAATCTGACTGTGCATACTGGTACATTTGTTGCGTGACATGTTGTGTGGCAGCTATGGGTTGGGGTACAGCTACTGTCTGTTGTGCGTTCTGTGGAGGTTGCGTGTTCTGCGGGATGTGTTCCTGTCTAGGAGGACGCGGTCTTTCTTTCGTCTTGCCTGTAGCTATATTGTGTTTCAGGACAGTACATTCATTTATATAGTGACCTGGCTGCTTGCAGTAGTTGCAGTTCCCTTTGACAGGTGCCGCGCCCTTTCTCTGACCATCGGCGGCTGGAACTGATTGGGCAACTAGTACTTTCATTTTCGTGTCTTTCATACGTCTCTTTTCGTGTTCCTGTTCTTCTCTAATTCGGTTCTGATGGTACTGTAACATTTGTAACATTTGGGAAGGGCTATTAGCTTGCCAGGTACTTTCAACCTTCAGTACTCTATTTTTAATCTGGGGTAAGGAATTCTCTACTAATTTGGTCACAAAAAGATGTGGATACGATTCACTACTTGTCTTTAGGCCACTATTAATAATAAAACATTTTTCAAATCTAGAATAGAAATCACTAGTGTCTTCATCTTGTTTCTGTTTGCAGGCTGAAATGGCATCCCAATCTTCCTTTTTGGTAATCAATAATCTCGGTAAAACCTGTATCAATAGCTCGGGTAATTCTTTAACTTTATCCCCGAGACCAGTACCAGGAGTTCGTGTATTATCCTCGTTTTCTAATAATGTCCAGTTAATCTTTTTCTCTCCTACCTCTCACTCTTTTTCTTTAAGTTTTTCGTAAATGCCTGCAGGTAACAGTACTTTCAACATTTTAATTGTATCAGCATATGTATACTCTCCCATGCGGAGCATGTCTTTTATTTCACGGTGGAACCCTGCTGGATCTTTATCATGACAGGGCAGTAATTTTTTCATTTCCAATAATTCCATTTTTGTCAAGGGAGTGTAAACGTATACTCGTTGAGCGTACCCGCATCAGTTCTAACGGGATGAACCTCTCGTAAGGGATTCTGTCTATGTAAAAGGTCTTTCTTTCTCGGTGTGGAACAGGAACAAAATGTGGTGTCAGGAAAGTCATGTACTTATGTCGTTGTTCTAGTATGACATTAATTAATTCGGACCTAAACCTCTCCATCTTGCTAGGAGTAAATCGTCCAACAATTTATATAGGGGACCTGGATCAGAACGCTGACTCTCGTACATTGTGATGAGATGTTGAATCATGTAAGTACCAGCTAAACGCTGTTCTTCCGGAAGAAGACTCAAAAATGTTTGCGCTACTATGTCATCCTTATATATGTTAGAATTTCCAGCCCATTGAACTGCTGACCGGGCTAGTTCTTGTTCATGCATAGTACTAAGTTCGCTACTCCCTACTCGTTGTTTTAATACTTGGTCAGTGGCTTGGAATATGTGTTCAAGGGAATATTGTTCTGGTATGGGAGAAAGAGAAAGTTTCTTGTATTCTAGGCGTATGGGTCTATCAAAAGGTCTTGCCCTACCTACGTAATTTATTCTACTAGTGTCCTCAATTGCTAAATCATCGTCCTCTGAGACTTCGTCATCTTCTTTCTCAGCTTCTTTCTCCGCCTGTTCTCTCTCGTGTATCTCAACAATCTCTTTACGAATTTTCCTGTACATGGCTTCTACACAACTCTGTTTATCATGTTTACCAGCAGCTATGTTGTCACTCCAGTTTGTCAGGACTTTAGTTACTTCTTTATTTGGCTGGTCTTGTTCCCTGATCAAACAATTAATCAAAAACTGTAAGAGCATACGTTGAAGCTCCACTTTTCTATGTGCCATGGCCTCGTGAATACTTTCTGGTCCCTCCCCCGTTCTAATGAAGTGGTATATCTTGTCTAAATGTTCCTTCATGTCTGGTAGAATAAGCAAGTAATTTGTAACGCGTCTTAGTCGTACTGAATATATAATCATTGAACCCTCCCCTGGTACTGGATCATATATACAATCTGTAAGGTGCTGTCTAAGATATGCGGGTGTAGCTGCCTTTGGCGTGTGCTGTAATGCTAGATCTCGTAGTGATGATCGTTTTAACTGAGGTGGGGTGTGCGGCGTCTCTCGAGAGTGCCCCCCTCCCGTTGCCCCCAAACTGGAATCGCCTAGGCTTGAATCGGCTTTTACTGGCTGTGCTGTCGCTGTCAGTGTAGTCGCTGGTAATGCAGGTTGATCTTGGACTACAGGTGCTGGGAGAAAAGGATTCGGAGGGGGGTTGGTAACAGGAGGAACAGTGGGGGGATTCGTGTTATGAACAGGGTTGGGAGGATTAGTAGGAGGTACACGTACGTTTACATACTCTGGAGCAGCGTCATCTAAATAGGAGGAAAGGAAAATGTCCGCTGCGGTCTGTTTATGACTACGGAGTTTAGTCGGGATCAGTGGTTGCGGCAAGTTACTGGGTACTTCCGGGGTCACTTTAGGTAGGCCCTCGGCGAGAAGGGGATACATGCCTTTAATAAGGGCATTTCTTTGTCTGTCTAATTGTTCTGCTCTAACTCGTTCACCTTCTTCTAGTAATTCCTTTTCTTGGGATTTTTCTGATGCTTCTCTACTTCTCTCTGCTTTCTTAATTTCTTTCTCTGTTCTTCTATGCGCTTCTTTACGCCACAACTGTATGGCATCTTTCTGGGATTGTCTGGCTTTCTTTTTCCACAGTGCTTCCTCTACCCTCATGATACAATCAGCATCCCATGTCCCTGAGACAGGCCATCTATACTTCTCTTCCAGATCTTTAGTGTAGTCTACCCATAAGTCTAAGTACAGTATGGCATCTAAGCCATGTTTGTGGTACATAAAATGTCCGGGAGTGTCCCTAGGTGGGACGGGAACTGCCTCTTCGAGTATCCCTTTCCTGGTTCCTATTTGACGTAATTTCGAAAACAGCGGCATGTTTGAACTGACTTGAACGAAAAACACATTAAGCACAATAATAGACTGTAAACAATCATTCATACCACGACATTAAAACATTGCGAAGCAGATACTACTTGGTACATAGAATAACACAATTCTGAAAATCTCGAAAAACAACACTAGAATACTGGATGCACTGCTAGAACAGTACAGTCATACCGGTCTCATAAAGAGACACGTCATACCGCATCCACCTTAATGGACACGTCTATACCGGATCTGTGTACCCAGACCCGTCTTGACCGGGCTCAAATAAATGAACCCGTCTATATGCGTTCCCAACAACGGTACTCACCGGGAAGCAAAGCTGAAGGCCTCGGAAACTCGACACTGGACTGGACTGCTACGGCTTCTTGCTGCTACGCATGCGCCTCGGACCAGGTGGGCCTCCGGATACCTCGGACCTTGCTCTCTCGGCTTGGGCTCTGGTCGGGACAGTCCGCATTCCTCACCGCCTCCTGTGGATGCCTGGTCGCAGTCTCCGTCTCCTCCGTGGGCCTGAGGGAGTTAGCAGGAAAACCCGCGAATGTGCACAGAAGGGGGTCCGTCACGGCTGTAGAATGGGTCAGGGGGCTGCGTTACATCGCCGGCGCGTGGGGAAGGGGACTGGTCCCTATTCGGGCGCCAGATTATGTGGTAAATAAAATTACCGGGACTATTTTTCAATACATTAATAACAATAAGAATAGCTCATAAAATGAGAGGCAGAGTCCGTGGTATCTGAGTCATAAGGGCTTTAATTAAGATGACTCGAGTCACTGAGAATCGGGTTCCATCACCACTAAGGTTCAGGAAGGGATATCTAACGTTTTATTAACATCACACATTATATATAGTAAAACCATACAATTGCAATGAATACAGTAGGCATAACAAGTGAGAAGAGATAGAGATAAGAACATATGGGCGTAAAAGGAGGCGTACACAGGGGTGTGCACTTGATGAGTCATAGAAGTGTCATAGGTGGGTGGATGCATAGAGAAAGTCTGCAGGGTCAGCAGAAAGCTTTACCCTACATGTGCGCGTAACTGATCATGACGTGAGAGTGACGTGCAACTGGGGAGAGCTGGGGGGTTGACTTTAGCACTAGTAGAGGAGCCTGGAGTCTGGGATGTCAGAACGACCTGCACCTCTGGCATATCTGATATCTTGTGTTTGGAGGATGTATTGTCTGAAGTAAAGGTCTCTCGAGCAGAGGCCGTTCATCATTAAATGCTAGTGGGTGCATATATTTCTTCGTGCATTGCGCGGGGCCATGGGCCTACTATGGCAACGGGTTCAGTAAATCTCTTGCATGGAGACAGGAAGGCTAGGCCCTATGCTCTGCAGGCGGAAGATGTTTACCTATTTCCCTAGACTGGAATGTGTTTTTGCGGAGGCTGAGCAGATAACTGTAGGCAAAATACCGTCTTGGCAGGCAGGCAGGCCAGGCCGGGCACCTCTCGGCTGGGCAGGGAGTAAGGCAGAGGTCAGGGATGCATACCTAAACTGCAGCTTGTCAGAGACAGAAGAGGCTCGGAGCCTGAATCCAGGGCCTGGCTCGGCTGGGCCACAAAAACGTGTGCTTCGTGATATTAAAAGTGCACCATGTAATGCATTGGAAACGTAGGCCTTAGTGTAGAATTAACATTACATTCATGGAAGGCCTAATAACTGACATGCTAACATTAGACGGAAATGCAGGGGCATTATTATGACAGGCACGGGAAGGGAATTATACGATAACAGGGACATACATGGAGCATAGATACATGGATAGGGTGCGAGGGGGGGGACACACTGACTACCTAAAATTTCTGTTTCCTCAATTCCAGGAACCCCTAGAACCCACCACACTCTGTCCTTCTCAGTAGAATACATCCTCAAGTCTGCACTCAGTTAGCTCCCCACACTTCCTAGCCTTCTACCCTTCTACTCTCTCCCCATCCCCCCTCTCTTGCCTCTTTTGTTGCTCACTTACCACAACTAACCCCTTCCCCTCATACTCTTTCCATTCCCGCCTTTTACTTACACTCCTTTTTAGTCTGCCAGCAACCCTTCCCTCTGACTCACACAGCTTTCACTTATGGTCTACACCCACATCTTACCTCACCCACATTTGGACACATGCCACAACTTACCACCCCAATTACTCGTCGTCATAAATTCCCTCTCTTTCTATGTTACTACTCTTATTGTGACTTATGAGGCTGCTAACCTAGATGCCACCAAGAAATAATGTCACAACATAATGTGTGACCTTGTACACTGTTGACTTTCGCAACATTGGTTAGCTCCTCTGTTCATCGACAGGCGTACTTCATGGTAGGGCCATAAGCCTTGCTGAGTTTTGGTGTGATGGATTTAGGACTAGCCTCTCAGATGAGAGAGGGAAACGCAGGTAGCGTGGATGTGGGGATTGAGGCACTTGTTTGGATGACTGATGCTGGATACGGAGGAAGTTTCGATAAGTCACAACATTGTGTTTGGTAGGAACATACTGCACCACCCCAGAAGGTTGGCGACACCAGTGGGTCTGCTTGGCGAATGGGTACTTTTAAAGACATGTTGCCTGGTTATTACGTTTTATAGTGTACATGTGTATCATCTTCATAATTACAGTGCGCTGGTGTGTGTGTGTCTTTTCCCAAAAGATGCTCCTTTGTAAATGTCTAGAGATCCAATGCACTCCTCACAGATCTCTGATCTTCATAGCTATATGTTATTTTTCCCTGCTCCTTCATCTCTCCCCAAATATTTTCTACTGCCCAGTGCCCCTCTTTTTACCTATCTTCTTGATACTGTCCCAGTGCCAATGTACCTGTGTTAATGCACTCTGCCTCTCACCATAGGTACTTCAGCTTTTCTCTCCTCTGCCATGCTAGTGTTTCTCTCCTGGGACTTAAGTTACTCTCCCTGTCAGTGGTGACTGCAATGGCTTGGTGAAGTCGCTAGAAATGGACGTGAAGGCAGAGCGTAGCTCTGGGAATGGGAAGGTAATGACTGAATTCCGCCTGGCTGTGCTGCTGGAGCTGCACTTGCTCCTGCTCCAGAGCTGGTAGTAGGCCCTGGTGGCATGGACACCCATACCAGGAAGCCAAACTCTAGCTTACGCTGCACAACGAGTAGTCAGTGGCTGGTCAGCCCTCTTACCTGTCATGCTGAACCTATCAATCTGGTTTCCTCACTTTAGATTCACCACCGTAAAAAGGTGAGCAATTGTCTCCAGAGTATTTGCTGATTTGATTTTTGTTAATGCAGTTATACAATTTAGATGACTGTAGTTTGATCTGAGTATGTAGATACCACTGGGGTTCGAAGTCCCACTTTATTCTTTTTGCATAGGAAAGCCCAACTACTATACAGAGCATCTGCCGCACTGCAACAATACTCCATATCATGCCATTTTCTATTCATTTAAGATGTGTAATCTCTTATAGCCAGGTAGTGTTGATTCTAAAACTGCGGTGTTATAGGTCTGACTAACTACCATTCACCACAACAAACTGAAACTGGTCCCAAAAAGAACCCATTGACTCTCCATCTCACAAATCACTGAATAACCCATTGAACACGCGTGCAGACACGAGTCAGTTGCTGAAATCGATTAAGTCTCAGTGACACCTATAGCCTAGAATTGATTTTAGCCTACTATTTTAACTTGATTAACTTTTTTAAAAGAACGTGTATTGCTGAACTTCTTACCTGCACTCTGCGCTTTATTATTCTGCTGTGTTTACGCCCGCACCCCGGTCAACCACGGGGATTTCCGGCTTGTTGTGGAGGGTGCCGGCGTCTTAGAATCCCGGTCTCCGGTTGCTGGGAGCTGTTGGGGGCGGAGCAGGGTAGTTAGTGTGAGAAGTTGGCCCGATATGCAGCGTTCGCTATTCTAGCGACCACTATGTATCGTTCCAAACGACCCTTATGGTGATTGGTTGTAAGTCAACCTTAGACCAGCTATCCTAGTAGCGTGGATACGAGCAGTCTTCGGGCTAAACTCTAGAGGGCGTGTTAAGCCAGCTGTAATACCATCACATACCCCTTGAACACCAAGTGAAAGGACACCACACAAGTGTTATGAAAATAAACAGTATATTTATTAGAATCACAACAGCCCTGTACTCTTTATGAGGACAGGGTACTAAGCACAGAACCAAAGCTCTTAGAAAATACTTCAAGTGCACAATTCAAAACAAGTGCCTGAGGGCACGGAAAGTTTAGTGGTCTCGGGCGGACCCGATAAGGCAAGTCGGAAGCGAGGGACTCGGGACCCTAGAGTAAGGAGGCTATGCAGGCACCGAAATGCCGAAGTTACCTAGCCACGAGGGCTGCGGCTGCACAAGTCTTACAGGCGTCGGGGGTCTTCGCTGACGAGCCAGGAGCCGGAAGAAAAGGAGTTGCTGGCCGGCGACCAGTGATGAATAGTTCGTAGAGATCCAAGCCTGGATCAGTGATCGTTGATACCTGAAAGCAGAGGGGACCAAGTTCGTACTACTAGCCAGTAGTCAGAGGGTACCAGGAAGGCACCGGATGGCCGTCACCTCGACTAGGTGAGTGGGCGACGCTAGGCTCTGCAGTCTCACGGACCAGGAGGCGTTGTCGGCGACCAGGATGGAGGTGCGAGCTGTCCCACGGAGGTTGATGCTGTCGGCGTCGCTGGGCCCAGGACTGGGGCAACAAGCCTTGGCAGATTTCAGGGCCACGTGGTGGGCCTAAAATGGCTTCTTGAGTGGACCAGGAGGGTCCGGGGTGCTCCTCTCGGAAAAGGGAGCAAGGGCTGGTCTGGAGCAACCAGACCAGCAGCGTTGGTTGTCGGATGTCGTCAAAGAAGGGCACAAGCCCGCGGCTAGTGACCAGACAACGTGCTGAGCAGCGAGCAGAAGGGCCCCACGCAGATCGTGGAGATGCTGGGAGACTGCACTTCGGTGCTGGAGCTGCTCAGGGTCGGGGCTTCTCGGACCCCTGAGCACTCACCACAGAATTGCTTCGATGGTCGTGCTGATTAAGAAAGCGTGCAGGTTTTGATGATGGCCGGTCCCTCGAGGTCTCGTCGCACCCACAGATCTCAGCTGAGCTGACGACGTGGGTAGAGGTCAGAGGTGCCAGGGAAGCCGGTTCTCGTCGAGCTGGGCCGTCGGATCCTTGAGGAAGGACTTGCAGCAAACCGCAGAGTTCTTAGATGGTGCCTGCGGGTGCAGGGTGACTACTCCTTAGCCACAAGGGAGAAATCTTGAGAAGAGTCTCGAAGTCCTTTCGTAGAAAGTATTCTTGATTCAAAGATGATCTGATTTGGAAGGGTCCCCGCTCCGGCCTTTATCCTAAAGAAAGGGGTGGGTACATGACTAGGTCCTGCCCTAAGGGTGGGACCAGGAAGGGGGGTAGTTACACCCCTCTCCCCCTGCTGGACTTTCCCCAGGTCAGGGGCTGTGCGCCCCTGGAACTGGTTCTAGCCGGCAGATGCGTAGTGAGCACCGGGGTGCCACTCCGCAGTCACCTTCTTGCAAAGCCCTACCTACCCAGAATACACAAACCCTGTCTGGGACGGTGCGAACACCGCCCTTGACAGGAAACCCTTTGTCCAAGCTCTCCTCGCTGGAAGGACTCCCAGCAGCAGGAGGTCAGACTTGTGTCTGTGGTGGCAGCATCCATTTTGTGGAGCTGAGGCTTCAGTTAACTTTAACCGGGGTTCACAGTTACGTACATGTCGTGTCCCTCTAGAAGGGTGGAATGCTAACCTCGTCGCCAGAATTGGTGAGGGGGCAGCAGCCCGATTCGTATGACACCTTACTCGACATGTCTTGATAACGCGATACCGAAGTTACCGATATGATACGCGTTATCATGGAACAGCCATTGGGTCTTGGTTCCGCAAGCTGCAACCGGGCTCGGCTCGTGCCAGAGCCCAATTCACACGGTTCCATGCACTCTGCCTTCAGGATTGTCAAGGCCTGCCATAGGAGTGACTGAGAGGAACTCGGGTGTCCATTTTAAGGTTAGGTATAGGGATACTACACCTACAGCAACAGGCGAGTACGCCACGTGGCCCCAGCTGTCGTGCAGCCAGTTGTGTCAGATTTAGATGGCCATCCAGGGGTGGCATAATACATGCTTCAGCCCCTGGTAGGCCCTGGGTACACCGATGCCCTGAGTTACAGGGTCTGACAGGGTGGCCCAGTTCCAATTGGGTAATGCACCTAAGGTACACATATCAATTTAGCGAGAGAACAGCTAGGCTGTGGGTCTGATTGGCAGGCCCACAGCCCGAGAAAGTCATAAACCAGTGAAACAAAAGCAAAAAGTCCGGGTGATCATAGGATTGCAGACCCTACTCTCCTACAGTTAGCTCTCTAGTGCTTGAAGCCTACTTAAACAGCATGCCTTCCTTGTCGCGCAGCGGACGAGCGCAGACACAAGTCAGTTGCTGAAGTCGATTAAGTCTCTGTGACACCTATAGCCTAGCATTGATTTTAGCCTACTGTTTTTAAATTAATTAGCTTTTTTAAAAGAACGTGTGTTGCTGAACTTCTTACCTGCACTCTGCACTTTATTAATCTGCTGTGTTAACGCCTGCACCCCAGTCCACCACGGGGATTCCCCGCTTGTTGTGGAGGGTGCCGGCGTCTTAGAATCCCGTATCCGGTTGCTGGGAGCTGTTGGGGCGGAGCAGGGCGGTTAGCGCTCTAGTGCTTAAATCCTACTTAAAAAGCATGCCTTCCTCGTTGCGCAACGGAAGCGCCAAGGGTGCGCCAAAACCAAGCCCATCTGCACCCATCCACGGCCGGCCGGGGCCACTCAACATGCCTGTTTTTAGGTCGAGGACCGTCACACTGCGTAGCAGTGGGCCGAGCCGAAGATTTTATGTTTCTTAGAGGGGGTTGGAACCCGCCCCTCTTCTCCATTGGCTGGCTTCCTAAATGGAGGCTAGCCATTGGATGAGAGGGGCGTCACTCCCTTTAAGCCCCGTCTGTTTCGGATTCGGGGGCGTGGTTTTTGCGTTCTTTCTATCTGTGACGTCATCCGTCACTCAGCAAAAAACACGCCCCGATTCCGAAAATTTCGGAGCTTTGCTGCCGCCATTTTTTTTGTCTTGTTTTCAGCCTCCGGCTCAAGCAGGCTAAAACGAGGACGCCTCTCTGCAGGGCGATGCCAGGAAGTGCTGATGGTTATCGCTGCATGCCAAGGCAGGGAGCAGGCACACCGGGTGAAGAGAAAAAGGAGAGACGCAAGCAGGCGAGGCGGGAGCGGCTGACTCACTCCACTGCTGCTGGGCACCGAGGGAAAGTCACTTAGTGTTCATCGCCAGGGAGAGAAGAAACATGCCGTCTCTCAAGGTCTGCATCGTGGGCTCTGGAAACTGGTAGGTGCCACATATCTTTGAGCCATCGGGTAACCTTACCCAGAAGCCCCTTTTGTTAATCTTCCACTCCAGAGAGGCTTGTTGATCAAGAGGTTCTTTCTATTTGTGCGAAAGAAAGGGAAGCCTGAGAAGTGATACATCCGTGGATAAAACCAATTGGTAACCCTCAAAGGAACTAGGGCGATAAGGCGAATGCGGCACTTGTAGGAAATAAAAGAATCCCACTGTTCATTTAAATGAGAAACAACACGTGTGAAGTAGGAATCGGGGAGGCGGAGGGGAGGGAGGGTGATCGGCAGGGGCATTGCTTTAGGCGCGGAGTAGGGGGTTGTGGGTGCAGGAAGTATTCTGAAAGACCTTAGGGAAGAACTATTTACAGAATATGACAGAAAGTGTTTGTATTAAATAGAAATGATATCTTTGCGGGCGTGGTAAAAAGGTTAAAAGTGACACTAATATGTCTCTGTATAACAATTCGCAAGAGTAATGCTCATTTACTGTAGGGTGACATATATGCTGTCTAAGACAACGCACATTACACTACAGGCCACCTTTAATGCTTTCAGTAGTGCTTATACAGGGTCTGCAATGTAAGGCTTCCTACCGACAGAATGATGGTTCCAGGTCTTCGCCTAACAATCGTGTCAGTGACTCTAGCAGTATATTATGTATGCGTCACTTCCGGTTTCTTAGACTTTGGCACCAATAGGTACATGCTGTGCCTTTTATCGTCTTCCAATCCATGACATGTATGCACTAGTAGCACAATATCAGTTCGCGCTTACAATTTCTTTTCTGCTGTTAGTGCTGTATTCAATGACATCACTCGAAGTTATCCAGGCACAAGGAATATTTAACACCAAGTGCTTTTATGTTTCAAACAAGGCGTGATGTTAAACTGCGGGGAAACAAAATCAGCGGTAAAGAGTTTCGTTTGTTGCAGGTGTATTATTGCAAGCTGCTATGCTCTTTTAGTGTGCAGACAATTCTTTGCATTAGTATTTTGCAATATGTCAAAGGCTATTTTCTCTTTTTCTTATGTGTCACGCCATACCGAGTCATGTATTTGCATTTTCTCACTCACATATGTTTCAGCTGTTGCTCTTTGCTTTCGCAGTTTGATTATTTTATATCCCAGCCGTTTTGGGCAAATTATACTGATGTGTTTGTTTTTGTGACATTCATGAACTGTTGGATATTAAAACGTATCACATGGTGTTCAGAACTGACTTATAAAATGCCTCGCCGTTTTCTAAAGCTCTCCTAAACTGCATTTTAAACACTACAGTGGTAAACATTCATTCATCCACCTTGACATCCATCTTTCCTTCCCTAATTCAGTTCTTCTGTTACAAAGCTAGGCTTTAGTTTTTTCGACATGCATGAAAAAGAGCTCTATCAAATAATGAAAAGCTATGAAATTGTATCCTTTTTTATGTATCAAGTTGTGTGTGATAATTAAAAAAAAAAAAACAACTAGAACGTGTGTCCTTTTATCATAGTACCGTTGTGCATTTCCTGTATCCAAGGCAAAGCGCAGGAGGGCCCCCTGGCTGTGCTTGCTCCCCTGCCCCCTGGCTGTGCTTGCTCCCCTGTCCCCTGGCTGTGCTTGCTCCCCTGCCCCCTAGCAGTTCTTGCTCCCCTGGCTGTGCTTGCTCTCCTGCCCCCTTGTTGCTTGTGCTTGCTCTCCTGCCCCCTTGTTGCTTGTGCTTGCTCTCCTGCCCCTGCCCCCTCGTTAGTTGTGCTTGCTCTCCTGCCCCTGTCCCCTTGTTGCTTGTGCTTGTTCTCCTGCCCCTGCCCCTGCCCCCTCGTTCGTTGTGCTTGCTCTCCAGCCCCTGCCCCCTCGTTGCTTGTGCTTGCTCTCCTGCCACTACCCCCTCGCTGTGCCTGCTCCCCTACCCCTTCGCTGTGCTTGCTACCCTGCCCCTGCCCCCTGTGGGTGCTAATGCAATAGGTATCACATATGCAAATGATTAAGCTATTGGCAATGTAAATGACAATGCCATTTATTTATGATTAAAAAAAAAAAATGTCACGAGCAATGCCAATAGCTCTACCTTTAATAATGCCGAGACCATTGCATTGTAAATGCTTGTCTTACTTACTCTGCATCAGATTTGAAGCAGTTGCAAGGGAATTGGTCCATTGAACATGAGACCCGGGCCAAACTTGACAAGGCAGGGATTCTGACACATAGGGACCCTCATCTAGAAATCTCCCATTCACCTAGCAGTCGGGAGTCTCCCGTTAATGGTAAGGTCCTGCCAGCTACAGCTATTCTTGAGCAACAGGAGGTGAAGGGAATTACAATCTACTATGTGAACACCCGTTCAATGGTAAAACATCAGCCTGAAATATTTCTGCTTGTCGACGCTGATAAAACGGACATCCTCCTCCTTTCTGAAGTGTGGCTTTCCGCTGAGTCTATCCCCAATATCCTGGCAGCAGTGCCTGACAACTACTAAATTCTTCATGCCATCAGGTCCTCGGGTAAAGCCAGAGGAGGTGTCGCAGCCATTATCCATCAGAAACTCCAGTTCACTTCATTAGGGATCACAGGTATTACCTCAGTTGACAGCCTAATACTGAAATTTGAATCTCCGCTGTTCTGTTTCATCTGCACTCTATTTTATAGACCCCCCTCATCACATGCTCACATTCCCTCGATTGCTAGGCGACATGATCTCCCACTTAGCTATCAATCACGCCAGAATTCTTATAATTGGAGATTTTAATTATTGGCTACATAAAAGCGCTGACTCTAGAGAATTTACTGATCTCCTTTCTGGAATGAATTGCACCCAGCATGTGAACTCAGCCACTCACATAAAGGGGCACATTTTAGATCAAGTGTGGACATCTGATCTGGAAATTTCTAAGTTTTTAACTTCTCCATGTACATGGTCAGACCATCATTTTATTACATTTATGATCTCCAGTATCTTCTTCACTAAAGATTTACTGACAAGGAATAATTTGGCCAGAAACTGGAACCGTGCTAACATTGGCAAATGTTGTTCCTTATTAACTGCCACAGCCCCTATTGCACAGGAGCCTCTCCACATTCAGGCCAAAACCTTAAGACGTGGCTGGAATCTGACAGTGATAGCATTGCCCCCCTTAGGAAAATTAAAATTATGCGTCCTCATGACGCCCAACAATAGTTTTCTAATCATTTAAAACGAAAAAAATTAGCTTTAAGGCAAGCTGAACATAGCTGGAGACGTGATTACCCCATGGACAAAAGGCCTCTTATGTAATATTGCTTAAAGAATATAAAAATGATATTATTCAGACTAAGGCTGACTATTTTTCCTCTAAAATCGTAAACTCGGCAAACAAATCCAAGGATATTTCCTCCATAGTTGACGAACACGCCAAACTGGATAGAGTCATGGCAAAACCTTTTCCCTCGCAATCGTCATGCGACTCTTTCAATTCCGACTTCATTGAGAAAATTTCCACGATCAAGGCGTCATCTATCTCTTCTATGGCCTCTCCAATCTTATGTCAAAACTCACTTTTACTTGATCAAATCCCCCTATCTCAAAGGAAAATGTCTTTGCTCTACTTAAAAAAGTTTGTTCCAGCTCTCCCACTGATTGCTGCCCTCCTCAAATTTTACGTGAATCTTTTCTCACCTGCCCGGACCCTCCTCTCGCACTTCTTAACAATTCCCTTGAACTTGACACCTTCAAAAGTGCTGAAATTGTTCCAATTCTGAAGAAGCCCCACTGATCCCCTGGTTCTTACTAATTATCACCCCATTTCGCTGCTGCCTTACCTAGGAAAAGTTTTGAAACTCATGTAGCGAACTGTCTTAGTTCCTTCATTGAACACTCCCACTTCCTTGACCCTCCTCAGGCAGGATTCAGACCAGCACACTCAACAGAGTCCGTTATCCTCGCAGGTATGGATGAGCTCAGAAGGGGGACTGACAAGAGCCTCACTCAGGCCTTGGTACTCCTTGATTTATCAGCTGCTTTTGACACGGTCAATCACGGTCTCCTAATCGACCGTGTCAGCAATGCCGGGATCCAGGGCCTGGCGCTGAAGTGGATTTCCCTCTTCCTCAGCAACCGATCTCGAACAGTCCGCCTTGCCAATTTCTCATCCCAAAAAATTTAACTGACCTGTGGGGTACCTCAGGGATCTTCCCTGTTGCCCCTTCTTTTTAATTTGTACCTATTTCCTCTGAAAGAATGGTTGAAACCTTTAACTATGCTAACGATCTGCAGCTGGTGTTTGGTTTTCCAGCATATCAATTACACTGTTTGCAGTTGGTGCAAAACCACGCGGCCAAGTTAATCGTCCGTCAGCCCAGCCGACATCATGTCAAACTTTTGATGAAGAGTCTAAATTGGCTTCCGGTGGCCAAACTTTGCGCCTTTAAGCTGGGATGTACGATATTTAAAAGCCTTGCCGGGAATGGCCCAGCTTTCATTTCTTCAAAGATTCAGCGTTATATCCCTTCTCGTGAACTGCCCTCTTCCAACCTAAATCTATTGACCACTCTACCATTCAAATGCAAAAAGCATGGAGGGCTAGATTTGCGGTACTGGACCAACAATTTTGGAACTCGCTTACAGTGGAAGTGAGGTTGGCGGCCGCCTATGCCCAGATCGCGAAAAAGCTTAAGACCTGGCTGTTCTCCCAAGCTTATCAGTAAGGTAATTGTCTGGTCAATGCAGCGTCCCCTTTGCTCTTAGCGCCATGAAACAGCTTGGTGTACGTGAGCTTAATAAGTACTTTTAGCATAACAAAAAATAACAACTTCCAGGTAAACCTTAACATGCTCAACAAGCATCAATGGAAGAACCATTTAGTGATGCCACTGAAGAACATGTATGGAGATGCATGGTCAAGGTTAAAGATACAAAAGAGAGAACCTTCTAGACAAACAAAATAGGACCTGATGCTCCTCCGTAGTGATGGGGTCTTTGGGAATTTTGTATTTTGTAAACACTGAGTAGGAGTGCAAGAAAATACTGGAGGTAGAGGGCACTGGATCAGGATGTCTACTAAGGTTCCCAAAGGTTGTGAATACCCTACAAGAGCTAGACAATGCACCTTATCCAATATCTAAGAAGAAAATCAGGCCACTGACAGAGACGAGAAAAAGAACAACAAAAAGGTGAAGCCGGAACCCTCACTGTCGGACTCTCCTATTAAATCAAGGGCGGACGTCAGTAGCACCCTAGAGGTAATCCTGAAAAAGCTAGCAGAAGTACACGACCTAGCAAAGTCAACCAAATCCAACACTGACACTATGCAGCTGGAACTTACTGCAATTCGAGCTGACATGAGCTCTGTACACAAAAGCATAGACGAAGCGGAACAGAGAATTAGTGATTTGGAAGACAAATCCAATACCGCATCCACTTCCATACAGCAACTCCAGGGATCAACGGACCAACTCAGACGCCAAGTAGCGGAATTGGAGGACAGAAACAGAAGGGGCAACGTGCGCATTTTTGGAATCCCAGAAAATGCAGAGAAAGATGCGAATTCCTGCGTAGACTTTCTAGAAGCTTGGATCCCGAAGATAACAGGGATCTCCTTCCACCACGAGTTTGAACTCGACAGAGCCCACAGAGTCCCCAGCTACATTCCTCACGGCTACAGAGGCCCGCGTCCACTGATATGCAAACCACTGAGGTACTAGCATACGGAAGCTATACTTCAATTCGCAAGACGCAATCACAAAATCACTTGGGAGGGCCATAATATAACTTTCACCCAGGACTACTCGAAGGACACACTCGAAGTCCGGAAAGGCTTCCTGGCCCTGAGAGAAAAACTTAGATCGAAAGGCATTCAGTTCTCCTTTGTTGGTCCGGCGAAATTCAGAATCACCATACAGGGCAAATCGAAATTCTTCACGGACCCCAACGCACTGGCACAATTCATCGGAGATTCTCCAACGCAGAGTATGGACTTGTCCAACGGCTCTTCAAACAAACGGAAGACCAACTCGCAGGAAAATATAAACTCGGGCTCTGGTCATGGATGACTCTAACAGTACAATCTCTAGCCTCTAACTTGAAGTTCATAGTGTTCACATCGTTCAGTATCTTTTACAGTTGATAGTAAGTCAAAATAGTCCTCACCCTTGAGCAGCTGACCACCCGGCTGCCTCTTCCGCTTCAGTTTCTGTTGATGCTTTGAATTGATCTGATTGACTCCGTCAGGTAAGACCGCTCAGTGCTCAAAAATCTGGTTTGTTTCAGCATGCTTTTTTTATCTGAGGTTGATGCTTTTTCTCAACTATATGTCTGCAAAAGGACACAGGGACCCAATCTATCGCGCTTCTAGTCTATCCACAGTAATAGTCTACAGTACCATGTTCACCACAAACCCGAAATACGCCTGTTCAATCGACACCACTGTAACAGCAATACACGCGAGACAGTTCAGAAGCAGTAATGCAGCTTACTCATTCATACTCAACACACACCCACCTCCTTCTAACCGACTCTTCAACAATATAACGCCTGACCAAGAGCGACACCGTAGTAGACAATGACTCGTAATACATCTATCTCGGAAGGCCTTTATATTGTTTCCCTCAATGTTAAAGGGCTCAATCATCCGGTCAAAAGGAGAAAAGTCATGGAGTATCTGGCCAAATCCAAGGGTGACATCCTACTACTGCAGGAGACTAAACTGTCAAAAGACGACGCTGACTTTATAAGCCAACATTGGATATCTCACAATCTTTGCTCTCCAGCAGTTAGCAAAAAGAGGGGGGTTCTTACCCTAATAGCTAAGAAATCCAACATCTCCGTAGTTTCACACTCTCACGATAATAACGGCCGATTCGTCATGGCACACCTTCAAAGAAACGAAGATCATATCCATGTCTTGAACGTTTATGGCCCCAACAATGACGATCCAGAGTTTTGGGATTCACTCACCCCGACCCTGGATTGCATACCCCAGGGAGAACTACTAATTATGGGGGGTGATTTCAACCTGCCACTAGACCCAATCATCGATCGCCACTCGAATTGCACCTACCACCCTACACGTTCACATACTAGTTTACGCCGCCTATGCTCCAGATTCAACTTGTACGACTCATGGAGACTCCAACACCCTGACGGCCGAGATTACACCTTCTACTCGCCTCCTCACAATTCCTACTCGAGGATAGATTATATCCTCATTAATAGCCCCTTCACTCACCTCATCGAAGAAACCAGTATTGCCCCTAAACTAATTTCCGACCACTCAAGCATACAGACCAAACTAGTGGGCTCCAGTTCCATTCTCCCCCCTAAAAGATGGAGATTCAATGACGAAATATTTACTGAGCCGGAAAACAAACGAAAGATAGAGGATGCCATCTTAGACTACCTCAATCTTAACGACACCCCTGACTCAGACATAGCAAACGTTTGGGAGGCACTAAAAGCCACTTTGAGAGGAGTAATAATAGGCATTCGGGCTCAAGCTAACAAAAAATTAAACAAGGACTTGTCCACTCTGGAGGGTAACATCAAAAAGCTGGAAACCGCCCATATGGCAGATCTCCAGAACTCGATGATTTTAAAAGACCTCACCAAACTCAAATATGAATACAACTCGATACTCAGTAGAAGGGCGGGGGTCTGGGTCAATAAGTTTAAGGCTCTAAGAACATGTGAGGGCAACAAAGCTGGAAAGATCTTAGCGTCATATCTAAAACATAAAAATAAGCAATTCAACATCGCCTCAGTTAAAGATAACAACAATGTCATCCAAACAAAGCAGAACCTAATTCTCAATACATTTAAATCCTTTTACCAAGACTTGTACAAAAATAATCTAGACTTTGACTCGGAAGAGTGTAACAGATACCTAACCTCACTGGGTCTTCCTAAACTCAACGATGATGACAAGGTCACACTGAACTCTCCGATTACCCTACAGGAAGTATCAGCGTCCATTAAATCGCTTAAATGTAAGAAAGCGCCGGGCCCTGATGGGTTCTCAGCCAGCTTCTATAAAGAACTCACAAACTCCCTGAGCCCGACTCTCCTAAAACTATTCCAATCCTTTAACGTAACAAAAAGTATTACCAATTCAATGAGTGAAGCTACCATCATAGTCATACCTAAAGATGGTAAAGACCCTCTGCTAACCAAAAACTACAGGCCAATCTCCCTAATTAACTTGGATTGCAAAATTTACGCGAAGATCCTCGCCACACGTCTAAATTTACAGCTCCCTAAGCTAATTAGCACATCACAAGTTGGCTTCATGAAACAGCGCATGTCTAACGATAATACGAGGATCCTCTGTCACGTCATTGAAAAAGCCAAAATACTCACAGCCCCGGCCGTAGCCATTACCCTCGACGCAGAGAAGGCGTTCGACAGAGTCTCCTGGTATTTCCTCAAGAGCTGCATGTCCGCCTTTAACTTGGGAGACTCATTCACTGATCTGGTTATGGCCCTATACCATTCGCCTTCTGCACGCATTGCTATAAATGGTTCATTGTCGGACCCCTTTCCCTTGGAACAAGGGACAAGACAGGGCTGCCCCCTCTCCCCCTCACTTTTCCTCTTGGCGATGGAACCCCTAATTGCTCATATAAAAAAAAATGAAAACATCAAAGGTGTGAAATTCGGAGATAAGTGCGTCAAACTTGCCGCCTATGCGGACGATATCCTGATTGTAACGGAATCACCTGAATCTTCCATCACTGCACTAATGACCACCATAGATAACTACTCTACCCATTCAGGATACAAACTCAACCGGGATAAATCTGAGGTCAAACCACTCAATATTTTAACCACCAAAGAGGTGCTAGGGGACTCAGGGTTATGTTGGCAACCAGAGTTTGTGAAATACCTGGGTATCGAATTTGGTGACTCCCTCATGGAGACCCTCCATCGAAATGAAAAAATCACTTTAAATAAAATCAAGACCCAACTAGAGGGGTGGTCCCCCCGTTTCATTACTTGGTGGGGCAGGGTGGAGACCATCAAGATGATGATTTCACCTCTAGTTAATTACCTCATGTCTATGCTCCCACTAACCCTCACATCTGACTTCTATCACAAATTAGACATGGCTATCTCAAATTTCCTATGGAAGGGGAAAAGGGCAAGAATCAGCATAAAAAAACTTCGCTTAGACAAATCCGCGGGTGGGGTCAATTTGCCAGACTTTAAAAGATATGAGGCCGCATTCCTAGCCATACAAGGAGCCCACTGGCTCGCTCCCTCACCTGACTATACTCCTGTGTGGCTAGAAATTGAGGAGGAAATTCTAGACGGTATCTCCCCTAGCGCGGCTCTTTCATCTAACCTAAACAAGCTGACCCACTCTAGATCAATATTTCATAACACAAAATCAGCTCTCCTGAAATTTGATAAAATCCTAGAAAACACCATTCGGGGCTCACGATGGGAATCCCTTTGGGACAACCGTAACATTATGTACAAGGGTAAACCCATGCACAATGAAACATGGATCAAAAAAGGCATACTGTTCCCATACCAGCTGTACGCTGGGGCAGACCCTATCCCGTTCAGTGACCTACAAACCAAATACGATCTGGCACCAATTGAATTCTATAACTTCCTAAACGTAAAAACGGCTCTGTCCAAAACCAAACTCTCCCCGACAGCACCCTTGCTCCCGTCATACCTTGCCAGACTAAACCGACTAGGACACCAGGTTTCCTTTCTCTATAGACTCAGCCGTCCCCAACAATCTGGCCTTATTGCCCCAATTACACAATTCTGGAATAACCTTTCATCCAGGCCAATCACGGACTCAGACTGGACCAACACATGGATATCTTGCACGAGACACAAAATCAGCCCTACACTGTCACAGACAAAATACTGGCTCTTACATAAGGCCTTCTGGACCCCAGCGCGATTATTTGCACACAACCTCACCCCTGATGCCTTTTGCTGGAATTGCAAACGCGCGGAAGGTGACTTGTCACACATAATCTTAGAATGCGACTGCGTGGCACAATTCTGGGGGAAGATATTTGAATTTATCTCAAAGCTTTTCCACATCTCACCGGTAAAAGAGCTCCCTTACCTAGTTTTCGGGTTCACCCAGGACCCATCCCTTGAAGCAGATGATAGAGCATTACTTGACCTTCTCCTCTCGGCAGCGGTTAAGACAGTCCTCAGCAACTGGAAAGATACCAGCAAGGCCAATTACGCAGGGTGGCTGAACTGGATAATCAGTTTACGTGGAGCAGACAATATTGCACTCCTTCAGACACCGTGGCGCCCTCCCACGAGAAAACTATGGTCGACTCTTGATAACTACTTCACGTCACATAAGCCACCTTAGAATGGCCCTCACACCGTCCACGATCCACCAACATATTCTCACCGATTACCTTCATTGCACTATTAATTATCGAAGAAAGTTGTCCTTAAATGATTGAGTAAAATGCTGCTGAATTACAATGTCTGTTGCTAAATTGTTATTGAATATAAGTTACGGGCTTTACTGTTCTAGGCTAGATGCCAGCCATGTACTTTTGTACTGACATTTACTATGATATATTGCAGCGTACAGTCATTCTGATTTGTAGATGTATGACTCAAATTATGCTAACGGATCTACTTTTTTTTATGTCTATGCTGAAACAACCAATAAAAAAACTTTTGAAATTAAAAAAAAAAAGAAAATCAGGCCACTCTAATCATTTGCCAGCCTGATTCCTACCCAAAGAATAACTACTCAAAAGCCATTAAAAACGTACACTGTCCTTCCATCACCGGTATGGTGGTGCACCGACACCTGAAAGTCAGTAACCAGCCCATGCAGCAGGGATCCCAGTGAGACCCCAGGCAACAGGTTCCACTTCCACAACTAACTTGAAATTGACAGATGGTCAAAATAGCTTTAACAGACTTTAGTAAAGTTTAGGGGCTGATTACGGGTCTGACAGTCTTTGACCGCCAGACTCGCCCTGGCAGTCCTGTGGCTGCCGTATTACGAGGTGGCCATTTGGACAGCCACCACTGCGCCAGGGAACCGATGACAGGGCTATCTAATATGCAAGGCGGTACCACTGCGGTCTGCCGAGCATATTTCAAGTTTCCACAACCTACAGGGTCCCCATGCTCTCGCCGCCATGGTGATGCATTCAGGGGGGCACCACATGTGCAAGCATGCACCCCAAGTTTCAGCACAGCATGGACTTTACATTCCATGTCGTGCTGGAACTACTTTTGTGTTCCCATTGCGGTGCCCGTTTTCAAACTACTCAAAGTGCACGGATTTGCACAGTTTTGCTAAGTAGGGATTCACATTCTGAGGTGAAGAGAGCTTTTTTTTATTATTTATTTATTTTTTTCCCAAATATTTTTATTGAAAATAAGTGTTTACGTATACAAAAAGTATACAGTTGTCTTGCTCGGACTGCTCTTACAATGTGTACTTTTGCTTTTTGATATGCATTCTGAGCGGATGCCATGTCACATCCTGAGTAGGCGAGCACTGAATTATAAGTCCACTGGTGAAGTTGGAGAAATTCTCAACTTAGTCACCAAGTGGACTATTTCCAGCGCGTGCAGTTTGCTGCACTAAAACACGTATTTGAGAAAATAATCTGAAAATTCCTTTAATGTCTTTTAATTCTGCTGAAAGTAGCTTACCATTGTTTTCTCCCACGAACCTACTTGTAGTCACCTTTTCGTTTTTACACTTTTCAGACTTTAAGTTCAGGAAGTTTAAAGCGGTCTAAAAAAACTACGATGAAATTTGCGAGGGCAAGGACCTACAGTCTGACTCCTTCCTAATTTTGAGGTTGACGTTTTATGCAGTGTTGCTGATCCGAGTCACACCCGGAGGGGCAGATACCGCTGAGTGGACGTGATGAAGAGTCAGAATTGGGAGGTACTGTGTTTACATCGCCCTGTTGTGTGTTGCGTCATTCTTTGTCATGTTTTAGTGCTTGATGTGTCCTGACATGAGCGAGCAATATTTTATTGTATTTCATTCAGTGCAGTAGAAGGTTCTGCTTCCTTTTCTTGTATTATATGTGCTGTGTGCCCTGTTATAGTCATCTCACTGAGACGTTTGTTGTGGCATTTGTAGGTGATGGTTGAAGGTTTGTTGTGCTGTGGGAAATTCAAAGGGTGTGTCACAGGTGAAGTTGCACGTACTGTGAAAAATGTAACAGAGTGCCTGCAGAATGTAAATAGGAGAAGCAGAGCTGACAAAGAAATCACACCTCCCCACATGTTTGTGTTATGAAGAATTCCCTGATCTACTTCCAGAAATTGATTCAGGTGGAGCTTTGTAAATTGAATGTAACTGTATCTACTGTCGTTGCCATGACGCCTATCAGGTAATCCACTGATCAAACGCTGCAGGGGAGGAGTCCTTTCACCTGGGGGATATTAAATGCCTCGCACATAAGCTGGGTGCTGGCTGGGCCTTCCTATTACTGACCTGCTGTTTCAAGCAATGCTGCGTGTCCCAGTCATAAAGCATAGCCATCTATTTATCAGATGCAATAGATGCTCTGGTAATTGGGGCTCACTGGTGAGGGACTCAATGATTCCCAAATACTTCCCTTTCTACTCAGCCATGGGCAGTGTGCTCCATTGCCCTTGCTTGTATGAGGACCATTGACATCCTTGATATGTCACCAACTAGGCATGAAACAACCCCTATGAACAATATCTGCAAAACTAGTAAGGCATTTCAAGCACAAACAGAAATTGTGTAAATGAATCCTCTTCGGCTTTCTGGTCTGTAGTAGTCATAATGTACTGATTAAAACTCCTGCTGCCTGTATTTGACTGAAATGATGAGTACATGTTTAATTAAAAGTCACACAAATCAAAGTATCTAATAAATGTTTCAGATATTTCTGTCATTGGGTTAGACCCTTTTTTCAGGAAGTATCATCTTGAGTTTTTCACATAGCCTTCTGATTATGGAGCTAGTGTATGCCGCAGTGTGTACACATGTGGTGGGGTGATGCGACATTTGGGTGAATTATATGTTCAAGAAAAGATGGTTGGGCCTACATGTAACGACCCTCATTAAACATGAGATCTGTTTCTCTTTAAACTATTACAATTGTTGTCAGCTGACCACCAGGCTTGGGAAACTCATCACTCTTATAAGACTGACCCGTTGGGCTAGCAGTCCTCTACACAGTTAATCCAGAAACGTCTCTTTTATCTTAGGGTAGTGATCTCTTCGAATGTCGATATACAAAATATCAACATACAAAAATATCGCAACAAAAATATCGATGTCAACAATATCGGCATACTATCTCCAACAAGGTAAGTACAAAAATATCGAAACAAAAATATCGATGTCAAAAATATCGTAAATAAAAAATATCATTTTTTTTATTTAAAAAAAGTAAAATAAATTAAATAATACTTATAAATGTAATAAACATTGTTAAAAATATGGTATAATATTTACACTTAATAATTAATATACACAATTTAATAAAAATTAATTAAACATATACATATCATACATACTATTTACTTACTTAATAATAACTTTTAATAATTATTTTATTAACTTATAAATAATTACAAATATTATAAATTACAAATTCTATACACATAAAATAATAATATAAATAAAAATTACATAAAAATGTAAAACATATTAAAAAAAAGTAAGGAGAATTTTGGATAGCTTAGGTATAAACATTACTATTCCCACTCCAAAGAGTGCAACAGTAGAAAAATAGTTGGATAGCGTAGGGGTAAAAATTACTATTCCCACTCCAGAGAGCGCAACAGTAGGGAAAGTGTTGGATAGCATATGGGTAAAAATTACTATTCCAACTCCAGAGAGTGTAACAGTAGGGAAAGTGTTTGATAGCGTACGGGCAAAAATTTCTATTTCCACTCCAGGGAGTGCAACAGTAGGGAAAGTGTTGGATAACGTAGAAGTTAAAATATAACATACTTATAAATGAATTAATATTTTAAAATATTTAAAAAATGAATTATTAAATACATCTAAACTATTTACAAATACCAATACATAGTTATTAAAAACATAATTACCAATTAATAATTATGTAACAATAAATTAATAATAAATACCAATTAATTCAAATTAATTACCAATTAATAATTAATCAACAATAATATAATTAGCAAAACCAATTAATGAAAGTAAATTATTACTTAATTGCATTTAAATTACTCCCCACCCTATTCCCCTATAAACCCATAACCCGCTACAGAACATAATTATCAATTAATCAATTATTAAAAAATAATTACCAATTAATAAAAAACAATTACCAATTCATAATTAAATAACAATAATATAATTAGCAAAAACCATTCATGAAAATAATTTATTACTTAGTTAGATTTAAAAAAAATGTTTTAGTGTATCTTATGTAGCGCACGGCTACCCCAATGGTGTGTCCCGGCGCTTGAATTGGGAACCCGTCCTGGCTTTTTCCCTGTGAGATAACCCGTACTAGGCATCCCCAAGGTGAAAGCCAGGCATCCCGCCGCGGGGGGCCGTAGTGGAGATTAAGCAAGCTATTGCCCAGAGTTGCAGAGTGTGAACCCGTGGTTCGAGTAGGCACCGAAGTGAGAATTATTGAGTCCGTGGACACTTGGGCTCAGTCCCTGCCGCGTCGGGAATTGAACCCTGGTCCCGGGTCTGACCTCAGCTTCCGGGTATGCCTGCTCTAACCATTGAGCCACACTTCTCCACCAAATTACGTCCCACCCCTTTCCCTTATAAACTCATAACCCGCTACAGAACATAATGATCAATTAATCAATTAATAACAACAATTAATTACCAATTAATAAAAATGAATTACCAATTAATTAAAATTAATGTATAATTCCTAAAAATTAATAATTAATTTAGTATAATTAAATTACTTCCCACCCTATTCCCCTATAAACCCACAACCCGCTACGGTACTAAAATACAAAATGTACTTAAATTACATAAAAAAAATAAAAATACATATTAAATACATAATAATATACATAAAAATCATATAATCATCGATATTAGTAACATCAATATTACTAAGATTGATATTAGTAACATCGATATTAACAAAATCGATATTACTTACCTTCGAAATTCTGTCCCTTCGATATTAAAAAAAATCGATATTACTTACCTTCTATATTCTGTACCTTCAATACTTAAACATCGATATTATTGTATGTCAATATTAAAATATTGATATTTTGTCTGCCTACCGATCTCTTCATGTATTGTGAGTAGTTCAGGCATTTTTAATCCCATACCACACCTGAAAGACAGTGTGTGCCGCTTCAAAACTTATGTTTTTTTAAAAACATTTGAAGAATTAAATCAAATTGTATATCGGTTTAGCTCAGCCACATGGATTAAATCCTACAAGTATACGTAGTAGGGCTCTTGACATCTATGTGCTACTAGAAAGATTGTATAGTGTGAAGCTTTGTCTCCCAATAGTACAAATGAGACTCAGCATTGAAAGGTCAACTGCAGTGCCATGGTGATTCAACCTTTTCTGAGATGATCTGGTATTCCTATTGCTCCAGCAAAAGGCATAGAATGAAATCTCATTGTCTATGTTTGGCTTAGAGGCAGTTTACCTTTCTCACCAGATTTATGCAAAAAAAAACATAAATAAATATACATGTATGTACCATAACGTGTATTTGTATAGCACATGTTCACCCAAGGGTATCTTAGTGCTGAATAACAGATGTTAATTGTTATCCAAGTCAATGGTACACATTTTATCAACCTCAGAAGGATGAGTGGGCCTGCTGGGATTTGAGCCTGTGACCATGAGGTTGAACAAAGGTTACTACAGTGGATGCCTTAGCCCACTAAGCTTCCAGACGTGACTTATGTACATAAGTAGAGGGACTTTGGGTCACCTCTATTCATCCATTGGTCTGGTAAACAGTCATTCACGTTTTCCTTCCGCCCATCAAAGCATATAGCACAGGACAATTGGTAAGCTCACTTCAGCTATCGACTCTCTTTCATTTTACCGGATTACAAGTGCACATCCCCCTTTAAAGAAGTTCACTTTGATGCCAGGAGTTCTGGTCCAATACTTTACTCTTGTCTTCCCTTCCCTTCCCTTCCTTTATCCTTTTTTATTAATTCTTGTGTGTTTAAAGTATGTCTTCGGGTTACAGTAATTCAAAGCCAAAAATAAATTTTGCTTGCACCAATAAGATATTTTCCTTTGATGTCCATTAAAACTACAAAGGGTTTTTATACCTGTTGTAAATAAATACACCTGTGGGCCCCGCTTGCTCACTTTGTTGTTTCAGTTCTAATTCCTCTATGGTCACTGAAGGAGGTTTTCTGCATAGTTCTCAGAGAGCCACTGTGCCACCAGGTCTGGTGTTTGCCTAAAGCCAGTATACCAGTGGCGAGGAGACATCAATAGTCTATCTCTTGCTGGAGAAGCTGTGTACCTTTTCTGAAGCACCCAAAAGCATGCCTGCCTGACGAGAGAGCAAAGGATCCTGGCTACCTTGAGCAGTAAGGAGTGAGGTGTAGCATGTACCTGGTGGAAGTGGTTAGCCCAGAAGAACCGACTGCTGGAGAGTGGTACGGGAAGACCCGAGCATCAGAGGACTCCCAGACTCACCCAACGGTTTCAGGCAGGAACTGCCACTTGGCATTGACGTGATTGCTGTGGCTTGGCTGGGGCTGTGATTGTATGATGCCATCCGGCCTGTGTAAGGGCCACAGCTGTCTTAACTTGCCTGACCCACACAGGGCATCAACTGCTGAAGTTGTGACTGGACCCCGTAGGGCTGCGTCTGCTGATGTTGTGACCAGCTTGTATGGGGCTGCCAATTGCAAAGTGTCACAAGGCCCTATCAGAAGCTTCTTCTCTAGTCCAGTTGTACCGGACTGCCAACTTTCGAGGTGCGACAGATGACACTCACCAACTGGTCCAGGCAAGACCACACCATCTCAAGACTGCCCTTCTTGCACCAGCATCTGCCTAATGCAGACGGGCGCCCAAGATACAAGGTCTTTCAAAGCTTCCTGCTGCTGCTTCGTGGAGAGAGCAGGCATGCCACAGAGTTCTAGGCAGCACGAAGGGGACATTGAGAGGTGATTCACCTGTAAATCTGTGTATGCATAGTGTGTGGGGATGATTGAACTGCATCTGTGCTAAATTCACACTACTCCCGTTTTCTCATAACCTGCAACTGGAGAGAGAGCCTGGAAACAATGAGGACAGCGAGGGAGCGAAGTGGCAGAACAACTGCTAAAGAGGTGCCCAGGGACACTGGCTTGCTTTTGTTGCTTGTAGTGTGCAGCGTTGAGTGCCCTGAGTAGCCTGTGACTGCCTGCTCTTGCTAACTTGAAAGTCAAATGTCAAAAGGGGTGTAGCTGGCCCAGTTTGCTGAGCCATAGTAGGACAACTGCAAAGACAGAGAAGCAAACGACATACAGTCACACAGTTGAGACCAAATAGCCCCTTACTACTCTGTGGGCCGACAAACTGGGTCTGATACACCATAAAACTGATATGCCCAGATTTTACAGTAAGATTAGCCTTCAGCTTATTGAAAGCAGGGACATTACTTAAAGGTGTGCAAAGTGGGGATCATGAGAATGTTATGTTATTTTGTGTTATAGTGTCTTGTAATGCACATGGCTACCTTGTCAGGTTTCCCAGAGCTGGACTCCTCACCAAACACAATGCTCAATCTGTTACAATGCATGTGCGGAGGAAACAGCCATGGTTCTGAAGTTGTGTTGAACAACATGTTCTGCTAATGGAAACAACCACATCTTTAGTTCTTCTGAAACACTGCAAGCGAATCACATGCTCTCAGTGAATGTGGCAGACCATACCACAATTTGGGTCCAAGGTATGTAAAAGACTGATCACCCTGCCTTGATTTCCTGATCCTGGGAATCATGGCTAGACGTAGATAGCTTGAACTCAGGGCGCAGTTCTGAGTGTATTTTGATACAAAGGATCATAGGTACAGAGGGCCTGTATTAGCAAGGCACTTGTGCATATAACATAGGTCTTACATTGGACACAATGATCAATGGGCAGCCAGTGTACGTCACGGAGCCAACTGGCTATAGACTTATGCTTAGGTGGACACAAAACGGTGCAAAAGGGGGTGGTGATGGACGGAGCATCTGAACAAATCAAACACCCACACCCAGTCAACAGATCTGGGTTTAATCCATCACCGTTCTTTAGCCCACTCTGCCACTCCAGTTCAGACATGGCCATATGCAAATCAGTCTGACCCTGTGCCTCATGGGAACAGTCCAGCCCGAACTGCCAAGCCATGCCTTCCCTGGACCGGAAACAAGCTTCCTAGGACCGGTTTCTGGCATTACAGCCGTCTTCAGCCAGGCTTGCTTGAATCCAGTGCCAAAGTGAGCAAAGGACTCACGTCTGAGCATACCCTGCCAACTTATGGCGAACAAAGCGGTACAAAAGGGGGTGGTGATGGACGGAGCATCTGAACTAATCAAACACTCACACCCAGTCAACAGATCTGGGTTTAATCCATCACCGTTCTTTAGCCCACTCTGCCACCCCAGTTCAGACATGGCCATATGCAAATCAGTCTGACCCTGTGCCACATGGGAACAGTCCAGCCCGAACTGCCAAGCCATGCCTTCCCTGGACCAGAAACAAGCTTCCTAGGACCGGTTTCTGGCATTACAGCCGTCTTCAGCCAGGCTTGCTTGAATCCAGTGGCAAAGGGAGTAAGGGACTCACGTCTGAGCATACCCTGCCAGCTTATGGCGAACAAAGCGGTACAAAAGGGGGTGGTGATGGATGGAGCATCTGAACCAATCAAACACTCACACCCAGTCAACAGATCTGGGTTTAATCCATCACCGTTCTTTAGCCCACTCTGCCACCCCAGTTCTGACATGGCCATATGCAAATCAGTCTGACCCTGTGCCTCATGGGAACAGTCCAGCCCGAACTGCCAAGCCATTCCTTCCCTGGGCCGGAAACAAGCTTCCTAGGACCAGGTGGACACAAAAGCATATGGGCTGTCACATTTTGAACAATTTGAAGCCGTTTACGCAGGAATGTAGCCACACCCAGATAAAGAACGTTTCCCTAATCCATTATGGATATCACTAAGATCTGAATTACTGGTTGTTGAGCTGCAGTCAGAATTTCTTCAGCTACTTGAGGATACCAAAGCTTGTGATTGCTACTTTAGTTATCTGGATACTCATGGTTAGTTTATCATCAATCCATACTCCCAGACTTTTGACCACCTGCATTGGAGAGGGGGTTGAGCCCAGAGTAGAAGGTCAGAGATGGGGATTGTTGCCTACCACCAAGACCTCTGTTTTGTCCCCATTGAGCTTCAGCAAATTGATGTTCATCCAGGCCGAAACTTGGGACATCAGCATTTTGTTTGTCCTTAGTAGATGAGGACACCACAACTTGTGTGTCGTCAGCATATGAAAAAAGTGCCAATCCATGGGCATCCCCAATGTCAGCAAGAGGCCTGGCATATAGATGGAACCCCAGAGGGTAACAGATAGGGTTTTTGACCTTTATTGCTGTGAATGCACCTGAAAGGTGCATTTATGCAGAAACGATCTAATCCAAGCAAAGGCTTTACCCTGCACTCCCATTCCTTCCAGACGACCCAGCAAAGTGGAATGATTCACCAAGTAAAATGCGGCACTGAGGTCTAAATATTAGTGCCGCTGATCTGCCAGAATCTACTTGGCAGCTCAGATATTTCATGACACCAAGGAGAGCAGATTCAGTGCTATAACCTGCTCGGGATCCTGAGTGGTAGATGCTGATGTACATGCCTTTCCAGCACCTTAGCTAAGGTAGGCAATAGAGAGATAGATCTACCATTTGACCATAAAAGCGGGTCAAGATTGGGCTTTTTTATTAGGGGCGTAACTAAAGCCCTCTTTCACGCTAATTGCCCCCTGCCTTTTTCAAGGGAAACATTCAAAGGCAGGTGAAATGCACCATAGTTAACATAGCCAACGTACTCAATAACGAAGAAGGGCATGGGTCAAGCAGGAGACAGACCTAATGGCCGACAACAAGGAAATGAATGAAGAAACCTCTATTGGGGCAAAAGGGTTCAGTCCACCTGACACACGTGAAGGATATTCAATTTCATAGGCACACAAACTAGCAGAAAAAGTGGCTTTAATCTCCTTTATTTTGTGCAAGAAAAAGTTAGCGATAGTGTCACATTGAACTTGTGTAAGAGGAATAGTGGGCGCTGTAGAATTCTGGGCTGACAAATTCTCCTACCTCGCAGAGGAGAATAGCAGATGCTTCTTGGGTCTTTAAATTTGTCCCCAGCTTTTTCTAGACGACAATCTCGTTGTCAACTTCCTTTTACGGACGAGAAAGTAGTTTTGGGATCTCTTGCTCGTAAATGGATTGAGAAAGGGTTAGAATATAGTACAGAGGACATTAGGAGTTCTTTTCATCAGTGGGTGGAGCCCACTCAGAGATATGTTTTTAATGTTATGTGTCAAACTCTTATTAGACAATGGGAAGATATGGAGCTAGATTCAGTTCCTCTGGAGCTGCTGAAGTTACAAGCTGATTTCGATAAAGGTTTTATTGTAGGACCACAGGTTGCAGACGCAGTGAGTAAACTCGTTGCGTTTCGGGCAATTTTTCTGTCCCTGACTCTTTCCGAGACTGATTCTGTTTATAAACAGGGCATTAAGAATTATCCGATGCGTGAAGTTCCTCCCGTATGGAGAGAAGAGGTAGTTGGTCCAACACAGATACCTGCCCATTTCCAGCGCATATGGGTTCACGAACCATGGAAAAGGTCTGAAGTATTGGCGCTTAAACAGACTCTTCCGGACCCCCGTAAAAATCCTGCTGGATATTATAAAGAACTGTCTCAAACAGTCGAGGCTTGTATTATGAATTTGGCCGATATTGACATGTTATTTGGAAATGTTGTTCCGCAAGCATTATGGGCAGAAATTTGTAGGGAAAATCACGTTGCTGAATTAGGTGGTGATTGGGCTGCTATTAGAGCCGCAGATGCGGGTCAAGTGGGCGGTGCGAAACCTGATGATCTGATTACGGCCTTACCGGGCAGAATAATTGAATTAATGAAGACAATGATGCCTGCGGTACGGGTAAATTGGGATAAGCTGGCCGCATGCAAGCAAAAGAAAGACGAAAGCGTCTCAGATTTCTTCACTCGTTTTGAAGAGACGTTTATTGACCATAGTGGTCAAGATCTGAGTGTAGAGGGTGGTCAGCGGTTGTTTGTGGATAAGTTGGTATATAACTTACTCCCCGAATTGTCAAATAAATTAAAGAGTTCTGAAAGTGCATGAGCTGTTTCTTCCCCTGCTAAAATATTGGCTACTGCACAGTATTAGGAGAATAGAGATAAGGAAGAGAAGGAGAAACAAGATAAAAAGAATAAAGATTTGAAAACGAAGGTTCTTTTGCAGCAGGCTTATACTCCGCGTCCTGTACAGCCTCAGTTTTCTCAACCTCCACAGTTTCAGAAGATTTTTCAGAAGCCTGAGTCTTTTGTACTGCAATCTTTGTTAGGTCCTAATCAATGTGCATATTGTAGGGCAGAGGGACATTTCAAGAATAGTTGTCCGGTTTTATTACAGCGTAATAATGGGATGTCTGCTCCACAAGGTTGTGGTAATTTTCAGTCAGGATCTAGAGGTAGAGGACGAGGTGTGTCCTCTCAGGAGCAGCGTTCCTTTGCTCCATCTGCTACGAATTATTTTGATCAACAAAGAGTTCAGTCTACGCAGTATTATAATGATGATTACTGTGTTGAAGATAGTGCTGACGATTTTCATATCGAATAGGACAGCCATGGACGAAGTAAGGGAGTTGTGTCGATTCTGGTAGATCAAAAAGGACCGTATGTCACTGTCAATACTATGGGTGTTTCAGAACCGTTTCTTTTGGATACTGGTGCGATGAGAAGTTCTATCATCCATTCTAAACTCCCTGGGGCACCTTTGTCTGGCTTAACAAATACTTCTGTAGGATTTTCTGGCGCCCCTGTTCATAATCCGGTTTCTTATCCCTTGCCTGTTTCGATTGGACCTTATAAATTGGATGCTTCGCTTATTCTGGTTGTGGTGAGAACCTGCTGGGTTTGAATTTGTTGAAAAGACTGCATGCAACATTGTACTGTTCCCCTTCTGGCGTGCATCTTATGTTGGGGAAGAAATTGACAACTTCTATGTATTTATCTCGAGACCAGTTTCCACCTGAGTTGCTTTCTCTTCCTGAAAGTCTTTGGGCTACAGGCCCAAATGATGTGGGAAGTCTTGCAATACCACCGTATGTTGTCACAGTTAAAGAAAATGTCAGAATGCCACGCATTCCCCAGTATCGTATTTCTAGTGATAGTGAGAGAGCACTTTTGGCTATTGTTGATGATTTTATTCAGAAGGGCGTGGTTGAAGAAACAAGAGGCACTGTTTGTAATAGTCTTGTTCTCCCAATCCTTAAGAGAACTGATCCTTCACAGCCTCCTGTTTATCGATTTGTTATTGACCTTAGAGAAGTCAATAAAATTGTTGTACCAGTTTCCTGTTGTCCCGGACATTACAGCCTTATTGACGATGATCCCTGCTTCTGCAACATGGTTTTCAGTGATAGACCTCAAGAACGCTTTCTTTAGTATTCCCATTGCTGAAGAAAGTAGGGATATCTTTGGTTTCTCTTTAGGTGGCCAAAGTTTCCGATTTAAAAGAGCACCTCAAGGTTATTGTGAAAGTCCTTCCATCTATAGCAACGCTCCTAAGTCACAACTTGATGCTTTCTCCTTGCCTCCAGGCGCTACGCTTGTTCAGTATGTGGATGATTTGTTGGTGGCTGCTGATAAGGAAGATGTGTGTAAGAATGTGACTGTTGCGTTGTTGCATCATCTGGCTGCTTTAAATCATAAAGTATCGCCCTCTAAGTTGCAGTATGTCCGACAAGAGGTTACCTATTTAGGTCATCTCTTGTCGAAGGAGGGAAGGCGATTGACTCCAGAACGTATTCAGGCTATTTCACGGATGTCTGTACCTACTACGCAGAGAGAAGTGCGTGCCTTTTTGGGTATCACTTCATACTGTTGACAATGGATTCCCAATTTTTCACTTCTGGCCAAACCATTGTTGGCACTCACGTTGAAAGATACGCCCCAACCGCTCCCTTGGACGGATGAATGTCAGAAAAGTTTTGTTGACCTACGTACTGCTCTGTGTTCTGCTCCAGTGTTGGGTACCCCAGATTATAGCAAATCCTTTACACTGTATGTTCACGAGAGAGAGGGTTGCGCATTGTCAGTTTTGACACAGCAATTTGGAGAAAAACAGAGGCCATGTGCCTATTTCTCCGCTACACTGGACCCAGTAGCTAAAACTTTGCCCAGCTGTCTCAGAGCTGCAGCAGCTGCAGCGATTTCTATTAGGCAATCTGCTGGATTGGTGTTAGATAACACCTCATTGTTATGGTTCCACATGCAGTGGATACTTTGTTGAATAGAACAAGGACACAGCATCTCACGAGTGCTCGTTTATCTGGATACGAGCTGACACTTTTAGCGAGTCATGTGCATATCAAAAGATGTAATACATTAAATCCAGCTACACTGTTGCCACTCCCAGATGAGAAAGACGTACAGGAAAAACATGATTGTTTTCTTCGAATGGAGGAAGAAATGAAGGGTAGGATCGATTTGAAGGACACTCCGCTCAAGGACCCGGATGGGATCCTATGGGTGGATGGTTCCTGTTTCAAGCTTCCGAATGGGGAAACTACTTCTGCCTCTGCTGTCACCACCTTATGCACAATTGTTGAGACGGCACGTATCGGACATAATTCAGCCCAAGCAGCCAAATTAATAGCCTTGACTAGAGCGTGTGTGTTGTCGAAGGGAAAGAGAGTGAATGTGTATACTGATAGTCAGTATGCTTTTGGTGTTGCACATAGCTTCGGCAAGTTATGGATTGAGAGAGGATTCTTTACCTCTCACGGGACAAAGATCCAGCATGGTCAGTTGGTGGATCTTCTTGAGTCACTTACTTTACCTGCACAGATAGCGATCATAAAGTGCAGCGCACACAAGAAAGTCATAGATGATGTTGGTCGTGGAAATGCGTTTGCAGACTGTTATGGCTGTCTTTTTGCTAGCTCTTTGGAGAAGGAGAATGATGGAGAGTGACTCCAGCCTATCACCCCCATAGCATAGGGATTAGGCCGATAGACAGGGGTCCTGTCTTACATATATAAGGGCATTTTCGTATTATTTTCCTTAGAGTAAGGCTTATGAATTTAAGTTAGGGGATAGATATATAAGTATTAGTCATGATTCACTCATTTGCTAACATGCTGAGCTGTTTTTCATGGAGCTATGCATATTATGGGCTCCGTAGGCCTTAAACGAGACAGACTCCATTTTGCTTTCTGCCCGGTAGCTCGAGAAGGCTTTCTAGGTGAAGAGTAATGTTTTAGTTTCAAGCTGTTGTTCGCTTGGAGAGAACCGGTTCAGGCTGACCCTTATCGAAGGAATGTATTTTTCTCCACTCCGAAGACACAACTTCAGGCCGGCCGGCTGGGAAAGTGTCCTTGGTACGGGGAGGTACAAGAATTTGGTGGGCGGCAGGTTACTGGCCGTGAATTTCCATGAAGGAACGGGCTTTGATATTAGCGAAGGTGTTAGTCAGTTTGTCAGTTAGTCCGTAGGCGGCATCTAGCCGTTAGCATCTCTGCCATTATTCATTTTCATGGTGGACAAGTCGCCATCTTTGAAGTCGGAGAAAGATTTAAGATCGAAACTCTCTGAGAAAGACTGAACGAGAAGTAGCGCGGAGCGCACTGATACAGAGAGAGAGAGAGACGGTAGCTAATAATCAGCAAGGTTCCGGTGTCCTGAAGGGAAGCAGACGAGGTTGAGCCTAGCGGTGCAGACGTGTACTTGTGACGGCTGAGGGTGACTGCAAGGCGAGCCAGGATACAGAGACGAGAAGGGAACCTAGATGACTGCCGAGTCCAGACTTCCCACTAACCAGGTGATACCCGCCCGACTTATTTAGGATGTGCACTCTAATCTTTACCTTTTTCTTGCAAATGTTATGCTGCATAGTAATGTGATTTATGTCTATTGTTAATAAATACCCTAATTCATATAGAATTATCGTGTACCTGGTGCTTATGTTCAATCTTGGTAAACCATACTTCTAGTCAGGAACTGTTTGGGTGAACGGATGAGAAATCCCGATCAGGTAAATGGTGATTGAATAAGGAGGGAGTGGGTGGACCTTCGATGTCAAAAGCAGGGAGTACACTATACAATCTGGAACCCTATTCAAAGTTATTATTGTAGTTTTATTCCAGGTAGACCACTGAGATAATACCCCAAATAATGGTTCATAGGAATGTGGTCGTCGTTGATATGCAAAAACAACAAATGATGGACCGAATGTGGATCAATGTCACACATTCCCCCAGTCAAAAGATCTGGGCCCAAATCCATCGTTTTTTTGCACTCCACACCACCCTGGGTTAGACAATGGCGATATGCAAATCAGCTCTGACCCTGTTGCCCCATGGGAACAGTCCAGTCCGAACTACAAAAGCCATGTCCTTCCCAGAACGGAATCAAGCATCCGAGGACCGGACCGGTTTCGAGGTAACACCTCTCATCAGCCCGGCTAGCTTGACTCCAAGTGGTTTGGAGTGCCTGGGACCCACGTCTGGGCATCCCCAGCGCACTTAGGGCGGCAATTGCAAAAACAACAAATGATGGACCAAATGTGGATCAATGTCACACATTCCCCGGCGTTAGTGACAGCACTGGGTGGGAGACCAGTGCCAATACCCACCGGATTGTGGCTTGAGTAAGTGAGAACGTTAGGGGGTTGAACTAACGTGTAGTTTCGCAGGATTGCGAACAGTTTGGAAAAGGGAGCATTGGGTTCTGCAGGCCCATGTGTAGACACACCGGATTGTGTGTCAGATCTGCCCTAGGGTAGAACGGTCTGGGTCGGGGTGGCCGCGAGACCAACTAATGTGAATAAGATATTGTAGAAAATCCGTACATATATATATATATTGTCATTCCCCATCCTTAGGTGCGATCTGTATATTTACCTGTATATCTACTCATTGTGAATACGATCTGAGGAGGGAAGGTGAGTACGTTTTGGCTGGGTCATAGGGGCCCCTGGGGGCTGATCCCATCTAAACAGAAAATCCAGCCATTACATCTGGCGTCACGAACTGTTTACGAAGCCTGTGTGCATTGTGTTGTTTTAATCTTGTTGGTTTGCGCTCGGCTTGTACGTATAAAATTTTGTTTATAATTGTGCATATAATTTTTGCGTGTCATTATGTTTGCGAAAAAATCATCGTCGGTTTTCAAATTACCGATCCAGATTCCCGGCTGGGAGTCTACGCCTTACGAGGCCTTGGCCCGTGAGTGGGCTGATTCTACTGGTCTGAGTGAAAATTGGTCTTCATGCTTGGAGCAGGCGGGGCCTGCCGATGTGGTGTCATGCCTACAGAAAGCGCCAGTAGTGAAGGGTGATGAGCTTCCTATTTTAGGACGCAGAGGGTGGATTGTTCTTAATGCATACAGAATATTGCATGAGAGGTTTGTTCAATTACAGAAACAGTTTAAAGATTCGGAAGGACAGTGTGTTGAGTTGCAAAACGCGCATACTTTGTTGCGTTGTCAAAATAAATTGCTTGCCGACAAACTTGAAACATATCAGACCATTGCCGAAAGAGCTGCGGTCCGTATTGCACGATATAAATATAAACATCGTCGTGGACGTGTGTCTTCCCGCAAAGTGCGTATGGTTGTAGCAAAAGCTGGAATGGATTGGAACCCCGACGAGTGGGACGGTAATATCTGGGATTCTCATACTTCTGACTCCTCGGCAGAGGAGGGTGACAAGCGCGAGTTTTCTCGCTCCGGACGTGATTGTAAATCTGCTTCATGCATTGATTTGACTACCGATTGTGACCGTGCTCGTTCTTCCCGTGTGGATGACGTAGCTTGCCCTGATTGTGCTGTTAAATCTAAGATGCGGGCTTCCTCGGAAGCTCTTCCCGCAGTCTCTGCTCACCCGATTTTTCGACGAAAATTACAACAGGCCCCTGGTAATCCGGGTGGTATAGCTCTTGATTGTATTGAAGATTTTACTCAGCAGGAGGTCAGTGACATTCTGCAACGATTTAGACAACGGCCTGGTGAGGCCTTGCTTACCTGGATGGTGCGTCTTTATGAGCTTGGCGCTGCCGGTATTATGCTCGATGCTGTTGATTGCTTACGATTTTGCTCTTTAAGTTCTGATTCTACGATTCAGGATCATTTTCGGAATTATAATGGTGCTGGTCAAATTTCTTTGCTCCAGCTTGCGTCTGATGGCTGTAATCATAAATATCCAACTGAATCTGATTGGCCTACTGATGAAAAACCGTGGTACACTCTGCGCGATGCGTCGCAACGTTTAAAGGAGGAAGTCATGAAAACGTGTATCTTCCTTAGTACTGCTGACAAGTTATTGGATGGTCTTTTAACATCTTCTGTGCGTAACCGCATTATTCGTTCTTCTCCTGTTGCTTACAAGCAGGTCATGATGACATTATTGATTAATCAAACTGGCAATCCTTTGTCTGTTGTGCTTGAGTCTGTTCGTCAGCTGGGTGAGCTGGGTGAATGGTTTAAACCTGAAAGACAATCCCGACCTGAGGGTCGTACTGGTGGGGACTATAAGTTCTCTAGACGTGATATGTTTCTTGCTCTCATTGCTGATGGTGTCAAAAGGGAAGACATTGATGGCGAGCCTAATAATCGCTTATGGGACATGTTTCGTAAGCGTGGTTTGGATCGAAAGGAGGGTGCCCGTCGTGTGCGAAAGAATGAGTATGATCGTGGTTCGGATGACAGTGGTGATGAGAGGCGACGTGTGAATTCTGATCGCCGTGATGATCGGCGCTATGAACGTGATGGATCCCCCCGTCGTAATGATGGGAGGGGGAGAGAGGATGATCGTGAAAGGGGAAGAGATGATCGTGTTTCTAGCAGACGACGAGATGCAAGGAGTTACTCCCCTGACATAAGAAAGAGGGAGGATCGTAACAGACTCCCTGACCGTAACTCACAACTTTTTGAACCTGACACTAATCCGTTTCGTACTGGAGACGGATATGAACAAGACATCCTAATACCAAAGAAAACCGAGAACATTTACCCTGATTTGTCTTGGTTGACAGAACGCAGGAAAAATGACTAGGAAATAGGTCAAGCTCCGGTACGCAAGTGGGCCCACAGAGATTACAGACCCTATGTAGATATTGAGATTTTTTGGAAACATCGTAATATCCAAAGGGCCCGAGCGTTGGTTGATACTGGGGCGGAGGCCACTTTAATTCATGGTAAGTCGAGAAAATTTAATGGACAGTCTTTTACAATTACCGGTCTGGGTGGTAAAGAGACACCCGCGGTTCAAACTGCACTCGAAATTAAAATTGGTAGAATCCCTCGTAGAGAATACTCTGTGTTGGTTGTGCCCCTTTTGGAATACATTATTGGAATTGATATTTTGAAAGGTATGACTTTGCATTTGGATGATGGATACTATCAATTTGGTACACGACAGTACATTTCGACCAGACCCGTACGGGTTGGCCGTTTACGCATGCCACCTATTAAGATCCCTTTAGCAACGAAAGTGATTTCTCAGAAGCAATATCGCATTCCAGGTGGTCATGAAGAAATTACCGCTACGATTCAGGATTTGGTTGACGCGGGAGTCATTACTCCGGTCACATCTGCTTGGAATAATCCTGTTTGGCCCGTGCGCAAAAGTGACAACTCTTGGCGCATGACTGTTGATTATCGAGAATTGAACAAAAATACACCTAAATTGACTGTTGCAGTGCCTGACATTGTTACACTGATTCAGAGAATTCAAAAGCATCCAGGTACGTGGTATGCTTCCATTGATATTGCTAATGCGTTCTTTTCAATTCCGATTGCTCCCGAATGTCAGGAACAATTCAGTTTCACATGGAATGGACGTCAAATGACGTTCCGGAGTCTTCCTCAAGGCTATGTACATAGTCCTACGATCTGTCACCGGCTGGTGGCGGAACATTTGTCTGAAGTACCCACGAATCCACAAGTTCAGATTTGTCATTATATTGACGACATTTTGATTCAAGGTGAAACGCAAGCCCAGGTACAATCCCATTTAGATCAGATCATTGACTGTTTGCGAGCGAAAGGTTGGGAAATTAATCCTGACAAATTACAAACTCCATCCCAAGCTGTAAAATTTCTAGGTATTAATTGGCATGAGGGTCACAGAGAGGTGATTCCACAGGTTAAACGAAAAATACTTGATTTTGCTGTTCCCAGAAACAGGAAAGAGGCGCAATGCTTTATTGGATTGTTTGGATTTTGGCGTCAGCATATTCCCCATCTAAGTCAGATTTTGGCTCCATTATATCGAGTCACTCGTAAAAAGAATGCGTTTGAATGGGGTGAACCTCAACAGACTGCTTTTAATTTGGCTAAAGAAGCTATTCAGTATGCTTTGGATTTGTGGCCCGTGAGTGATGGTGATGTGGATTTGAATGTGTCCGTGGAAGGCCTGTATGCCAATTGGAGTTTGTGGCAAAAGCAGGGCAGACAAAAAGTGCCATTAGGTTTTTGGACCAAAAAGTTACCAGAGGCTGGTGAGCGTTACTCACCTTTTGAAAAACAGCTGCTTGCTTGTTATTGGGCTCTGGTGGATACCGAGCAATTGACCTTAGGCCATGCTGTGATTTTGAGGCCTGAAATTCCCATTATGCAGTGGGTTTTGAGTTCACCGAAGTCCCATCGAATTGGACATGCTCAGGAGGCCAGTGTGATTAAATGGAAATGGTACATTCAGGACAGGGCACGTGTGGGTCCGAAAGGTGTGGCGGTTTTACATGAGCGAGTGGCGCAGGCGCCCTCCAATGAGGCTGAAAGTGAGTGTTCGGTTCCCGTAGTGCAGGAGTCTCCCGTGAAGTGGGGTAAATCATTTGATGATCTGTCCGCGGAGGATAGAAAACATGTGTGGTTTACGGATGGTTCTGCGAAGTTCATTGGTGACAAAAGACATTGGAAAGCTGTCTCTTTTAACCCGATTACAAAGAAATTGTTAAGCACAACTGGAGACGGTAAGAGTAGTCAATATGCTGAACTCTATGCGGTTTACCAAGTTTTGAAACAGGAGTTACCAGGTACATGTCATATTTTTACTGATTCCTGGTCCACTGCAAATGGACTAGCGGTGTGGCTGCCAACATGGCATTCTCATAATTGGGAATTGCACTCCAAGGAGTTATGGGGTAAAGAGTTGTGGCAAGAAATTTGGGAATTGCTCCCGCAGAGTACTGTAACAATCTTTCACGTGGATGCTCATACTCCAATTGACTCCCTTGACAAATTTTTTCATAATATTGCAGATGAACAGTCTAAAATTTCTGAGGCAGTGGTTGACATGCAGGATTCTGATTTGGCGGGATTGGCGAAGTGGGCCCATCAGAAAGCAGGACATTTTGGAGAGAAAGCCACTAGCAGGTGGGCTGCCGATAGAGGAATTCATATTCCCTTTTCTTTAATTAAAGATGTTATTCTACATTGTCCCATTTGCCAGCATTCTAGGAAGAAAGAGGTGCCTCAAATTGTTCGAGGCCACTTACATCGAGGTAAATTGCCCGCCCAAATTTGGCAGATTGATTATATTGGTCCGCTCCCTATGAGCAGAAATTGTCAATACATTTGCACAGTGGTTGATACTTATAGTGGCCTTTTAGTCGCTTTCCCTTGTAAGAATGCTACCCAAGTGAATACAATTAAAACCCTGGAGCTCATTATTCTGTACTATGGTGTCCCATTCCAGATTCAATCAGACAATGCATCCCACTTTCGTGGAAGATTGGTGCAGGAATTCTGTACGGAAAATAATATTGATTGGGTGTTTCATATTCCATATTATCCACAAGCTTCAGGACTGATTGAGAGAATGAATGGCTTGTTGAAAGAACAGTTGCGCAAGTTGACTGATGACCGTTACAGCCAGTGGAGAGATGTCCTACTTCAAGCTTTGTTAATTTTAAATAATCGTCCTTTGTTACATGCTGAATCTCCTTTGATGCGTTTGTTTCCTCCACATGTTGATGCAAAACCTAACTCCATAGCAAACACTGTCATGTATTGGGAAATTACCCCCGGTGCTTTGGCTCCATGTAGAGCAACCCCAGGTTCTGCAGGCCTCGACCTGCATGCATTAAATGATGCACAATTTCCAGGAAAAGATCGAATCATTGTTGAAACTGGCATTGGTGTCTCTATACCTGCCGGTAGTTTTGGATTAATTGCCCCTAGATCTGGCCTGGCCCTGAAAGGTGTACAAGTACTCGGAGGAGTGATTGACAGTGATTATCAGGGAGAGATTAAGGTTCTCCTGCTTAATAGCAGTGAGACGGATTTGTTCATCAAAAAGTCTGACCGTGTTGCTCAGTTACTGATTATGCCTGTCTTCAGTGGTGAGATCAAAAAAGCTCTGCTCCAACGTTGCTAACTGTGCGAGGACAAAAAGGCTTCGGATCGTCTGATCTTCCTGGAGCTAAAATATGGGTGCAATCGCCTAAAAATCCTCCTGAACAGGCTGATATTATTGCGACCGGTCATGACAACACCGTTTTGGTGATGAAGCCAGGGAAAGATGGCTGGGAAGCTGTCCCAGCTGATAAATGTTATTTACGAGAATGATTAAGGCCTGTATTTGTATTCTTTCAGATCATTCTTTGGACTGCTGCTGCAGGATGTGTCGGCGTTGGACTCCTTTTGGCTTGCTACGCCGGGAGAGGAGAGGATCCACCGACGCCGGTTGATGGGATAATAAGAGCCCCGCGGTCTGCGTGGCAGACGTCATCGAATTTCTGGATCACACTCGCGAAGCGGGTGACGAACTCTCCGCATTTTTGCCTTACCCCTATGAAAAGCGTTACTGACATTTTAGCGACCTGTTTGGTAGCTGTCCCTGCATCCACTGAAACGCTCCACCATATTTTTAATGTATCTAATGCCCGACCTAATGTTATTCTGGGTGACTTTGCGGCACATGAATTCTGTCCCTCGTGTTCTCTTATTCCAGATCTTGATGTCCCTATTAATTCCAGAATTACTACTTTTAATATTACCCCTGGAGATCTTTGCTTCGTGATGACCTGCAACCCTAAAGCTATTACCGAGTGTTTGCGGTTGAAGCTCCAAGCCGCTACTACTTTTTCATTTCATCAACGTTTGTTATGTTCAAAGAGACTTCCGAATTCATGTCTTTCAGTTAAGAATAATATGACCTGTAAACGTTTAGTAGTAGCCACTAGCCATTATCGTTCAATGCTATTGCCAGCTGGATGGCTCTTTTCTTGCGGGAATTCATCTTGGCCCTATATTCCTGCGAATATTTCTGGTGGCCCATGCGCCATCACTAGATTAAGTTTGCTAATGTTTTCCTCACATCCTTCTTCACATTCCCGTATTGTCCGAGATTCAATGTCATTACATGAAGACTGTGATTCCTCTGTTCATCTTTTTTCTAAATCAGAATATCTTGGTTTAGCTTTTTCTATTATTGGTGTGCCAGCATTGGCCGTTTATAATGCCAAAACAATCGGCAAAATGGCCTGCTGGATGGTTAAGTCAATTAACCAAACGTCTACTATTTTATCAGACTTATTATTAGACTCCCAAGGTGAACGTAGAGCTATTTTACAGAATCGTGCAGCTATCGATTATTTATTGTTGAAACATGGTCATGATTGTTCTGATTTTGAAGGTTTATGCTGTTTTAATTTGTCTGACCATTCTAAAGCTATCCAGTCCCACATTAACAAACTCCACGACTTGACCGCAGAAATTAGAGAACATATAGATCAGGGTTTCTTTGACTGGCTTTTTAACTGGCTCCCTGACATGCATTTCATACGACAAATTTTAGGGGGGTTATTGTTGCTATCTGTATCCTCATAGCTATTTGTTGCTTTATTCAGTGTATCCCTTCCCTGCTACAATTTTTTAGACTTACGAAGGGTCGTAGATCAGTTAATTTTGTTTCATATTATTCGTCTACTGACGTTAGCTCCATTTAGTTTGTGGTTAATAGACTGGAGTCAAGGGGTGTAATGTTATGGCTGTCTTTTTGCTAGCTCTTTGGAGAAGGAGAATGATGGAGAGTGACTCCAGCCTATCACCCCCATAGCATAGGGATTAGGCCGATAGACAGGGGTCCTGTCTTACATATATAAGGGCATTTTCGTATTATTTTCCTTAGAGTAAGGCTTATGAATTTAAGTTAGGGGATAGATATATAAGTATTAGTCATGATTCACTCATTTGCTAACATGCTGAGCTGTTTTTCATGGAGCTATGCATATTATGGGCTCCGTAGGCCTTAAACGAGACAGACTCCATTTTGCTTTCTGCCCGGTAGCTCGAGAAGGCTTTCTAGGTGAAGAGTAATGTTTTAGTTTCAAGCTGTTGTTCGCTTGGAGAGAACCAGTTCAGGCTGACCCTTATCGAAGGAATGTATTTTTCTCCACTCCGAAGACACAACTTCAGGCCGGCCGGCTGGGAAAGTGTCCTTGGTACGGGGAGGTACAAGAATTTGGTGGGCGGCAGGTTACTGGCCGTGAATTTCCATGAAGGAACGGGCTTTGATATTAGCGAAGGTGTTAGTCAGTTTGTCAGTTAGTCCGTAGGCGGCATCTAGCCGTTAGCATCTCTGCCATTATTCATTTTCATGGTGGACAAGTCGCCATCTTTGAAGTCGGAGAAAGATTTAAGATCGAAACTCTCTGAGAAAGACTGAACGAGAAGTAGCGCGGAGCGCACTGATACAGAGAGAGAGAGAGACGGTAGCTAATAATCAGCAAGGTTCCGGTGTCCTGAAGGGAAGCAGACGAGGTTGAGCCTAGCGGTGCAGACGTGTACTTGTGACGGCTGAGGGTGACTGCAAGGCGAGCCAGGATACAGAGACGAGAAGGGAACCTAGATGACTGCCGAGTCCAGACTTCCCACTAACCAGGTGATACCCGCCCGACTTATTTAGGATGTGCACTCTAATCTTTACCTTTTTCTTGCAAATGTTATGCTGCATAGTAATTTGATTTATGTCTATTGTTAATAAATACCCTAATTCATATAGAATTATCGTGTACCTGGTGCTTATGTTCAATCTTGGTAAACCATACTTCTAGTCAGGAACTGTTTGGGGGAACGGATGAGAAATCCCGATCAGGTAAATGGTGATTGAATAAGGAGGGAGTGGGTGGACCTTCGATGTCAAAAGCAGGGAGTACACTATACAATCTGGAACCCTATTCAAAGTTATTATTGTAGTTTTATTCCAGGTAGACCACTGAGATAATACCCCAAATAATGGTTCATAGGAATGTGGTCGTCGTTGATATGCGGCGTTAGTGACAGCACTGGGTGGGAGACCAGTGCCAATACCCACCGGATTGTGGCTTGAGTAAGTGAGAATGTTAGGGGGTTGAACTAACGTGTAGTTTCGCAGGATTGCGAACAGTTTGGAAAAGGGAGCATTGGGTTCTGCAGGCCCATGTGTAGACACACCGGATTGTGTGTCAGATCTGCCCTAGGGTAGAACGGTCTGGGTCGGGGTGGCCGCGAGACCAACTAATGTGAATAAGATATTGTAGAAAATCCGTACATATATATATATATATTGTCATTCCCCATCCTTAGGTGCGATCTGTATATTTACCTGTATATCTACTCATTGTGAATACGATCTGAGGAGGGAAGGTGAGTACGTTTTGGCTGGGTCATAGGGGCCCCTGGGGGCTGATCCCATCTAAACAGAAAATCCAGCCATTACACAGACGAAGTAGCAAAAGCCACAGCTAGAGAAACCACTGTGTGTGTCAGGTCCTGCGAACTGGGTTAGAGAGATTGCAATGTGTGAAGACACAATTGAAAGTGTGAAAATGATCCAGGGAGAGGCTACTGAGAAGGAATTGAGAACGTGGAAAGAAAGTACGGGAATGTTAGACTCGATGGGTTGTTGGACGGAGTTGTCGGAACATCAGCGATGGATGTTACCGGACGCTTATGTGTTGCCGGTTGTGACTATGGCTCATGGTCCAGCTCACATCAGTGCGAAGGGCTTATGTAAGCTTTTGGCTCCTGTATGGCAGAATGCAGGAATCCCGAAATGTGCCGAGAATGTGGTTAAGCATTGTATTGTTGGTTTAATGCATAACCCAGGAAAGGGTAGCCCAACTCCGGCAGGTCATTTTTCTCCCTCGACATATCCCTTTGAGGGGTTGCAGATCGATTACATTCACATGGATCGATGCAACAACCTTAAGTATGTTCTGGTAGTGGTATGTGCCTTTTCCCGTTGGATAGAGGCCTACCCCTTGAAAGATAGCACTGCTTTGTCAACTGCAAAAGTGTTGCTCAAGGAGTTCTTACCCAGATTTGGTTTGCCGCAAGTTGTCTGGTGTGACAATGGAAGTGAATTTGTGGGTCAAATTATGCAGAAAGTGTGTTCTGGTCTTGGTATTAGACAAAAGTTCCATGCGGCAAACCATCCACAGTCAGCGGGTTTGGTTGAGTGCTACAATGGCACACTCAAGCTTAAATTAGCTAAAATTCAAGCTAGCACAGGTCTTGCCTGGCCTGATGCCTTGTCCCTAGCTCTTTTGTCAACCAGAACTACTGTGCACTCTCGTATGGGACTTAGCCCATATGAAGTGGTCTTCAGACGCCCAGCTAATGTCTGGGGTGTCCCTCGTCCCAGAAAATACTCGGATATACCATATCCTTCGTTAATTGATTACTTGCATGACTTGACTGCTAAGCTGAGTGTTATTCGTGAACAGGTACAAAGTGCTTTGCCAGAGGCCTCCACAGACTCAGGTCACACCATTTTGCCCGGTGACTGGGTCTGCGTCAAGAACTTTCTGCGGACTCAGAACTTGGAGCCTCGTTGGTCGGTGCCCTAGACAAGTTTTGCTCGTCACCCGCACAGCTGTGAAAGTGGTCGGCAAGAAGAATTGGGTTCATGGCATGCACTGTAAGAAAGTGCCTCTGCCATTACCCTTTGATCAGTGGATCCGCAGTGGTATAAGAGAATCCGAATCTGCAGCGATTCCTTGTTTTGTGCCTTTCAGTGACGCTCAAATTTATGGAACCCTGTCTGAGAAATCGGATGACGACATTCTTCAAGCTGCTGTGCCTGAGCATCTTCGAATAGACACTACTAATCCAGAGACTCTATTCAAGGACCAGACCTTGCCGAGTAAAACACGCTACAATCTGAGGTCGAGAGTTGACCAAAAGAACTGAACACTTTGAACACTTTTTCCTTATTACCTAGAGACATTTTTTATTGATCTTTTTGCCTCTTTGATTTTTGTGTGATATTTAGGATTAGATGTGCCATCCGTCTCCGTCGCAGGGTCATGGTAGGAGACTCAGACTGTAACCTGGTTTTTGTCCTTTTAGCAAGTGGCTAGTGCCTCAGGATATACAGAAATAAGTAGCTGAGTGATTAAGGAAGATTGCCGTGAGCGACATTTTTTTTAGATAAAGATGGATGGTTCAACAACCATAGGTAGGGAAAATAGGAAGCAGGAAATGAGATCGAAGTATTGTAAATTATTGCGTAGTCATTTTGGCGTAACTTTGTGTGTTTTTATGTTTTTGTGTATTTTATTAGCTTGCACAGGTTGGATCGTACATGTTTTGCAGCAGAGAAATGTTGTTAATTCTACGAATCCTTCTTCTTCTCGTCTTTCTGTCCTTTCACATAAAATGCATACTCTACCTCCTCATGAGCAGATAAGGAGGGCCGAATATATGAACAATACGTTTGTTCAGTTGTTACATCAACATCAGTTGGCCATTAATATGACTAACTGTTGGGTGTGCGGACTTATGCCACACAATACACGAAAGGGAATGCCATATTTGGTTCTTCCTTTCTCATATGAAGGTTCAGCTTGGGCCTACCTGGCTATGTTTTTCGGCCGCATACCACAACAGACTCAGAAGTTCCTTTAAAACTTTTGGGAATGGATTGGATTTTAGCCAAAGCTCTCTGATTAAGGGTATAGTGGCAATGGCCAAGATCGTAGAGAAGAACAAGATTCCATTAGATGAGAAGAGAGCTTATGAAGGATGGAATGTTACCCATTATGTTTCTAGCCTTGGTGACAAAACTAGAAAGGGTGAGTCTTCTCCAGTATGGACTGTACCCCATCAAGGTAATTTTTGTCTCCAAGTCAACAGCAAGAAAACTGACAACAGGCAGAGTTGTTCGTACACCTATATTTTCTCGTCTCCTGATTTTCCTCCGTTAGTTCCGCCTCAAGGAACATATTTTGTCTGTAATGACAGAGCCTATACATGGCTCCCCTCTAACTTTTCTGGAACTTGTTATATTGCTTTTCTTCTTCCCCCTACATATACGGCTCCGTCAGACCATCACAGAGTTAGATATAGCCGAGGTATATTCGATGCCAAGGACACGGCAGAACAAGAGGGAGGAGATTTCCTTAAAGGATTCCTTCCCTTTTGGGGTCCAATGGCCAACAGCAGAAAAATCAGGCACTTGGTTCATGTGGTTGAGACCACTATTAATGTTACTGCAGGTGCGATAGGTAACATTACAGCAGAGCTTCAGGCGGACCGTCTTATGACGTTGCAAAATCGAATTGCGCTAGATGTGATCTTAGCAGACCGAGGAGGTGTCTGTAAATTGATCAGATCGAGTTGCTGCATTTATATTCCAGACGACTCTCCGACAAAATACCAGGCCATTTCCAGATTACACAACGTCTCCGAGTCGATTCATCAGGACGAAGGGGATTGGTCTTTTATGGGATGGTTTTGGGAAATATTGTCAACCTAGGGATGGAAGATCCTAACGTTCCTTGGAGCAATTTTGGCCATCATATTCTCTTGTTGTCTGTGTGTCCAATGTGGTCCTGCAGTTTGTGGCCTATTGGCTACTTTATGTGTTCCAAAACCTGTAAATCAGAAGACAGAGAATATTAGGATGATGGTGCAGGAACAGCTTGAGGACTTTATGAATATCAATGCTGATTCTGACTCAGACTAGCATGAGTTGGTTTGTTTTTGCCTGAGTAATGGCAAAAGGAGGGTCTGAGGTTCTGTAAATTACGAATTCGTTCGTGCTCAGTCTCCATTTTGTAGACGCCGCCATTTTGTGTTGCCCTCACTCAGGCAGCACGGCGAGCGCGATGTTTCTGTCGTTTCTGCATTTACGTGTCAGGTGGCTTCCTTGCCTATGTTTACTAACGAGTGTCAGGGTCTGGCCGAGTACACTAATTCCTGTCTGAGCTGATTAATCCCTGTCCGGACTATTTGTTGGTTCACACCATTCTTTCCTTTAAGTTATCTTATCTGTTGTCCTTCGCTACACGTCTTGTGCATTCTCCTGTTTCACGACTGTCCTTCTAAAACCTACAGCTGTGTTTTCTCTACTCGTAAACTGAATTGTGTGGATTTATTTGTAATTTGCTTAAGGGGTCTAATGATAAACATGAACCGGGAAATTGAGTTGCTTGGGACTTAAAGCATTGTTTGTAACGTTTGCCTATGTCTCATGTTCTTGTGTGACTGCATTTTACATTGTATTATAGCGTATATAAACCTGTGCGCCACGGAGTTAAGTGGCAGTCTCTTTTGAACCTCGTTATACGACTTCTAAGACCACTGTACTAGCTGCAGCTAATAAATACAATCTTCTACGTCAGAAGAAGAGTCCGTGTCTCTGTATTTGACAAGGCAGGTGAATCCCGGGGATTTCAGGCGTACCCTGCGCCGCCGGGCCTTAAGGCTACGGTTCTCCAAGTGAGTGATCAACACATAATGATGGTGACTTATGTCTACACACATTTTGACTGTGATTAAGCAAGTGACCGCAAAATGGAGAGAAAATTGTATTACATTGCGTAACAACAGGTGACAAAATGATGCACATTGTGACTCATAGCTTATTGGTGACCCCAAGCTGTGACAAGGTTGAATCACAGGAAAATGTAATGTACACAATGGGGTTTTGACATCTAAACTAATGAGCCTAAAACAGTGGAGATGGGTCAATGTACACGAGTGGTTGGGAAGAGAAACACTAGCCACAACATGACGGAGATACTGTATACAAGAGTGTGGAATCAGGGAAAGGTCTCTAGAATGGACTGTAAAAAAAGGCATAACGGTCAACCAGGCAAAACATGGAAGAGAAACCCAGCACAGATGGGTATGTATAAATACCTGTGTTGCGGTTTGGAAGAATTGTGGGATCTGGGGAAAGGGAAAGAAAGAAGCAATTGAATGAGAAACAAAAGGGTTCTTTAAAAGCCGAACGTTCAAAAGACCACTGGCATGAGGTTAACAGAGCCAAGGAAAGAAAAATTGGAGAAAGCGCACCAATGACCCGGTGGAGTAACCAGAGCGGCTGAAGGGTCAGAGGAACCCAGCGACATATTGTATATAGTGAAATGTGCAAATGATTGTTATGCATGCTCCCAGTAACCCTGTATAACATGTCTCCCTGTTGATTACGGTTCTAATCCTTAAAGATAACTTTGATTTTGATTTCTAATGTACATATATAGCATGTGTCACAACTGTTCAACCCACCGACATGGGTTTATCCTTTCATGTGAGCCCGTCTATAGCTTGTAGGGCATTTTATGCTATTCCTCTTGCACACACTTACTTCAACCTTTCAAGCAAGCCCCTTTGCCCTTCTCTCCTGGGCACTAGCATGAGACATCATTAGACACTGTCTACCTCTTATGATGGTCTCCCTGCAGGACCTTAGTACATTGTCAGGTCCCCCCCCCTACGACCATACACTCACGGAGTGCTTGCTTCTACCCGCTTTGGCTATTTCCTTTTTGGTTTTTTTCCACACAACCATACACTCAGTTAGTGCTATCTTCCAATGGTTGGTACAAAAGGGGGTGGTGATGGACAGAGCATCTGAATCAATCAAACACTCACACCCAGTCAAAAGATCTGGGGTCAAGCCATGTCTTCCCTGGACCGGAAGCAAGCTTCAGAGGACCGGTTTCTGGCATTCCAGCCGTCTTCAGCCCGGCTTGCTTGAATCCAGTGGCATAGTGAGCAAGGGACTCATGTCTGAGCATACCCTGCCACACTTATGGCGGCCAAAAGCGGTACAAAAGGGGGTGGTGATGGACGGAGCATCTGAATCAATCAAACACTCACACCCAGTCAAAAGATCTGGGTTTAATCCATCACCGTTCTTTAGCCCACTCTGCCACCCCACCGCTTTTGACCGCCATAAGTGTGGCAGGGTATGCTCAGACGTGAGTACCTTGCTCCCTTTGCCACTGGATTCAAGCAAGCCGGGCTGAAGACGGCTGGAATGCCAGAAACCGGTCCTCGGAAGCTTGTTTCCGGTCCAGGGAAGACATGGCTTGGCAGTTCGGGCTGGACTGTTCCCATGAGGCACAGGGTCAGACTGATTTGCATATAGCATTGTCTGAACTGGGGTGGCAGAGTGGGCTAAAGAACAGTGATGGATTAAACCCAGATCTTTTGACTGGGTGTGAGTGTTTGATTGATTCAGATGCTCCGTCAACACCACTCCCTTTTTTACCATCTCCCAATGGTTGTCACGCTCCGTCCCCCTTCCATTTTTACCGGGGATCACACATGACTCAATGTTGCTCTTCCTGCAAGATATTTTTTACATGCAGTGTTGTTTTTGCTCTCAGCGTTCGGTTCTTCAGATTATGTCGATAGTTCCTTTCTGGGGAATACACATCTTTTTATCTTTTTCCAACCTCATACCCTATGGCCAGCTTTTAACCTAGGCTTTATCTTCTAGCCCATGTCACTGTTTTGGACCTTTGGTCACTTCTCCATGCATGCGCGCTCTTCCACATTTCAAGTTAGAGCCCGCCAGGCCCGCCACGCTCCTCACGTCAGGGACCAGCATGGCATTGACGGTCTAGTCTTTGCGCTCCTGCCGCCATTCAAATTGTCTGACGATCGGGTCTGTGGACTTCCGCATCTGGAGGAAATCCACGGATCAAGTGAGTGTTTCCAGCCTTGACCTACGCAAGGTAAGCCGCCCTTGTCCCTACAGACTCCACTCCCCTGTTTAGACGGTTTATGTACCATCACTGACAAGTTCCCCCCACCTATTTTTTTCAAGGTTACGGCGCCCCCGCCTCTCGCACCCTCCGGTTTTTGCACCTTTAAACACGGTCCATACCTGGGTAAGATCCTTCCCCTATTTGTGCCCGCCTTCACCTTCCTGTCACATCATTATCGCACTGTCTGCCACACACCTCCCAATTTCCGTTTCCCCTTTGTCTTTCAGCACCCAGCTCCCTCGTGCATACAGCATATCCGCTTGTTTGCATTCGCCATTTCCAGTTTTTTTTTCATGGGACACACCGCCTGTTTTAGGGCAAGTCCCCGGGTTGTAGGGCACAGCCGCCTTGTTATCTTTGCTTTTGTAACTCTTTGCTATGCCTCCCTTCTTCCAGTTTTACAACCCCGCCATTGCTACCAAGTCTTTACCACATGTTCATAGTGGTAAGATCTGACATCCATAGCAGTTAAGATTGGGTAACCCCATTTCCCCTGCTTTATCGACTGTCTCATCTGTTGCGGTTCTCTTAGTTCTTTAATCATTCACCTTATGATTTCTCCCGCCAGACACTCGCCTCGCAGTGGTTGTTACGCCATCCCCAATTGAGTCTGTTTGATGGGTTCCTCTAAACTTTCAGCCACTCTGGTTACTCCACCGGCTCATTGGTGAGCTATCTCCAATTTTTCTTTCCCTGGCTCTGTTAACCTCATGCCAGTGATCTTTTGGACGTTCAGCTTTTCCGAACCTTTTTGTTTCTCATTCGATCGCTTCTTTCTTTCCCTTTCCCCAGATCCCACAATTCTTCCAAACAGCCACACAGGTATTTATACATACCCCTCCGTGCTGGGTTTCTCTTCCATGTTTTGCCTGGTTGACCGTTATGCCCTTTTTTACCGTCCATTCTAGAGACCCTTCCCTGACCCCACACTCTTGTATATAGTATCTCCATCATGTTGTGGTTAGTGTTCGTCTTCCCAACCACTTGTGTACATTGACCCATCTGCACTGTATTAGGCTCATTAGTTTAGATGTCAATACCCCATTGTGTACATGACATTTTTCTTGTGATTCAACCTTGTCGCAGCTTGGGGTCACCAATACACTATCAGTCACAATGCGCATAATTTTGACACCTGTTGTTTCGCAATGTAATACAATTTTCCCCCCCATTTTGCAGTCACTTGCTTAATCACAGCCAAAATATGTGTATACACAAGTCACCATCATTATGTGTTGATCACTCAATCACACGTAGGGTTTCCACATCATATGGATGTCTGTGATCAACGTGCATAGACATCCTGGTTCGTTTTAGACCACATGCAGTTTTCCCAAGTGTATATTGGTTCTCTCTCAGTGTTTGTATCATTCCCGGCCCTGAAGAATCACGGGACAATTCCCGCTTTGAGACAAAACATGTGTCGGCTGGTCTTTTCATTGTTTTTTGCGTTATTAAAACCTTTCATCTAATCTACTGGTGTTGACCAATTGAATACGAATACGAGACATTCCACTAGTATTTCTTTTCCTCATCACGTGTGCCCGGGACTTTTGCTTGAAGTGAAGATAATGTAGTCACTGGTCTTCTGGGGAGTCTGGTGCAAAAGTTTATTTTCGTTAGCTGGAAACTAATTTCAATGACACTTTAATATGTTCCTGCTTTTAATCTGTGCATCCTTTGTCTTAATTGCAAAAAGAACAATTGATAGACAGAATGTTGAACAATGTCAAACATTCAACTCAGCACAGAGATCTGGGCAGTTCGATCTGGACTGTTCCCATGGAGAGCAGGGTCAAGACTGATTTGCATATGGCTGGATCCAAACTGGGGTGGCATGGTGAGCAAAAGCATGATGGATTAAACCCAGATCTGTAACTGGGAGTGAGTGGTTGAAAAGGTTCAGCACTCCGTTTATAATCTTTTTGTGTTCGCTATGTTCACCCTAGTGGCTAAGGTATGCCCAGACTTGGGCCCCTTGCTTGCGGTACAAGTTTATTCAAGCTAGCCTGGCTGATGAGGGATGAACCAGTCCTAGGATTCTTGTTTCCGGTCCAGGGAGGACCTGCCCTGGCAGTTCATGCTAGACTGTTCCCATGAGGAGCAGGGTCTAGACTGATTTGCAAATGGCTGGGGCAAAACTGGGGTGGCATGGTGAGCAAAAGAATAATGGATTAAACCCAGATCTGTAACTGGGGTTGAGTGGTTGAAAAGTTTCAGCACTCCGTCCATCATCTTGTTGTGTTCGCTATGTTCACCCTAGTGGCTAAGGGTATGCCCAGACGTGGGTCCCTCGCTTGCGCTACAATTTTATTCAAGCTAGCCTGGCTGATGAGGGGTGAAGCCAGTCCTAGGATTCTTGTTTCCGGTCCAGGGATTACCTGGCCTGGCAGTTCGTGCTGGACTGTTCCCATGAGGAGCAGGGTCAAGATTGATTAGCATATGACTGGGTCTAAACTGGGGTGGCATAGTGAGCAAAAGAACGGTGGATGAAACCCAGATCTGTGACTGAGGGTAAGTGATTGAAAAGTTTCAGCACTCAGTCTATCATCTTGTTGTGTTTGCTTTGTCCGGCTGGACTGTTGCCATGAGGAACAGGGTCAAGACTGATTTGCATATAGCTGAGTCCAAACTGGTATGCCATAGTGAGCAAAAGAACAATGGATTAAACCCAGATCTGTGACTTGGGGTGAGTGGTTGAAAAGTTTCAGCACTCCATCCATCAGCTTGTTGTGTTTGCTTTTGTCTTAATTGCCATTGGGTTTTGGGTATTTCAACAGAATTGTGGGGGGAGAGTTTACTTTTTATGTGCCTGTACAAGGGGGGGGGGGGGACTTTGTGAAGCTCTACCTAACCTGGTCATGGCTTTCATAGTTACCCACATGGGCTGTCACTATGTCATTACTTATCTCTCTCGTTTGTAGGCTGGCTTCAGTGATTGGCAAGTGATGATGAATCAGGAGAAAAGTTAAGAGCTGGGGCCGCTATATGGATCCCTGCTAGTGTCATTCTGAATATATACAGTTCTGCTCAGTGCCTGCGCCTCGTTCTGCATTTCTTCAACAGTTTCCTGAAAACAGCACAATACAAGTGACACGCTCGTCTTTATCTCTTTATCTGGTGGGTTGGGCCGGAGCAGTATTCTTTAAGCACAATCATTTGCGGTACCTTTGTGCTCGTAGGATTCCTTAAGCGTGCGGACAAGGAGGGCCGACTGAGGTGCGTTGTCACTCAGTTCCCTGGACAACTCCCGCAAGTCCAGTCTGACCGGATTCTAAGCTATGGCTTCCTGGCAGCAGCACAGCGGGCATTAAAGCTGACCTGACAGATAAAGCTGCTGCAAAAACTGTTCACAAAAAATGCCCCTCGCGCGGAGTTCTGTGTTAAACATCGCACTGTGTATCCGTGTTCAAGAAGCCCCAGGCCCCCAGCGAAAACACATGTGATGGCGTTTAAAGTGCATTTTAGCCTACCTATAGGTTCATAAAAATTACAGCCTGATAAAAAAACAGGCACCAAGGGAATGATAATAGCTCACGAAATAATACCTACAAATATGGGAAGAGGGAAATCACCTGTAAAGAAAGTTTTCATGTGCCACAAATTTCTGGCGAGTCATGTTTGTATATCTATACATTTTTGGTTCTTCAAAAAGTTTAAAGAGCTCTGAGGTGGTTTGAAGGGGGCGTGTGTTGATGCTATGTACAATGCTTAAATGAATAAGTGTAAGGACCATTGTAAAGAGGTATTTTACATTGCCAGGTGTGTTCCCTCAGACAGTCCTAACTCCTGTTTTAGTCTGTGGTGTGTCATAAGGTATTTCAGAGTTATGCTGGGCCAACATTTAATCTGAAACAACTTGACTTTACATTCTTTTAATATTACAGTCGATGTATATGTTTAGTTTGTTTATTTCTTGCTCTAGATAAGTACGAGCCAGGCGTCTGAATGTTGCTAATGAAGGCATGGCCTCCCGGGGGTGTCTGGCGCGCTCCTTGCAGCCTCAGTCCTGGCAAGAAGGCTTGTTGAAAGGAGATTTAAGGGTTTGCTGTTGCCTTTGGCAACCTTGCCTCGTTCAATGAGGAGAAACAACACCAGGCGCAGAGAGAAGTGTGAGACCGGGTGAAGCAGCACAGCGTCGCCGAGCTCAGCCCCGAGGGATGCGCAGGACACGCGGCGTCTGAGGAGCCCCGCGAGCTGCTGCCCGGTGGTTGGACCGTCCGCTGAAGCATCCCACCTGCGGCGCAGCAACCAATAGGGTGGGCAATCCTACACTCCCTTTCAGTATATTGAGCAGGCGACTACATTAATATTGAGGAATGTGCCACTCCGCTCTGCTCCGGAGGGGGCGTTGATTCTGGCGCGTTAGTGGTTCTCGAGCTGGGAACCGATGCAGCGAGAAAGTCAGATAAACTTTAAATAGAGTTTAAACAGTGTGTAGATGCTGGGCTGGTCAGGCGACTGCCTTCCCTACGTGGTTTGAGGTGTGTGCTGCCTGAGACAGGGAGGTTGCACTCCCTCACGGGGCAACATAAAATAAAATGCCTGTAGTGTTTTGTGTCCTGGGGGGTTTGTGGACAGGCGGGTGGGTGGTCTGGGTGTTGGGGTAGTGTAAGAGAATGGGAAGAAGCTTTCGGGGGCATGCTCCCTACATTGGCCTCAAGGTCACACGACGTGCCTTTTAGTGCCTGTGACCTGCAGAGATCCCCCCCCCCCCCAAACTCTCCCTAATAGTAGGAATGTTTATCTCTCGGAAGGCGGCTATACCGTCATCCAGGTGCCAAAAAGTTGTTCATGTATTTATTTGTTTGGCCACGTACATCAGAAAGACAAAGGCATGTTAGTTAGGACTTGCGAAACACAATAAAACGCGTTGAAAGTCTTTACAAGATTATGGGTCATTTGATAAATAATGAGAGTGAGAGTGCATTTCAAAGGCAAACTCAAACTGTTTAAAACATGTTTTGATTGATATTAAATGTAAAGCAGCGCTTTTTTTTTTTTTTTTAATTTCAAATCGTTTTTATTGAAGTAAGAAAACAAAGCAAAAGACATTACATTAAATCTTCCATCAAAAGTGAATTAATACAGATGTTGTCAGACCAATACAGAAACTACAAATGATAAAAATAAAGAGAATAAAGAGAAGAATCACTCTTGCTTGTCACATGGTTATTGATCAAGTTGTTAAACACTTGACGTGTGGATGAATGGGGATAGTTCTGACATAGCAACTAGGATCACACCCATATATCCAAGGTACTACTACAAGGTCATATTGCTTCAAGGCGGTTCAAAGTGGAGGGATGAACTGTCTAGTGACTTCCATAATTTCTTATTGGATGGACACCACATAGAGGACTGTAACGCCTGATTCGTGGCACCTCTCAGGAAAGACAGCCATTCCTGCCAAATTTTGAAATTTACTTCCTTAGCACATTTCCACTTGCACAAAATAACCTTACATGCCAGTGTCAACATTAAATCCAAAAGCTGGCGATCATGCTCATTTGTTAATCGCGGTTCCAACCCCCCTAGAATGACACATACAAATTCCTTCATTGGCTTTATCTTAAACACATGATGAATGCATACAAATATTTATGTTTTAAATATATATTTAAAATAGTTAGGACTTGCGAAACACAATAAAACGCGTTGAAAGTCTTTACAAGATTATGGGTCATTTGATAAATAATGAGAGTGAGAGTGCATTTCAAAGGCAAACTCAAACTGTTTAAAACATGTTTTGATTGATATTAAATGTAAAGCGGCGCTCTAATGTACAGGAATGCTTACAAATTTATAGTGGCTGATCAACAAAACGTCTCTAAAGCAATGCTTTGGTTATCGCTGTATCATAGTTCTTTGCACATGCAGTAGCACTTTATTGTAGGCTTTTGCACTTATTTACAACAACACTTTATAAATTGCGGATTTTGCACAGTCCCTTCTAGATTAAATCATTGTCTGTATTCCCTTTTTGCTGTGCTCGATGAATCTCTTCCCCTTTTCCTAATTCTCATGTCTGATATATATTTGTATATAGATGTCTTTCTTCTTTATTTATTTATTTAAAACTGTAAAGATGCATTGTACCACTGATTAACCATTGCTATGTTCAATAAAAAATGTATAAAAAAAAAAGTCTCTAAAGCAATGAAACTGATGGGTCGATAAGACTTTATGCATAACTTACATACAACTATTGCAAATAATGCCATGATTCCAACTTGCATACTTAAAATAGCACTTGGATGCTCACAGAAATAAAACACAATTTTCCAAGATCCTGGAACCTGATGTATTGTCGGGCAGGTCACAAATAGTTGGTCAAATTGAGCACTAGATTTTTGCGACCTGCCCGGTATTTTGCAATGTGATTAATGTACTCATCAGTTACCTCCAGGGACAGTTTAAGGATTTCAGGGGCCCTGGGCCAAACATAATTTGGAGGCCCCTGTTTGGAACAGCTTTGATTTTATGATCCACTTTCAGCTCTTTCATACCCTCTTTGGCCAGGACACTGACAGAGCATTGTTCCGAATTCTAAATGTGTTTGCATCTAATATTCAAGGATAGTGACCTGTGCTCTTAATATTATAATACAGCAGTACCACCCCTCCGATATTGCAAATAACCTCTGTGGTGATCCCCTCCCTTTTCTTATATGTGCGGTTCTGTTTTGACCTAAGATAAACCTTTTTTTTATAGATGTTGAATGGTGTTGAAAAAAGAATACTTGTCTGTAATAGACTCTCATAGATCACCCACATTAAAAATAAATGAAAGGAAAACGGTATTTAAAACAATCTGTTTAAGAATTATTCAAGGTCATCAGGGCAAGACTCTGCAGGACAGAGATGGTTCGATGGGAGTCTGGGGGGCTAAAAAGGCTGGGGCCCTGGGCCAGCGTCCACTTTGCCCATGCCCTAAAACGTCTCTGGTTCCCTCACACAATGTATATTCATAGAGTGTAGCAAAATCTCTTGCTCCATGAATATCAATGAGGCAAGTCACAATTTATGACCCTCTACAAATAGCTGAGAGTGCAGTGATGGAGGTTTGGGAGGGACAGAAGACCTCATTCAGTTGTTCACATTCCCAGCACCGCAAGATTTATTAACATTAAAATTAGTCTGTATCCCTTAAAGCAACAGGTACTGCTTAAAAGAAAAATAGTTGACATGCTTGGTAGAGCTTAAGGGGGGTGTGCAGATGTCCCTTAGACCACTGCTTGCTCCATCCAAGGGTGCTCAGGACAGTTTCCAAAGGGAACGCTGCCTCATAGGGACAGCTCCCCCTTTATGAGGACAGCTTTTCCTTTGCACATCAGTTACCATTTCAACTCGAGGGTGAGTAATCAATGTTTTGCAGCTGCAAGTGCAGTCACAAACTATTCTGACTCGCAAATAGGCAGTGCTTAATTTGAGCCGGTGGTTGCTGGTGGGGCCATTGGCACTCATTTTTTGGGATTGGCACATATTTTTCGGCATCGGACAGTTCCCTAGATCAAGTGAGGGAAAAACTCACAAACTGGAGAAAGTACAGACCTGCAGGAGTTACATAAAGGGGAAGAGAGTGTCTGGCAGTGGATTAAAGAGGCCGGAGGTCGATTCAGTACTGGGTATTCAGACACTGACAATTAATAGGGCCAGCTGTGAGCTTCTGAGCAGCTTTTTGGGCACCAGAACTCTTCATTTTACAAATTAAGCTTTGCAAACATAAGGCGATGCCCCTATCACGTCCCAGACTGTCTGTGATTTGGAAGGGCCGCAAAATGCATTTTACTTACTCATAAAAGGCTTTTTATACATTGTAAGACTGTATTTTGCGATCACAAACCCTGTGAAATCCCAGACTTTGTGACTGCAAAAGACCTTTGCACATCGGTCTCTGGGTCTGTGATTCTGATTGCTCTGATCTTTCCATTTGCTGATTGCACTTCCGGCAGCAAAACGTTTGACGGACGGGCGGACGCTTCTGCTGTCATAAGTGATTCCTGGGATTGAGACCTCAACTGGTCTCCGGGGGTGATAGTATATGACACATTCTGCAAATGTACACAACTGCATTTTTTTCAATCATAAAAAATAAGTAAATCTGTGCAAACGATAGGCATATATCTACGCCTCTTTGGAGTTATTGATTTTTAGTGACTCACCACCTAGTTAATAAATACAAAGACTATTCCTCTATATGTGCATGAATATATTTTACATTTTTCGAGCTGCAGTTAGCAAACATCTCATCTTACTCTTGATGCCCACTTATTTTATAGTCAATCATTTTTTTATTTTATATTTTTCTTCACATTTATTATATACTGTGTATCACATATCAATGCCTAAAAGTGCAAATACATGAATGCTCTGTCACTTAAAGTGCAAGACGTGATAGGTGTGAATTGAGTTGGAGTTCTCACAGCTATTGGGTGAAACCACTTAGAGGATCTGACGCTGCTTGGGCCCTCAATGGAGCGTCACTTTCCAGCATAGCCAATCAGTATCCAGCCTTTTACAGTGGCAGGTGATGGTTCAAAAGAATTATCCAGTCCAATGGAAATGTCCAGCTGGACCTTCATTGCTTTATGCCATCATATCTTTGACAGATAAAATTCATGATTTCTTGGCCTGTTTTCGGGTGTGTTGCACTGGGAAATGCTTGTGCTTACTTTCCCCTTCTCTTGGTTTCTCCAGCAGGAAAGGGTCAGACGGCTGTTGGAGATGCCTCAGCAGCTCCCCCAAACTCCAGGCTCGGGCCTGCCCCGCTTACCTGCCATCCAGCACTCCCTATCGCGACTCGGGGACCCCGAGACCTTGTCTTTGCGCGGATTCTCCAGGGCAGGCGGGGAGCCCCCAGAGGTGCCACCTGCAGTAGCCACCAAGCACACCGAACGCTCCTCCTCCTCCTCATCCTCGGGCAAGGACAAGGGGATGAAGCTCGCGCCACTCCAGCACCACATCCCGGAAGGAGTGCCGGTGACCACTGCTGATCCGTCCAAACCCCGGCTGCCACTCTTTGGTGAGTCAAGGCTGAACTAACAGTGACTTCTCCAAACTGGCCACATTTAAAGGGCCTCTTGTTCATTTTTCGATAAAATGGCCACTTTGGTCATCAGTGATATGAATATGTCCCATGGTGCGCGAGAAAAATGGAAAAGATGTGTGCAACTTTGGTTTCTTAGTCTAGCTTCTTCTCCCTCTCCCACTCCCACTCCTTCCTTCTGTAACCCTTTCGACCAACAGCAACATTATCCCATAATGGGTATCAATGATGTACCTGTAAACTGTTCATAAACCTGCTTACTGATTACCTTCTGGGGAGTGACTGTACCTCCAATACTTACAATGACCACACTCTATGATAAGGGCAAGATATGAAATGATATGACATGCCAAATGTGTTACACTACCTCCACTCTTGCTCTATATTTTTACTGCAAATGGAGTGCGTGTGTTATATTTTTGCTGCACATGGTGAATAATTTTGCAAAGTGGTGTCATGGTGTAATTTCAGGAATTTCACATAACAAGGTAATATGGATTTACATATGGTTTATTTCATTTTCATGTTTTTCCACATTGTTGAAACATACCTTCTTCACACTAGAGGTTGCAATTTCTCAGAGCTTCATTATCTTTGGAGATTATTTTGTGTGCGGGTAATTCAATTTTCTCATATAACTTATTTTCTCATGTAAATTGAGACTGGGTGGAAGAATCCTGAGATTTCTAAGCAAAGGGAGGGTGACAGCAAATGTAAATATCAGGAAACATTTCAGAGGCTACGAGTAGTTTAAATAGACCGACGAGGTGTGGTAGGAGTCAAGGACAACCATGAAGAATCGAGATGGTATGCATGGTGGGCCAGCTGGCAGCTGCACAGCTAATGTTACGTTAGCTGAAAAGTGAGGAGCGAGAGTGGGTGTTAAGAGAAATGACAAAAAATAAAGAGAGAGTGGAGGGACCAGATAGAGATGGTGGTGAGTGAGCTACTCACGTGGAGAAAGGCGATTGTAGAAGGTGATTTTTTTTCTCATAAAAAGTTTTATTAGATTTTGCTGAGATAACATGGCCCCTCAGGCCAGTGAATACAAGAACAATAAAGCATACCAAATGATCATATACAGTAACATAAAACACACAAAAAAAGTTGCTTCACCCCATCTCAGCACCCAACAGCCAGTACCAGAATTCTCAATGAACGAAAATTCAAGGCTGCTCCCTTTGTCCACATCTATCATTCCCATTGGATCGAAGCTTTTCTTCAACAAAAGAGTTAACTGAACGGACAGGCTCCTGAGCAATACCCCAATAGTCCGCTGACCTTTTCCAGATCTTGGGATGTTTCTGGGGGCATCCCCGCGCCTCGTACATCGTAACCTCAAGCGCCATGCAATCGGCTAAACCTTGCTTCCACTCTGCCAAGGAATGGGCGTGGTCTGCCTTCCATGCCTTAGCTATATCCATCTTTCTCAAGGTCAAACCCAGGAATAGGATAGAAAGTGATTTTTTAATATGAAATAATTAACAGATATGGCCAGGGACAAGAAAGGGAGGTCAAGATAAGGGGTTCATTAAGCTAAATCGAAATTGGTATTCTTTCTGAAATTGGGACAAAGGAAGGTCATGAGATTTTAATTGAACTGTTCTTTGGTTTCCATTCATTATTGATGTTTTGAATGAACTAGGCAGAGCAGAATGGTCAGCAAGATCAAGGAAGGAACTTGCTTTGATCCTGAGACTATGCACAAGGTCCTATTAGACAAGTTATGGCCCTGTGGGACCCATAGGATAATGATACATATATGTTGATAATTAACCAAGACTTACACTAATACATAGATTAAGGTAATTGGTACAGAGGAGGCCAACAAGTCTGTGCTCCATAAAATAATTTTAAAAATACCTAAAACTCTGGGATTGCATTTTCAGTGAAAAGAATATAACATTTGTTACTGAATCCTATTGAGTTGAAGATCATTTTTATCATGCACATCATGCCCCAAAACAACCAGTTTATTTAGTAAAGTCATCAATGATGTGGGCAGCGAAGCTTTGAGGTGGTCCTGAAATTGCTCGTGGCATTTTCAGTATATGAATTTGAACAATTTCTTAAAATGCATAGAATAGTAATATTTACTAGATGGAACATTACGTTTGATTAGAAACACCGACAATTCTCTAAAAGTGCAGTTCCTGAGATAAAATGTTAGAAGAACGATAGAATATCCTCAGGTTCCAAATAAACTGAATAAAACAATAATGCAGGTCCAGCCAAGCTGATATTTCAGTTAGTGTATAATTAAATAGATGTATATTGAAATTGATGCTCTGCCATTTGAAAACTGGTTTGAAGACAAGATTTATTGAATGAAGCAAAATAAGCTGCTAATAAGAGTTTGGATCATTTAAAATTTGGGGTCCTTTTAAAACTTAGTGAATTGAGTCAATCATGTTAATCTATTGTATCAACTGTACTGTCTTTAGAAGTAATGCCTTTTTATCTGATGTTTATATTCAACTGCATTTGCTGTCACAATAACCTAAAGAATGTGTATCTGCAGAATTTGCACCTTTGGCAATTTGTGATCAAATAATCCTTCAAATGTTTGACTCATTTGCAATGTAAAGAGAAGCTAATGTTTTAAAAGATTTGGGAGCATTGGGCTCATCTGTGATACTCCAGTGTGTTCTCCTTGCTTGTCTGATTAAGTAATAAGCATTTATAAACTATGGATATATGTGGAGAAGTGTGGCTCACTGGTTAGAAGTGGCAGACCCTGAAGCAGAGATCAGGCCCGGGACTAGGGTTCATATCCCGACGCGGCAGGGTCTTGGGCTCAATCTCTGCGGACTCGATAATTCTCTCGCCTCGGTGCCTACTCTAATCATGGGTCCCACGCTGCAACTCTGGGCAATAGCTTGCTTAATCTCCACAACGGCCCCAACAAGACTGGGATGCCCCGACTGAAAAACTCCCTTTGGGAATTTTAGATTCCTTCCCCCCACTTACTTTAGAGGATTTGGATAGCCTCCTTAATAAAACTAAATCGGGCTCTCCTCTGGATTTGTGCCCCCTCAGGATCCTTAAACAGTGCAGGGAAACTCTCCTGCCCCCTCTGGTTGATATCATGAACAGAGCCATGAGAGATGGCCTCTTCCCCACCCAATGGAAAAGTGCGGTGGTAAAACCTCTTTTAAAAAAAGCCTCCCTGGATCCGTCGGTTTTAAAAAACTTCCGGCCCATTTCACTACTTCCAGCGCCAGCAAAGATGTTAGAAGCGCATCTTAACACGCATCTTGCTGCTTTTGTAGAGAGCTCTGCCTGTCTTGACTCCTCTCAACATGGTTTCAGGAGGGAACACAGCACTGAGTCGACGCTCACCATAGTGTTGGACAATATCCGCACACGCGTTGATGAGGGCCAGACCACCCTTCTTATCCTTTTGGATCTGACGGCAGCCTTTGATACCCTTTCTCCCTCAGTATTAACATCTCGGCTGAGGGAGATTGGGGTGCAAGGTGCAGCTCTAGATCTACTCACTTCTTTCCTCAATCATCGAGTGCAAAGAGTGAAGTTGGGGGAGTACCTATCTCCATCCCTTCCTGTGCAATGTGGGGTCCCCCAGGGGTCGGCTCTTAGTCCGACCCTATTCAACATCTATGTGACCCCACTTGCCAGGCTTATTAGATCTTTTGGGATGGAGATAGTTTCCTATGCGGATGACACCCAGATCCTTGTCTCTCTCTCCCAGTCTAGCGTCCCGACTGCCTCCAATTTTAGATCTTGTATGGAGGCAGTCGGTCAATGGATGATCCTTAATTCGCTGAAACTGAATGGAGAGAAGACGGAGGTAATGGTGTTTGGAGGGAAAGATGACGTATGGTCATCCTGCTGGTGGCCAGACTCACTAGGAGCCTGCCCCACCCCTACCTCCTCTGCAAAAAATCTCGGGGTTATGATTGATCCTGCCCTCAACATGGGTAAACAGGTCAGCAGAACCATCTCCACCTGCTGGGGCATTATTCATGTCTTGAGGAGGATCAGGCATTACCTATCCCTGCAGGCAAGGAAACAGCTTGCTGTTGCCCTCATTGGCTCCCGGCTGGACTACTGCAATGCGCTGTATGCGGGAATGAATAAGAGTCTACTGCAGCGCTTGCAGGTAGTCCAGAATGCCGCTGCCAGGTTTGTCCTGGATCTTCCTAAACGCTCCTCAGCCACAGCGGCTAGAAAGCTGTTGCATTGGCTTCCTGTTGAGGACCGCATTCACTTCAAGATCCTATGTAAAACATACAGGGCTTTAGCTAAAAACAGTCCCACTGGTGTAGGATCCATCCCTCTAGGGATCTGCGTTCCTCTGGCAGACGTCTCCTATCTACCCCCCGTTTCAGGAGAGCGAAATGGGGTGGCAGGGCCTTCTCCACCTTGGCGCCCAAGTGGTGGAATGCCCTCCCGCTGGAAATAGGATCCCTACCCACTCTTCAGGCATTCAGAAGTGCTCTGAAAACACATCTCTTTGTGCAGGCGTATCTGTAGTGGTGTAGTGCTTACATTTATTACTTGTTTTGTTAGGCGCCTTGATGCCTTCGGGTTATTGTTTGGGCGGTATAAATTTTATTCAATTCAATTCAATTCAATGCCTGGCTTCACCTTGGGGGTGCCCAGGAGGGGCATCTCACAGAGAGAGCCAGGAAGGGTTCCACAGCGTTATACAGCGCCGGGGTGCCCCGTTGCTGGGGCAGCTGTGCGCTTTACAAGTATACTACATTTACATATAAAATGTATCAGTCTTGCAGTGGCCTTTTGTAATCTAAGTCTTGTAGGGACATCCAGCAACAAAGGGCAAGTGAGTGCTTGAGATGTTTAGCACACTGGGGTCTGGGAATGGTTTGTACATTCTGCTGTCAACTTTCATGAACATCCAATTGTCAGTGCTTTAGAGAATGGCAATAGCTTTGGAATAGCTCTGCGACTGTGGGTCAGGTTCCAGACTGCATACTTTGTGATATTAAATGATTTAGCTTAAAGGGAGGATCTTTGCAATTACTGTGGTCTGGTATTCCGAAGACAGGGGTTTTCATGGAGTGTGGAAGAATTTTGCCATTTGGATGCATTTTGTTGCATAGCCAGAGAGACTCTTGTTTGCCAACTTTAAATAAAAGTGGCAGTATTGTTTAATTGGGAGACAGTGGATGGGGTGAGTGTTTGGAGTTGCCTCTGTCTAATGATGTTAATGCTTTGGTTGATGAAGTTTTCCTTACTCATGTTAGTCAGAATGAAGATTTCGACAATGGTTGTAAATCATATTGGGAAGGGAACTTTGTTTTGTTTGTGGAAGCAGCACTCGTAACGTGCAGGATGTACGGCCACATGCATCAAAGTAAGGTTTTGCGATTCCTTATTTGCGATTTTTAGAGAATCGCCAATGAGGAATCGTAAAATGGGATGCATGATTTAAATCGCATAATATTTGCAATTTTTACCGAATCGCAAATATTATGCAAATTCTAATTTGCGATTTCGCAATTCCCATTGATTCCTATGGGCCAAAAGGCCCATAGGAATCAATGGGAAGGCATTGACATTTTGCGAATTTCAATTAGCGATTCGCAAAATGTTAATGCATTCCATGGGTGCAGGGGGTGTCCACAGGACCCCCCCTGCACCCCTGAAATGTATTTTTAAGTGCATGTTTCACACACACATGTCCTAAGGACATGTGTGTCTGTAACATGATAGTGTTTTAAAATGCAATTTTGAGCATTTAAATTTTTTTTCGCAAATTACCACGAGGTTCACCCTCGTGGTAATTTGCACCCCCTAATTGCGAATTCACAATTTGAAACACAATCATGCATTGCTTTTAAGGAATCCAAAATTTGCGATTCCTTAAAAGCAATCGCATTTTTGGAAATCGCTAAAAATAGCGAATTTCACAAAAATGCATGATGCATCCAAAAAACCTATTTAGGAATCACAAACGGCCGAATTTACCGATTCGCATTGTTTGCACTTCTTAAATAGGTTGATGCATGTGGGCGTATGTTTCTGCATTAAAGGGTAGTTTGAGGATACAGTGCTTGTCAATTGAGTCTCAATCCAGTTGCTTTTATATTGTATATATTGAAGAACAAGTTCATGAGGAACAAAGGTAACTATTTACGGTTGTTCTGATGGAAATAACTAATTCTGCAAGTAGGTATCACTATGCCTAGACTTTCCACGTAGAGAGAGCCAGAAACTAATGGCACGTGATTGAGCTTCTGACAATGCAAAATAGTAAAATAAAGCAGTCTACACAAAATACAGAAATATTGTAAGATAATTCTGTCAGCAGGCAGTTGGTCTAGATTTGAATATTAGTTTTCTATTAAATGGTATAACATAGTCAAACCCCCAGAGGAAAGACCACTTTACATCATTAGTCAACGTGGCTCCTTGTGCAAAGTTTACAATTGCAAAAATCAGAGTAACTATGCTCATGTTATATGAAAGGTCCAAGAAGTAGGTCAAATCTCCTCTTTACAACTATAGAATATGGAGTATTATAGCACTTCCTCTTTTTCTAATGCCCAATATACACCATTAAATTATAAACCACTCAATGCAATCTGCTTGAAGTTATGGTACGCCTCATACATTTATGATCATTTAAATAATGAATGTGCAGAGTTCGTTAACCTGGCACTGCAGACGTCTAGTTAATCCCTAGGTCAGGACTAGCTAGATGACATTGGTCAATTTATTGTTAGAAGTGAGTTTAAGGACATATTATTGTAAATGAAAAAAAGAATGTGAATGTTTCAGGTTTCCGTACTGTAAACACTCTGTATAGAATAATCTGCTAGAAAACTATTGTTTACCACGATAAAGGAGGTCTTCCTAGGAGCATCATTTATGGATGTTAGATAAACTGTAGCTGGAATGAGCATTTTTCTTTTTAGGTTAATTCATATATTAAGAGAAATAGGTGTGCCTAAACATTTGACATTTAAAACAAAAAAGATAAAGTACTATATTTAAGATGAGTGTCTTGTTTGCAATACAGAATTATGTTTTGATAATAGCTTATATTTTTAAAGTACAGAATTGCAAAAAACTTTGGCTTTTGTACTCTTCACATTTTAAGTATGCATCTCTGAGAAGGGTAAATTCAAGTGGCATAATAGGTTGGCTTAAGAGTACACTGATGGGTTCTCATCTTATCTCATCTGATCTCCTATTCATTACAAAGCTTCTTGGGGCTTGAACTTTCTGCTTGCTGGCAGGCTTACCCAAATGAATACATGTTTTTATTATAACATATAAATTGGAATAGAAGATTGTCATGGATAAAATAGATGTGGAGTGGTTAAGCATTTTATAGTTTTGAATTAGTGTTGGAAATGATGGGACCATCATATTAAGCATGTCTGATCTTGCTGATATGGGCATCAAAAGTTTAGTATGAAAACAGCGGGTCCTCTGTGAAAGGTAAGTGTGAAGTCTCTGTTGTAATAACAGCGGACAGAGTGATATAAACTGCAATGAGCAATTCACAGCAAACAAAAACAATTTGGTGTAAGATTGTTTGCCTTCAGGGATGTAGTAACATTTCCTCAAACTACAGACAAGCCTGACCACGAGATTCTGAACCTGCTGTACCTTATCTAGGAAGTAGGAAGTATGCAGTTGAACCTAGGCACAGCATGCTTCCATGATCTAGTCTAAGGGACATGAAGGTGTTGGATCAAAGAAAATGGAGATCCGAGGAAGGAATGGACATTTGTTATGAACGGGTGATGGTTGAACAAACAGGGAATGTAATCAAGGAACAAACAGAGCCATTGCAGGCTAATATCACTGATCCCAGAAAAGCAGTCTGAATGATGACAGTGGCCTGGTTGATGATATTAAATCATGCAGATAGTTCCACAAATACCATGGTTGTAGCGTCTCTCACATCTTGAGCCATATGCATATCATCTAGCATAGCCATTAACACTGACTCAGCGCCCCTTAATGATAAGAAGCCAGCCTGTTTAAAGTCACAACAGTCAAGATATCCAAGATTTGCAGTTACAAACCACAGCACAATGGGCCTCCAGTTAAGGGGCTGTTGACCCAAAGATGGGATTTCTTTAGAATAGGCATCACCTGGATACCCCTTGGGGTGATTAGCGTGCTATACAAATACTGGTTGATTAATTGATCGATTGAGGCATGCATCGTTGCCCAGAGATCTGGGCCACTTTGAAAGGTAGTGTGGAGAACACAGGAAAGAATAAGAGTTACATCAGTTGAAAGGTCACATAAAGTGATTTACAATTTTTCATTTATGTTCTAATCCATAGAATAGCAGAAACCTGTTCAAAATAGTCTTACCTGCACACTAAAGAATAACACTGGTACAGCGCTATGACGCCTCACATAGCAGATTGTATACTGCATTCTATATCAATACATAAACATCAAGATGGTCTCTCTTCAGCATGATCTGGAACTGTAGATCATTCTTGGCATCTCGCTGCGCCTGGCTCAAGCTTACAAGGCTCACAGTGAGACCTCAGTTGCTTATTTAGTTTGGAATATGAGGTATTTCGTGGCCTCTTTGAATGCCATCACATACTTATTTGATCTCATGAAAGCAATAACTCTTTACACACACAAACAAATCATGCTTCATTGTGCCTTCAAATATCATACACGTCACAGTCGCCATTTTAGCACATTCTAGTTTGAGTACATTTTTATTGTATTTCATCAAAGTTAAAACCATGCACAGTAAACAGCTTCCCCAAGTGTTCCCTCCCAATCAGTCTCCCTACCCACACCGAAACCTCCTTTCATCCAACTAATTCATATCTCCAGCTTAAAAGCAAGCACATTGATTACAAGTTAGAGACCTGTCAAGTGGCAGTCCGTCACATTTCAGTTTCAAGAATCCTTGATCCCATAGACTCCTAGAAAGCACAACGCGTTCTTAAACAAACCAAGCCTCCAGCAGCCCGGGAATTACCCCTGCTTCTGTATTGATTTGTCTTAGAACTCCTGGAGTCCTGAAAGAACTGCGAGTTCTTAGTGACGTCTTATGTGCAACCTTACGTCAAACTCGGCACCTTCCAGGTATAAATATACCAGCATCTGCCTTAAGCAACACACAGTGGTTTGGAGCAGATCAGCTATCTGCTTGCCCGACGCCCTGCTGATGCGAGTGCCGAAGGAAGCAGACCCTCCCTGCTGATGCACTGAGAGAGACGCAGTCTTTTCTCCTGCCGAGAAATCCAGCTCCAGTGTTTCCCTGTCACCAGGTCCTGAAGAAGATGGTATGAAAAATAATACAGGCCATCGAAACGCGCGTTGACCAGTTTGAGTGGAACACCCTAGCTCACAACACAGCATTAGAGGGTGGAGTTGTTCACCCCTAGGAAGTCACCTGTGTATGTAGTTCTGAGGTGGGGTGTGTAGAGTGAATGTATGGAGTGTAAGAGATATGGGGTCAGATGTAGGTAATCCCAATTTACCTATTCTTAAATACCGAATTTTACCGATTCGGTATTTAAGAATAGGTAAATGGGATGTAGATACATTTTCGGTAAAAATTACCGAATCGGTAAGATTCGGTATTTACCGAATCAGTATTTACCAATTCGGTAATTACCATTCATTCCTATGGGCCTGGAGGCCCATAGGAATGAATGGCAATTACTGAATCGGTAAATACCGATTCAGTAAAATGCAGGAAACATTCAAGGGTGCCACGGTGTCACTTTGACACCCTGTTTCACCCCTGAACCGTGCTTGTGTGCAGATGTGGCAAACATACATGCCCTAAGGGCATGTATGTCTGCCAGATGGCACAGTTGAAAATGCACAGATTTGCATTTTCAAAGGTATTCCTTATTTACCACCAACTTATAGTTGGTGGTAAATAACGAATCCTAAAATGGGAAAAGCACTCATTTGAGTGCTTCCTACATTGCAAATTCGGTAATTTACTGATTCAGTATTTTAAGGAATTGGTAATTAACCGATTCCTTAAAATACCGAACCAGTAAATTACCGAATTTGCAATTTAGGCCACCTACATCCCAAATGCTTAATACCGGTCGGTAACTTCTGAAATTCGGTAATTTCGCCCGTTACTGACCGGTATTGGGCCCCCTACATCTGGCCCATGGTTGTTTAGTGTGAAGAGGTATGAATGAGTGTGGGGGACCGTAAATGTTGGACTTTCTAATTAGCTTAGACCTGTATATGATAGTGTACTTTATGTACATTTTTTGTATAGATTGTGTCTTTTGAAAATTATTTTTTGGTGCTATTTGTAATAATTGACTAATGTCCATATCATTTTTCTTGTCTTTTATATAATGTTATTTATAAAATATAACACACTTTGTAAAAAATGAAACATAACATGTTGAAAACTTAAACAAAACGAAAAAAAGAAACAAAATGTGGAAAACAAAAATAAGAAACAACTTTGTTGTGTAGGAGAGCAGTTTTTTGC